>NC_138229.1:19641645-20241645 GCF_964197995.2 Scardinius erythrophthalmus | reverse complement strand
AGCACACGTCCAAATGATCTGACGGCGCGGGCGGGTATAGATGTATACACTAGATGTCGCTTGGCTACGGTTTCGTTCCAATGAACTGCAGTAGCCAAGGCGACATCTATGTATATATCTATACCCGCCCGCGCCGTCAGATCATTTAGACGTGTGCTGTTTTCAAGAGATAACAACGATATAAATACTGTTCGTTTTCTCACACAAACCGCTCGTTTCGTGTCTTAGGCCATCAATGTGTACTTACGATGGGGAATTGTTTAATTTGGACGATGGGGAATTGTTTTAATTTGGACTCTGTGCTTGTGTTTTGATACAGTGACCATCGACCTGCATTATATGACTGACAGACAAGAACGGTTTGACCTAAAAATATCCAAATTGAAACTACTGCGGAAACAAAGACACCTACATCTTGGATGCCCTTGAGGTAAGCTAAAACATATCAAAAATTAATTTCAAAGTGAACTATCCCTTTAATGCATGTTCAGTAAACAATAAGGCTTTGCTTTTATCGGATATATCACAGATAGAGAACTGGACTTACTGTTTTTAACCAAAACACGGCACAAACAAAACGATGTACTTCTTTTTATCCAGTGGGCTATAGGCTGTTTGATTTCCCCTGACTCACTGGTAGAGGTGGGGGAATCATTTTTCATCCTTGAATAATAGAACTTTCTCAGTCTTTGTGGATGGGTGCTCATCCTCCAAATCAGTTATGACTTGTGGTGTTCCCCAAGGATCTATCCTTGCTCCCATTTTCTTTTTTTTATATATGCTCCCAGTGGGGTCCATTTTTAAATAAACACAGAGTGTCATATCATCGTTATGCTGACGACACTCAAATTTATGTGCCTTTTAAGCAAAATGACGACCAGAGTTTGAGTGCTTTAACAGCTTGTCAGTCAGATATTAAAGCTTGGCTGTCCCTAAATGTCTTAAATCTAAATGAGGCAATTGTGCCCTGTCAAAAATGTGGATGTTGTTTTCGATTCTGCTTTGACTTTTGATAAGCAGGTAAATGCAGTAGTTAAATCAAGTTTTTTTTCAGCTAAGACTCTATGCTAAGTTTAAGACTTTTTTTCAAGTTTGCTGAGTTTGAGAGTTGTACATGTTTTCATCTCATCTTGACTAGACTACTGCAACTCAATGTATATAGGTATTAGACAATCTTATATGAATCGCTTACAGTCCAAAATGCAGCTGCTAGACTTCTGTCTGACACTTGTAAACACAAACATATCACCCCTGTCTTACTCTATTTGCACTGGCTACCAGTCTGTTTTAGAATGGAGTTACATTTTTTTTTATCTTTTTTAAAAGGTTTTAAATGGCCTGCCACCCTCTTATCTTTCTGACCTTTTGAGTATAAACACTCCAGCTAGATGTTTAAGGTCATCGAATCAGACATCCTCAACGGTCCCTAGATTGTAGCTTTTGCCATAGCCGGCCCTAAACTGTGGAACAGCCTACTTTTTAAACCAAAATAAAAAACCTGTCTCTCTGAAAAGACTAATAATTCAAATGGTCTTTTTTTAAACATCAATTTTGTGTTTTTATTGGTTTATGTCTTTTAGTTTTCTTTTAAATTGTTCTTAAAAATATTGTTCAGCACTCCGTGTGTACCACAGTTTACATCATTTACATCATGACTTGTGTTGAGTTTATCTGCCCCTAAAGCAACTATCGCTACATAGACCAACAAAAAGGCAAATTAAGCTTGCTAAGTTTGTTAAAGGGCACCTATTATGCAAAATTCACTTTTACATGGTGTTTGAACATAAATGTGTGTTGGCAGTGTGTGAGCAAAACCACCCTAGAATGATAAAAATCCACCCAGTAGTTTTTTTACTAACTCAATAAATCATAAGCACTGTCTCAGAACGCCCTGTTCTAGATTTCCCTCACTGTGACGTAGAATTGAGCTAAGCCCCACCGACGTGATTTGATTGACATCTGGTTTTGGCATAGACCCCGCCCTCGGTGATCTGTGTACACCATCGCCATTGTTTCAACGACAGCCGGTGTGTAATGTCTCATAAGAAGTGTAGGTGTTCTGTTGTGGGATGTAAGAATGGACATACTAGTCTTCACTGACATCAGAGCCACTGAAAACGCAGCGGATGGATTTTATTTATGAAGAAAAGGCACCACTTAAACTTCCTAAATACGAGAATCATGTTCTGACTGACTGTTTAGTGAACGAGGGTCAAAGTTAATCCTCAAGTGTGGATCGTTGCCTACAGTTCGCGATCCAACGTCACCTCCAGAAGTAAGTGTATTTTATGATTTTTGAGCAAATAGTCATTTCAATCGATGTCAGCCAGTTCAACAACAAATGTGTCTAAAGCTATTTATTGTCGTCGTCATAGGAGGTCTCAACAAACAACGTCAGACAGTTTTATGTCACGTAGGCTATAATTTTTTTGCAGCAATTACAAATGTAAATAAATTAAGGTCTGCTCTATCTCCATAGACAGTATATAAACGTCTATCTCCCTCCCCTTAAGAAAAAAATTAAATAAATCGTTTGTACTTAGCAAACGTTATCACAATATTTGTGTGTGTGTGTGTGTGTGTGTGTGTAGTTTCAAAAAATTGCGCAAACGTTATCACAGTTTGTGTGTGTGTGTGTGTGTGTGTGTGTGTGTTGCACATCCATAATTGCAAAGGAGACGCGATTAAAACTTTGTAAGTACATAAATGTATCAAATAACCATTCCGAGACATTTAGTCCATTCTCATTCGTGTTTATTCTGTGCCGGAGTCTCTTCATCATCTGGGTCCAGCAGGGCGGGGATATGCAGCTCATTTACATTTAAGGTGGTATAGACCAAAACAGCTCTTTTTAAAACAGGCCCCAAAAATGACATTTTCAAATGGTTATAATAAATTAACTGTGGGGTATTTTCTTCACAAATGCATTCTGGGGACACCCAAGACCAATATTACATCTTGTAAAAAGGGGCATAATAGGTGCCCTTTAAGTTTGCTAACCAGCTGTCAATGTTGTGTCTTAAATTTAAGAGAATCCTTTTGTTTTTATCCTTTTTTCTTGATTGTTTTAATCTTACACAGTTTATTAGTGGTTCAACTCACAACAAAGGTCATACTTTTTAGACTATGGGGTTCCTCAAATCCAGCCCTGGAGGACCACTGTCCTGCAGAGTTCAGCTCAAAGCATGATCAAATTCACCTACCTGCAATTTTCTGGAAACTCTGAAGACCTTGACTAGCTTGTTCAGGTGTGTTTGATTAGGGTTATAACTAAACTCTGCAGGACAGTGGCTCTCCAGGATTTAAGGAACCCTGCTTTAGACCTTGTGATCGCAAATAATTCATTTGTGTCTCAGCTGTCCTCTGTTGATATTGGTCTCTCTGACCATCTGGCGATCCTTTTTAACGTGGAATTGCCTCTTCCTAGTACATCATCTTCACACATTGTTCATTTCCGTAAATGGAAATCAATTAATCAGACAGATTTCGTCAGCTCCTCTTGAAGACAAGATTTTACAGTTGAATAATGTTCTTGCCTTCCCTAGTTACTCTGGCACATCTTTCTCTAATTTTCCTCAAATGGACTCCGAGTTGCTGAATAGGAAGGTATCACATGAAAACCAGCACTTGCACAATTGATCCCCTCCCTACAAGCTTAGCCTATTTAAATCTTGTTTTAACTATTTGTGCCTGGCTGTTCTCAGCATTATAAATTACTCTTTGCACACTGTCATTGTGCCAGCAGCACTGAAAACTGCTGCTGTAATCCCAGTTCCAAAAAAGCATATGTTGATTTGGACAGTTTAAACAATTATTGATATATCAAATCTTCCTTTTCTGGCAAAAAAATTAGAACGTGTTGTGGCTTTGCAGCTGCACAAACATCTCACTGCTAATAATCTCTTTGAGGCCCTTGAGTTTGGTTTTTGAAAACTTTATAGTACAGAAACAGCTTTGGTCAAGATCACCAATGATCTGTCAATAGCTTCAGATTCTGGTTCTCTCTCCATTCTTATCCTTCTTGATCTTAGTACCACTTTTGATACTGTCAATCACAACCTTTTACTTAAACGTCTATGGTTTTTCTGAGACTGTTTTAACCTGGTTTAGATCTTATCTCTATGACCGCCAGTTTGTTTTTATGAGTGGTTTCAGATCTGAGATTGGCTCAGTCCATCCTTGTGTCCCCCAGGGTTTCATTTTAGGCCTCTTACTTTTTAGAATTAATTTATTTCCACTTGGATTGCTCTTAAGATCATTTAGGCATAATTATCACTTTAAGAATCACAATTCTCAAATTTAGAATCCATTTTAAGCCTGGTCAAAATGTGGATGTTTCTTTTCTCTTACACTGCATTTCTGAGATAAAAATATGGATTACCCACAATTTTCAGTGTCTTGAATAGTGATAGATTTTCAGTGTCTTGAATAGTGCCGTAATAGCTACCATAAACGTTACCTTTGCCTTCCACATGAGCCACAGTTTAAAGATGTCCACATGCCGTCCACACTGAATGCTTTTGTCCCCGGTGTCATAGGTCACGTCATAGGCCTTGTCAGGTTGGAAGAGATACTCAGCACAGAGTTGATTACACTCCTGCAGGAGGCCCTGAGAACAACACATGACCTTTACATAACCCTTGGTTTTCAATACCTCCTCAAGCATCAAGGACTGTTTGCTGCCTTTGGTGATAATGGATGAGTCCGTGGTTTGTCCTGAGCAGTGAAGCTACCCTCTGTTCTTGACAAGGACTCCAAGAAAAAAAAGTTACGGAAATTCTTAAGATAAAATTATAAATTTATAAGAATGTTCCTAAGGCAACTCTAGAAAGAGTCTTAAGAATTCCACAAATATTTTCTTAAAAAAATGACAGGCTTTGATGTTATTTGATTGAAAGGCGATTATTGCTGAAGGCTCTCTGACTGAAAAACAACTCAAAGCCTTTTTGCACTTGTCCACATACCTTGTACTAGTACTATGGGTAACACTTTAGAATACTGTTCTTTCAGCAATGAATTACTACACATGAACAAATGAGTAACCCACTATTAACATTCTAGTAACTACTATTAACTATCAAGAAACTCTGATTAACAAATTAATAAGTAATAGCGCTCAGTCGAATATGGTAGTTCACTATTAGCTAATCAGTAACTACTATTTTTCATAGCTCACTGAAGACTAAGAACTACTATATACAGGTTCATAATTCATAATGTAATGAATCAATCAAGTGTTACTACAGCCTTCTTAAGGAACTAATAATAATTTGGATCAGTATTCTAAAGTGAAAAGCTTGGTTAACTAAATTATGTTGACTTTAGTTGTAAGTTTTTGAGGGTTTTGTAAGGTGTTGGATAATAATGACTCAAGTGTTACTACATCTTTTTTAAAGGAACTACTTATTATTTGAATCAGTATTCTAAAGTGAAGATCATGGGAAAACACTAGTAATGACTAAAGTGTTGCCAAATCCATCGGAAGGAATTACTATTCAAAATCTTTCAAAAATCTCAAAAGCTTACAAAGACTTCAGTCAATATTAGGTAGTTATCATGTTTTTCACTTTAGAATACTGATCCAAATAATTAGTAGTTCCCTAAGAAGGATGTAGTAACACTTGTGTCATTACTAGTGGGTTACCGTTACCTTTTATTATAAATTATGCATTATTCATGTTAATTATGAACCTGTATATTGTAGTTCTCTGGGATGTATGAAAAGAATAGTAGTTACTGATTATTTAATATGAACTACCACATTCAACTTGTTAAGCTAATAGTATTTACTTGAATAATAGTGCGTTACTCATTTGTTCCTGTGTAGTTATTCATTAATGAAGGAACAGTATTCTAAAGTGTTACCGTAATATGTATGTAGCTTGTGTTATGTCTTTGAAACAACCCAAAAAATGCATTAAACATCTAAACTTTGGGGATTTAAGAAAGTTTGGAGGTTATCCCAACTTTAAGACGTTATTCAGCCGTTAAATTTAGCGTATGGCTTTGGCAGGCATACAATGATAATAAGCAGGGCAACGGGTGCCAGAGCCCTCCCCAGTTCCACCGCGCCTCAGAGTTTGCCCTATGTAAATCTGTGGTGAAAAATGGAACTGCAGCGCGGCAGATATCATGCTTATTTTCATGCTAGCTTGCATAAACCCCGTTCCAGACCAAGACAATATAAATCCGCTTCAGCAATGTGTATATTAGTCTGCATCAGGTCTGTAAATTGGCATGTTTTTCTTCATATGTGGACTAGCGTATATCAAATTAATGAAAGTATAAATCCTTTAGTTTAAGCATAGCCTACTTGTGTGAAAAGCATTTATATAGTACTGTTGTGTTTGTTTTATGTTGGTTATGAGAAAAGAAATTACTTTCTTTTACTCACTGGAATTCCTCCACAACTTGCTACATTAAGGAAATTCTATACACTTGTTGTGTAAAGCTTGTCAATCAACATTTAGTTACCTAAAATTGAAACTGAACCATAAAAAAAACATTTTCATCACTTCAAATTAAATAAACTTTAACTGAAATAAAAATAACTAAAACTTATATATTTTATTTCAGTTGAATACCAAGGCAACATTTCTCATTTTAATTTAGTTTAACTTGATGTACTAAAATGACTAAAACAAAAATGTATTTAAAGAATTAATACAAATTATAAAGACATTTAAAAAACTTTTTTTTTTATAAAAAAATGACAAAAACAAAATTAAAATGAATACAGAAAAAATATAAAAACTGATTCAAAATGCTAATAAAAACTATAATAGTATCTCAATGACACAAAAACAACACTGGTGAAACTTACATTACACTTGCTGTTATAAACATTTATGTTATGCAGCTTCTTCAGAGCAGTAATAAGTATAATATCTCTTTATCTTAGAGGCCTTTATTTATTTATTTATTTAAGCTTAACATCATAGATTAAATTGTCCATCTCAGCTCACCTTTCTCTTCACTAGAATGGCTGAGCATTGCAGTGGGACGCCCATCATCTTGTGTGGGTTCCAGGTCACAGAATGGGCTCTGGTTGAAAGGATATGAATAGCATGATGATGTTAGATGTTTAAAAAAAAAATCCATCAGTTTAAAGTACATATTTAAAATCTAAAATTATTTTTGAAACAGAGGTGAAAGTGGAGGTGGAATCCATTAGACTGAAACTTTTATCAGTTTGATGTACGCTAGAAGCAATCCTGTAATTGCGGGTTCTGACCAACCATCAGTACAAAAGAAAGGAAAGTAAAATGTTTTTAAGCACACATGGGTTATATGCTTTAATACAGTCTCAGAGTAAATGTCAATGTGCTTTCACCACACTCCTTTTGCAGCTAAAATTGTAGAGAAATTACTTGAATCACCCTGCAGAGCACCAAACGGAATGGCAATGAAGGCAGCACTTTGTGTTGATTAAAGTAAAATGAAACAGAGGGATGTTGAAGAAGTGTCCAGAGAATCGACTGCTGACATTTAAGGTAGATGGTGGAGACCATGCTTGCATTAGCCAATAAGATTTAAAAGCAACTAGAGATTTCAACTTATTGATAAACAGGTAACGCGTCAACAGGAACCTTACATCCATCAACAATAAGCACATTAGCAGAGGCTTTAATAAAAAGCAATTTGTGCTGCACTCAAGGTACACATTTTGCCACCAATTTTTCTGGTGAATCAAACCCATGACCTTGGAGTTTCTAGTGCCACTGAGCAACAGGAACACATTATACAATTAAATTACTGATTTAGGTTACCTTTCAATTCCTTGCATTTTCACACGATGTTTGTTTGACAGAAGCAAGCCTCCACCCCAGGCAGCCTAAATGAAGGGAGAACATTAAAGCACTGCATCATTTTTAATAAAATGTACTTTATAATAATAATAAAACATTTTACATCCACATGCATCCATAGGCCATGGCGCTCACAAATGTCTGCTATTTCATTCAGAGGGTCAAATGCTCCGTAGACTGTGGTTCCTGCAGTTGCATTGACATAGAATGGGACCAGACCCTACAGACAGCATACAAGGATTTTTAAAGACATATACACAATTATTCAATATTTATGGTATTCATAAGAAGCCAAACGAGTAGATCTGAATCTGAATATCAGCACATTCGCATGTAGTTCACAGGTAAGATGCACAGCTATTGGGGTATAGCCTTTTTTCTTCTTTTTTTGTTGTTGATGTGTGCACTGCAGCAATTTAAATGTAGCTATATTTAAAGGGATACTTCACCTCTGGAAAGATGAATGTGTATTTAAAATAGGTCATTTATGTAGAAGAAATGTGAAGAAATTTTTGAATTCAGAGCTTTCTAGCCTGAGAAAAGCCAGAAAATGTATTTTTGGCTTATGTGGATGAAAGACAACAACTCCCAGAATGCACTTGCTTCGCTGCCCTAGGAGGCCACGCCTACCAGTTAGAGAGCGCAGTTGAAAACAACAAGAAGGTTAGGCTACTAACTTAGTGAGTCTCCGTGACGAGTTTGCCCGTGATTTCGAGATAGCCCAAAATGTCCGGGATTCGGCTTTTGCGTTCTACAGTAGCCATTCATTATGTTGAATGCGCAGGAGAACGGCGCGAGGCCGGTGGCGTGATTACTGAGACGCGCCGGGTCTCGCATCTCTCACGGAGTAGCGGGAAGTTTCTTAGCAATGGTAAAACGCACATCAACCGATCACTTGTTTAGCGTTCATGTAAACACTACATTCAGATTCACCAATCGGAATGAATTCAGTTAGATTGAAACAAAAGGTGTGCATGTAAACAATGAATGGCGACCGCAGAAAGCAAAAGCTGAATCCCGGACATTTTGAACGATCTCGCCCGCCGGACAAGTCCGGGAAAAGGAGGATGGTAACCCCTACTATTCAGCTTTCTACTACTACTCAGTTTTCTCCACAGAACAAGAGCCTGCTAGCTTAGCTTCCAAAGCTAACACTGTGTGTACATTCTGTGAGTGAGATCCCACCCTCTATGGGCGGGTTGAAAACATGCGGAACAGCTCCTTCTACTGGCTGTAGTCTTTAGCCTCTGGCCAGAAAATCCTCCGATGACCCAAAATGACGATTTTTGCGTCATCGGAGGATTTTTTCCAGACAAAAAATACATAAATCTCTCTCTCAGGGGGATATGAGGGTGGAAAGCATGGTAATTCGAAAATACTACAGGTTTTCTACTAATACAAAGCTTAATGCTAAAACCTGAAGTATCCCTTTAAATTTTGTCTATAACCAACCCTCACGATTTGTTGTTTTGCATATATTGTAAAGCTTGTATTTTTATGTATTTGTATTATTTTAAAGTGGTAGAACAGGCATTTATTTTCAAATGAATCTGTTGGTGATGCAACTATCTCATAGTAACCTAGTTACTACTAATTGCAACATGGAGAGATACATTCATATTGTTTTATATGACCGCCAGTCTATTAAATATGATACACAGTGATTTTATAAGTTTAGCAGAGAGGAAGGTCAGAATTGTTTAAGCTTAAAGGTGGTATCAGTGATTTCAGGCCCAAACATATTTTTATCACATTCATCTAATCTTTCCTAACGATCCGCTAGCTGCCCGCCCCATAAGCATGCCGTCAAAAAAACGCGTCTCTGTAGGCAGCCTAGGCTCTGAGATCTGCACACAAAAACAAATGGTTTAGCCAAACACTCAAAACCAAAACAAATAGTGTTCCAACCAATCACCGACAGGGGGAGGGTGTTGTGAGGTTTTGAGCCAGCTTTTTCTCCAGCTCTGACTTCGCGTGCAGCCGTGCACGAGCACAAAACCTCACAACACCCTCCCCCTGTCGGTGATTAGTTAGAACACTATTTGTTTTGGTTTTGAGTGTTTGGCCAAACCATTTGTTTTTGTGTGCAGATCTCAGAGCCTAGGCTGCCTACAGAGACGCGTTTTTTTGACGGCATGCTTATGGGGCGGGCAGCTAGCGGATCGTTAGGAAAGATTAGATGAATGTGATAAAAATATTTTTGGGCCTGAAATCACTGATACCACCTTTAACTTTTAATGTTTGATTTTCGATTCTAGCCTATTTTGGGTAAATTTAATATGCTACAAACATATAATTTAACTGGGATAACCACATCTCACATTTCTAAAATGGACCAAGTCACAAGCTGATATCTAGTAGGCTACTACATCTAGACTGTGAAATATTGCATCCTATAAGACATTGATTTTGAGTAATCTGCATTTTAGACAAAATGCCCAGTTATATGTTATGTGGATATGTTACGTGTAAATGGCGGGGACCGAAAACAAACTTGTATATTATTAAATATGTAGCTCAATATCAGCTCATTTGACCAACCTTAGACTTTGCTGCATCAATGCTGGAGTTCAGTTCTGAAGAGATCATCTTCCCCCTCACAGAGAGACACCAGCACGTTTTATTCATCTTGTTTAACAGGACACACTGCAAATTATGAACTTATGATTCCGTCCACCAATCTTACCTTTCATCACATCTGACGACTATAACATTTTCAGAGCCGATGCCGAGAACTGCTGCGGACTTCTTGATTGAATAATGACTCTAATAAGGAAAGCGAATGTTAAACATGCATAGGCAAACAGCTAACATGATCTGACCTTTTGGTTTACCATAACAAGACATGAAATATCTGAATTAACGGCAGTCTATCAGGACTTTTAAAACACTGCTGTGACACGTAACGTCTGACCTCCCAATCAGTGGGTCAGGAGGTAATAGCTGAAATGTGTTGTGCTATGTGTTTCATTGAGTAAGTGGAACTGTCACAGCACGCCTGCTGAGAGTGGAGGTAACAATAATGAGATCATGTACGTGCGCAGAGGTGAACAGCGCCAGGCGAGGTATCGCAGACATCCCATGGGTCTTCACTGCCGGAAAGAGATGAAACCTAGCCAACAACACACTGTACAGATTGGACATGGTGCCTCCTGCGGAGAAAGCCATTAGCTGTTTAATGAAATACTAATGATTGAATAGTTCCCATTTTCATTTTTCAAAACACAATATTAATGCTTCATGTATTTTTGTGCTTTCAGCTTGTTACCAGGACAAAAGATGCCATCTCCTTCTTCCTTTTGCCATCCAATAATTGTATGCATTTTTCTCAGAACTACCTCCTCCATGAGTATAAAAACTGGGGATATTTCATAAGTGAACCTGTAAGCAGAGAAGAACTCAGACTCATACATGCCCTGATGAACTGCAGAAGAAATAGAGGAGAGTGGGAACTGTAACATTTTTGCTTAAAAATCAGCATGGAAATGGAAATTCACTTTTTAAATACGGTATATCTCAATGAATGTAGTTTTTTTAAATCAAAATGTCATAAATGCCATGACTTCATTTAGTCCACTTAAAACTCACTCCTTTCTTACAAATACTGCAAGATCACACTTTACTGTCACTTTTGATCAATTGAATGTGTTCTTGCTGAATAAATATTAATTTCTTTAAAAAAACTAAAAAATCTTACTGACCCCAAACTTTTGAACAGTAGTGTATCTCTAAACTGTGTAAATGAATGTCAAATACAAAAATTGCATACCTATACCAAATTTCTACATTTCAAAGTGTTCCTACATTAATTTTCTCTTTTCATAATTAAAATATGAATGTTAAAGAAATTAAACTTAAATGAGAAAATAAATGAGTCTCACATGTTTGTATTTGCTGTGGACGTCAACCATTCTCCTGCTAGACCAATAATGTCAAGTCCGGTTGACAGCTGGTTGAAAAATCTCGGATGGCCTAACAGCATTAAAAAACAACATTAACAAAAGCTTCCACTAAACACAACTGTGTTATTTTGCTTGTTCTTACCTGTTTTAACTCCATATTTCAGTGTGTCTCTGCAGTCCACCAATAGCTGCTCCAGGTTATCCGGCTGGTCAGGGAGCTCCAGGCTGAATCCCTCCAGACCTTCCTTAAGCTGGTGAGGATAGTGAAAATCGACAACTTTGGAGCTGCGCTTCAGGGATTTACTGATGTAGGCCAGCAAGATGTTTACCAGCTCCTGCAGGAAGTGCTTGGTTGCTTCCTCTCCCTCTTCAGCAGGGAGCAGATCTGAGCAAACACAAAATACACGTCATTCTCACAAATGATGATGATTTGTGCTTCAGGTACAATGGAGTTGAAAACAGATGCAGAACATTAACAGGTTGGTCAATCAATGTATGGAGGTTACAATTTACATTCTACCAGCAATTTACATTCTACAGAAGCTTGTATCCAGAGCAGTTGCAACACAGTTCTGTGGTTTAATTTGCATTTTACATTTGAAAATGTAAACACATTTAAAAGCGCTCTGATTGGAAATAATTTGAATGCACTCTACTGGATAAAAATATTTACTTTGTTGAAGTAATCACAGCAGAATTAAAAATGACTCTTTTGAAAGCTCACATTAAATTAATATTTACATTCACCTTTTTTTCATGTGGCAAACGCTTTTATCCAAAACGGCTTATTGAAAGTTATACATTATATAATTTTGCTCCATTGGAACAATATTTGAATAGATAATTGAATGTCAAATCACACAGAACAAACTGCGCCTGCTTTGAACAAGTTTAAACTTGTTTCAGTTCACATTCTTTACATTTGGTATTAAACTGAAAAGAACAAAATATCCAACAATGCTGGGCTGTATTCCTTTTCTAAAATCATTTCTAGTACCATTGTTGTAATGCAAGGGGAAGCTCAGATATTTCACCACCCTTTCATCTGAGTGTTTGCTGTACCTTTGCTGTGGATGCAGCTGAAGTCATGGGATGCGTGCCGACTATCATATTTCAGGGCGTCATCAGCTTTCTCTAAAGAACCTGTATCCTGTTTGCTGTTGTCTAAATGCCGTCTATCAGCTTGTGTGAACTCCATAATGTTTCCTAGAGACCTGCACACACATCAGCACACCATCTCAAACACCCATATTATTATTTTGTATTATTTATTCATGTTGAATTAGTTTTTAGATGTATATTTCAGTTTAAGTTTGAGTTATATTGTTCTTTGTCAATTTTTCATATTATTATTGTTACTTCAGTTAATCAAATTCAACTTATTTTATTTTAGTAAACTGACAACATTCCATTTTTTTAAGTTTCAGTTTTCATCTAACATTTAGTTTACCTCAGCTTTAGTTTTTTTCTACAATAACAACACTGACACACAAAACTTTCATGAAATTTCATGATACCACTTCAATGAAAATTCAAAACCGAATTGGTATGATGATAACATCAAAGTAAACAACCACTTATTTGAACACCAATCACTGATTATGTTAAGACAAAATACTTATACAGATATAGAATATGATGAAATTAAAAGCACTGTGTATGAATGACATTGTAAGTTAAGTTTGTAAAATATAATAATGAACAACAAGTCAATGTAGTTTACCTTCTCATTGAGGCATCCACTGTTGTTGACTGTTAATATCTAGTCTGTGCCAAATGGCTGAAAGTAAAAAAAAAAAAGCTCCAGCCTCCACCCCAGTGTTGAAAATCAACTACCTGTTACCTTCAGTAAAAATAGGCGTGGTCCACTGATCTCTGTCATTCTATATAGATCAGTGGTGAGGTCATAGCGCACGGCTTTCTATCCCCGCGTTTCCACTATCAGGCCAAAAGCGGACGTGCTGGTGCGTGCCAGGGCCAGTCGCGTTTCCACTGTCACTTCCGGGACTTGATCGAGCCTCGCCGCCGGGGCTTCCTCGGGGCCAACTACCATGATTTTCTGGCCCGCCGAATACCTTTATCCAAAGCGGGCTAGCTCGGGCTTGAGGAGTGGTTACGAACAGAGGCGGGAGAGTCAGCGCCGGATGATTCTGTCAGCATTAAAGACTTTTAAAATAATTTACCTCAAAACTCACTTTCATGTTTGAATGCCTTCTGTTTGTGATCCGATATGCGGATTCTGATCACTGTAGAAATATTTATACGTGATGCAAAAGACTATGCACGTGTTTTGTACCCAAATGTCACCATTCAAACCAAATGGGCTGTTCTTTCTTCAGAGTCAGGTGTTACAATATATTCGGTTTCTGAAATATTTGGTTCCAATGGGTGGAGCTACTATGAATATTCACGAGACCATAGCGTGCATGGGCGGGGCATATACAAGCGAGTGGAACAGAAATTATTAGCGTGAGCGCCTCAGATCGCGTTTTGTCCTAAACTACTGCTAACTGTTCGTTTCTCACGAATGACTGAGATTAAGCTTTTTAAATGTAGGCTATATTATTGCATGATTAAACAAATATTTACAAATATATATTCTTGTGTTTTGATTCTGTCTCCCAAAGTTGTCTGTAGGCTATTATTGAAATAGCTTGATGATAGCTCAAGACAACATAGGCTACTTGGAGTTGCATGTTGTTGCATGCTTTGAATGTTGCTTTACATTCAACTGAAAATCTTTTTGATACACAACTGTCAAAGGTTATCATAAATGTTAAGCTTCAGTTGCTTTAACAGTTGTTTTCTCTAGCAATGCTTTAGAACATTGGTCAAATTAAGTGATAATTATTTCAATTGTATTGATGTATACATAGCAAGGTCCAACTAAAGTAATTTTATACTCAGTTTGTGCAATTTGTAGTTTGAATGTACCATTCCAAAGGTAAGTGCACTTAATTGTAATAAAACAGAGACAAAACTCTAGCAAATTGATTCATTTAATTTAATTTTTAAATTTCTAATTTTCTTTCATTGATATCATGCACAAAATTAAGGTTGTTTGCATATAGGGCAAATAAAAACCTCACTGTATAATATAGTATAAAACCTCATCGAAAAGTAGTATGGTGTTACTTAACTCACCTCTCATTGTGAAGTTCTGTGCCCTTCTAAGAAGGACATATTTTTAATTTCTTTTAGAAACACCATGAGGAACCTTTCCAGATTTTTTCAATTCATACAAAGTTTTAAACATTTCCTTATCTATATTGACAGCCCAAGTGACAAATTCAACAAAGATGGGTAGGTTTATTTATATGAATTGTGGTTGAGACTCGTTATTATTTTAAAACACCATAGCTAATTGGATGTTGAATGCTTCACAAACTATATGTACTGAACCAATTATTTATTGGCCAAAGCTGTGTACAATAGTAAATTGCACAGACATAGAGTTCAGTTTCTCTGGTGTGGTGGGATATGGACATATAATTAAAAAGTATTCTCATTTAAAGAATATAATACATATAATATATAATACATATAATTTTTATAATATAAATATATATGCATAAAGTTATATATACCTAAATATGATCTATTCTAGACTGTTTAAAACTGATAAACAAAAACATGTTTTTTTAAAGCATTCATTCATTAACTCGAAATTATTTTTATAGTAAGATACAGTGTCTTAAAATTACATATTTTATTCATATTCAGCTGTAAAAACAAGAATGTTAGACAAGAGAAAAAAATGGGATCAAGGACAAAATGAATACAGCAGGACTAATAAAATATTTACTATATTATTCAAATATGTATTTGTAAATATACCTTTCCTTAATATTTTGGTATACCCCTGCCTTTTTCTGTTCACTTGTTTACAAAAAGATTACATTAGAATGATAACATTACTAAACTGATAAGATGTAGGCCTAATTTTTATCATTAATGGTTAGTCATTATTATCAGTTAATTTGACCACTGTTCTAAAGCATTGCTAGAGAAAACAACTGTTAATGCATCTGAAGCTTAACATTTATGATAACCTTTGATAAAGTAAAGGTTGTGTATCAAAAACATTTTCAGTTGAGTCAGTATAAAGCAACATCCAAAGCATGCAACATGCAACTCCAAGTTCTTATGTCGTCTTGAGCTATCAGCCTATAATTTAAAGGCTATTTTAATAATATGCAGACAACTTTGGGAGACAGAATAAAGACACAAGAATATATTTGTAAATATTTAATTAAACAGCAATCACACACCTTTAAAAATCCTAATCTCAATCACTCATGAGAAACCAACAGTTCTATAATGTCAGCAACAACTAATCTGGGAAAATTTGGAGAAATATGCCTTTAATGTGGGTCTTGCAACGCTTCCTACAGGTTTAGTTCAGTTCAGGTAAACTCGGAGTAGGCTACTGAAACACATGCTACAAAACGATGAATTATTTATAAAATATATACGACTAGTTTAAGATTAACTTCGTTCAAATTTATTACCTGTTTGAAATAAATAATCCATAAAACAAAACGAGCAGGCGCTCACGCTAATAATTTCCGTTCCACTCGCTTGTATTTGTCGCCCCGCCCACGCTATGGTCTCGTAAATATTCATGGTAGCTCCACCCATTGGAACCAAATATTTCAGGAACCGAATATATTGTAACACCTGTCGAAGGCAGCGAAGAGTTATAGTCCACAAAGTGCTCTCACACAAAGTCTAACCGTATCAAACTTCTACCCGCTAAATTGTAGCATTCTTCACACGAAAAATTCTATTAAAAATTCACAGACAACATATGTTCACATTCATGGCAAAATTCAAACGGGACCAGAAAATAATTATTTTCTCACATTCTCTTGCATTGACGATTTTTCAGAGGTCCAGTGGGGTTAGTGGAAGGGGCGGGACTTACCAGCTTACTGAGTACTGTGGCAGCCTCCTCTTTTAAACTCCAGAATTTTTTTTTTCGCGCTCTCGTTTCCACGGATACGGCCCGAATCTGTTTTTCTCGCCCACTGAAACCGGGCCCGGGCTGGATCCGGCTCGCAGTCACCTGCTGTCTGGGACAGGCATCTCGATCTGTCTCCATAGATTATCGCAGCATACGCTGATTTCACGCAGCCGTTATTTTGAAATCGAAAGCGAGGCTCCGGTGGGAAGAAAACCGGAAGTGTCGCCTTTAATCACAGGAGAGTCGATGCGAATGCGATGGCGTATTGTTGTGTTTAATGATGTTGTGTCAATTCTAAACTGTACATTTCTTTCATACTTTAGATTATATAGCCTACAGTGAAATTCATTTATAAATAAAATATTTTTTTTTATATAATTCAGAAAGTAAAAAAAGAAGCAGGAATTAACTATATACATATCCTATATTGGATATTAACATCCAAAAGTGTAAATCGCGGCAGCAGCTTCAGGTTGGTAGTCCAAAGGCATTGTTGTTTATCTTTACTTCCGGGGTTTTTCCCACCGGAGCCTCACTTTCGATTTCAAAATGGCGGCTGCGTGAAATCAGCGTATTAGCCATAGATATCATATAAAGGCTAGATGTCTTAAGGCGGAGTCACTTCCGGCATCACCGGCGGCCATCTTACTACAGGGCTCTGTGAATTAAAGGGGGGGTGAAATGCTCATTTTCACTCAATCTCCTGTTAATCTTGAGTACCTATAGAGTAGTATTGCATCCTTCATATCTCCAAAAAGTCTTTAGTTTTATTATTTTTATCAAAGAAAGATAGGGTGTACCGAGTCTTTCCGGAAAAAAACGAGCGTCTGGAGGCGGGCCGTGTGGGCGAAGCTAAAGCTGTGCTAACGCGCCGAGCTAGTAACAACACACAGAGACAATAGAAGCAGTTTTACTCACCGAACCTTTATCATTGTGACTGCTCGATCCTTAAGCATTAGACGATCTGCAAATCCGTCGATCTGGGCTTTGTTTATAAAACAATCATCGTCAAAATGCAGGGAACAAACAGTCTACACAACTCCGTTTATGCTCAGGAAAAACAAACTCCATCCACTGGTGCCTTAACGCCGGGTTCTTTGGGAATCTGTGCAGGGTTGTCTTGCCCTGGCAACCAAAAACACACTTCTTTGGTGATATTGGCTTCCCAAAAGCCGGGCAGGGTGCTTTGATGGCGAACTGCTTTCGCTCTCTTGCTCTGGTCTGCGAGTGCGCGCGCGCCCGCGATCTTACCGGAGAAGTGCCCTTAGGACCCATATAAGGAAATTCCGTTACATCTGACGTCACACATGCCCATACTCGAAAAAAACTTTCCGAAACTTGTGACAAACCGGAAGGACAATTTTTGGCACAGAAATACTCCTTCAAACGTACAATTTAATTTTTGAAACTTTGTCCATGTTTAGCATGGGAATCCAACTCTTTAACAGTGTAAAAAACTCAGTATGCATGAAATAGCATTTCACCCCCCCTTTAAGGTGAGTGATCAGCATACACACAAATCCTCTTATCTCGGTGAAATCTTGACGGATTTACAAACGGTTTGGTTTCTTACAAACGTCATTACCGTGGCTATAATTCTTTCATATGGAAGTCCATTTGTATAATTTTTCATATGTATGCAGTTTCATAGCTACATCTCTGACGTTTATAACAAACCAAACCGTTTGAAAATCGGTAGAAAATTGAGCAAGTTATGGTTATTTAAAAGTACATGCACCATGTTACGAGTGAGCGAGCACCCTGTCGTAAGATGGCCGCCGTGTGCGGACGTCGACCTCCATTGGCCAGCAGCGCGGACGAGACATCTAGCCTTTATATGATATAATCTATGGTATTAGCACCGTGATTTGACAAGTGGAGGGAAAATGTGTTATGGGGTGACGTCACATAAGCGACACGTAGTCTTTCTAGTTATGTCTTTTCCACAACTGCTAGCCAAATAATCATACAATATACTGTCAAACTCTTAACATGAAAAATTATATAAGAAAATCACACAAAACATGTTCACATTCATGGCACAATTCAAACGGGACCAGAAAATAATTATTTTCTCCCATTCACTTGCATTGACGATTTTTCAACCTAGAGGTCCACTTGGGCTGCACTTGGGGTTTAACGGATGGGCGGGCCGCGGGAAACAGAGCGTATTTAGGCCACGCCAACACCCGGGGGGAAAACAATCAAAACGTCTCCATTGACTTTGCATTGCGAGAGGCTGCCCCCTTGTCATTTCTTGCTTCTAACAAAAGACAGAAAACTGCCTAAAAGCTGCTGTGTGACAAGGTGTACAGCAAACAAGCTAAAAAACCCAGAAATACGTTTTTATTAGCTCTCGACCCCAAAAAACGAGTGTTTAGGACATAAAAGTGGATACAGGCAGTTGAGACAGAGCGTCACGTGTCTCATTACTCTGAGAACTAACGTACACCCGCTGGAGGAGACCGTAATCGGCAACACAGGATAGTTTATCTTACAGAAATATAATATATAAAACTGACATTTGGATATTTGAGTCATCAGTGACCAAATGTTTTACTTACTGCACATGTGGTGTATTTTTAGTGCATACAGAGTGTCAGGATCCCACAATTTACCCATTCGTTCCAGCCTGTAGCCTATCCACTTTTATGTCCTCAAACACTCGTTTTTTGGGGTCGACAGCTTATGAAAACTTATTTCTGGGTTTCTTAGCTTGTTTGCTGTACACTTGTCACATGGCAGCTTTTAGGCATTATTCTGTCTTTTGTTAAGAAGCAAGAAATGACAAGGAGGCGTGGGCGTGGTCTTCAGATTATGACGCGTTGCGCTCTGTCTCTATCCTACCTCAAGCACTTCACCAAGGTAAGTCACACATGGTCAAACTGTTTTATTAATGAATTAATTTCTTATTGATTATATTGTGTACTCGTTAGCTTCAAATTTAAACTTAAGTTTTGGAGTTTTTATTGCTCCTTAGATCGGCATTGAATCGTAATGTCAGCTAGGCCTAACTCTTATGTTCTCAGAGGGAATATGCTAACACGAAGACGACCCAGAGGATTGTAATGATATGTAATTGACGAATTAATTTTCACTGTTTTTAAAGTTTTAACTGCGGCAATGTTAGTGATAGGCTAGTGTTAGTTTAGCTAAGGCCTCCCACAGTCAGACCATCACTTTATAATAAGGTTTCATTTGTTAACATTAGTAGTTAATATTAATTACAATGAACTATCCATGAACAATACATTTGTCACTGTATTTGTTAATGTTGGTAAATATAAATACAGTTGTTCGTTGTTTGGTCATGTTACTTCATAGTGCATTAACTAAGGTTAACAAACAGCCTACAACATTTTATTTTAATAATGAATTAGTAACGTAAATGTTGAAATTAACATAAACAAAGATTAATAAATGATGTAGAAGTGCAGTTAATTTTTAGTTTGTCAACTAATGGTAAATCGATCGAAATTAACAGTCAATGACATTTATAATGTTACAAAAGAATTTTTATTTAGTAAATGCTTTAATAATCTTAATTTAATAAATGCAAATACATGCTGTTCAACTTGAACTTTCTATTTATCAAAGAATCATGAAAAAATTCTCCACCATTTCCACAAAAATGTTAAGCAATAATAATAAGAAATGTTCCCTGAGTACCAACTCAGCATATTAGAATGATTTCTGAAAGATCATGTGATAACTGATTCTGATCAATTTAAATGAATGTTTAAGTAATTGATAGGCCTACTAGTTTATCCATTAACTGATCTACATTATAGAAGAACTACAGTATAAATCAGGTCTCAGAAGCTTATTAGTTGGAGGTTGATGTTTTTTGCACATATTTTTTTCTCAACAGGAGCTGTAAGAAAAAAAAAAAAAAAAAAAAAAAGCTGTAAGTAGCTGGTCTTCTACCAGTGCAGCAGATAGTGGAATAGGTTCTTGCGGCATCCGCTGATTTAACCTTTGATCCGTGACGGCGGCCGGAAGGAACGTTCAAGAGCCATAGAGGCCTTACATTTTAGATATAAGAAGTACAGCACAGTGCAGAACAGCCATCAGATTCTTTATTTAGTGCGACAATTACATGAATATCTAAAATCTTCTTGGTCTTTTTTTCTTTTTCAGATGCCTCATGGGAATTAAACAGCACATATGAAGTGGTTTGTAATACCATGGCTTTCCGACCTGTCCTGATTGGTTTTTGATGTGTTTACAGTTCATTCTATAAAATTATTTTGGGAACACTTTACAATAAGGTTCATTGGTTAACATTAGTTAACTACCTTAGTTAACATGAACTAAGAATGAACTGTACTTCTTCAGCATTTATTAATCTTAGTTAATATTAATTTCAACATTTACTAATACCTTAAAATCAAAGGTGATTTGTTAGCATTAGTTAATGCGCTGTGAACTAAAATGAACAAACAATGAACAGCTTTCTTGATTTTTATTAACTAACATTAACAAACATGAATAAATACTGTAACAAATGTTTGGCTCATTGTTAATTCATGTTAGTTAATACATTAACTGATGAAACTTATTGTAAAGTGTTACCATTATTTTTTGTTTGTTTTTTCTTTGTAGCTGCCTCTTTGATCAATGTCACATTTTTTGGGATAAATAATACATTCATGAGGCTTATGTCACTACACAACATGAATACCCATTCAAAAACTTTCTTTCAAATATACATTGAGAAAAGTTCTGAGATTGTATCACTGGTTTAAAGGGAAAGTGCAAAATCTGCTCTTAATTTACTCACCCTCAACCTTCAAGCCATCCAAGATATAGGTGACTGTTTTTCAGTTAAACAGTAAAGAAGATTTTTAGCTGAAACGGTGGTCTTTGGTGATTCATATAATGCAATTCAATGGCTACTGTCACTTTGAGAGTAAAAAAAACAAACATGTTACAGGCAAAACAAGACTGCCGTGACACAGGACTGTTTGCAGAGGCTGTGGATTACAGGTAATAATGTTGTAAATAATGTTCAGTTTCTTTGACAGACCAATTGTTTTGCTTCATACGACCTCAATAAATCGTCAGGAGCCACAGGTTTTAATTTTGTTTTGCCTGTAATATGTTTTTTTGACTCTCAAACAGACTCTAGCTATTGACTTGCATTATACGAATCATCAAGGACCTCATTTTCAGCTAAAAATCTTCTTTACTGTTCAACTTGTAGTTGCGTAGCTGTCAATGGAGGGAAAGAAATCTCAGATTTCATTAAAAAGATCTCAATTAATTTGTGTTCAGAAGATGAACGAAAGTCTTTTGGGTTTGGAATCACATGAAAGTGAGTAATTAGTTACAGAATTTACATTTTTGTGTGAACTATCCCTTTAACGTCAAGTAGAGACTTAAGTGTTTTATATAAACTGTGTGTACTTGTGCAAAAAATATCAAAATAAAAAGAAAAGATGCACAGTGGCACTGTTTGCATTGTTTTGTGAATTTGTTTTAATATGCTTAATAAATAGAAAATTGATCAAAAGATAAAGCCCTTGAATATGTCAAATTTACTGTCCAAATAATTTTTCTTTGAATGCATGTTTACTGTGAAGTAATGGCTGTGAGTTAGTGCTGACACTAGATTATCAGGTGGTATTTTAGTGTAAAAAAGTACAGTAATTCAACTTTTTATTGCCTAAGCATTTTGTGTTAAAAACAAAAAAAATATCAGTGGCATAAGACCATAAGATATTAGATCATGTAAATGAGAAGATTCATGAAATTCTACAGTAGATATGTATACTACTTAGATAGAGCGAGTGTGTTTGTGTACTGTCAACAAAATGAGCTGGCCCTGATCTGGAATGATTCTGGACCAGATCCAGAAGAGATTTGGACCAGATCTGGCCCACACTTGGGCCAAATCGCCATAAAGGAATCCGGAGCTGGCCCAGTTCTGGTCCAGATGAGAAAAAAACGGATCCGTGCCGGTATTGGCCCGTTGTGCCAAAAGACACCGGCCCGAGTCCGTTGTGCGGATCTGGGCCAGATGATTTTTGATATCTGGGATGTAACTACCAAATAAACAGAAACAGCCTAGACTGAATAAGTAACTTAAGTGTGTCCTCTTTCTTTTGTGAAATAGACCTAATGATAAACCACTTTATTTCTGTGTGAATGTGTAATTTTGACACAAATGAATTCATTATGATCAATGTATCCCTTTTTATTGTACACAGATGAGCGACTAGTGCGGTCATTGGCTGGGCTGCGGCAACTGCACAAACCTATGGCGAGGCGGCTCAGACGCGGGAACCAATTAAGCCGTTTCATGCCTTGTGCGTCAGAGCCCGCCAGAATGGGCGTGGCTTATGGCTATATAAGCACCCATTCTTTGCCAAGGAACTCAGGTTTAATCGACTGAAGCGATCCCCTGATCAAAGCACAGTAGCACAGCGGGTTACGCAATACTCATTCCCTCATCTTAGGGAACCGAGGTTACGTAAGTAACTGATACGTTCCCTTTCAAGAGGTCTTTCATATTGCGTAAGGCTAGCTTACGCTATGGGAACCCCTTTCAGAATGCTGTGCGTGCTTAAACTTCATTCCGTACAGTAACCGAAGGCAAGATGCCTGAGGCTTATAGAAGGGTAAAGTATGAACCCAATAAAAGTCAGTCTGTGACGGGCTTCGTATAGGGAAAAACAAGGAATGGGCCTAATGAGGGCCAAACCCTTATAAAGTATATGAGAACTGTAGTTCGATTTTAACCAAGACCGGATATGTATCGGGCTCTAAGACTCAGGGGTTTGTGCTTACCCATCTTGTATTGAAAGAACCCTCGATTGCAAAGCGGGAACTTCCAGGTAATAAAACCTCATAAATGTGGACGGCGAGGCCCATCCGGCCGGCGCACAGATATCTTCAATAGGTAGGCCTATTGACCAAACCCAAGACGAGGCCATACCTCTCGTGGAATGAGCTCTGACGCCTAAGGGGCAATGAAGGCCCTTAGACTCATAAGCTAGCGCGATAATCCAGCTTTCCAGGGAGCCAGGGCTTTGAAACAGCCGTGGTTCGCTCTGATTTGTAAGTGGCCAAATTGCCACACGTGAGCCGGTACTCAGGGTTTTAGCCAGCGCTGGAGCGGAGGCATGTGCAGTAGTCCAAGCTGGAGTAGTGATGATGCCCCTGCTCGCAGAGAGGAGCACTGGTCTGCCTGTAAAACAGGACCGACGTGGGAGTTTCTCTGGGAGAGAGCGAGGCACGCGAGGACTAGGCCAGCGTGTGTTAGCTCGCATCCATCCGCTCTGGCATCCTTTGTGAACGGCGCTTCTTTATGTGCGGCTCGAGCAAAGGGAGAGAGGCGGGAAGCCCGGGGTTGTCATCGGTGAAAACAGCCAGTTGAGCCCGCAGGGTGGGGAGATCCATTGAGTCGCAGTCAGGGCATCCGCCCTTGGCGAGTGCAGCTTCTGCATGGTCGCGGCCCAGACAGGAAGCGCAGTGAATGTGATGGTCCCCGCCGAAGAGAGGGCCTCGGCATGAGGCGTAAGTGGTGCGAGGCATTTGAAGCAACGCCTCGGAAATTTAGCTCTCTTAGAAAAAGTGTGATGCGACGGCGAGCACACTGGCATTAAATGATATGGCGCGCCGCATGGCACAGCAGAAAAGTGGGCTGCGAAGCAGAAGGCTTGTTCCGCTGAAAGCTTGTCGGCGGCGGCGAAGGCTTCTATCTAGAGATCAGCGAAGTGGAGTCCTGAAGGAGGGTTCGCTGAAAGAGATAAAATCTGAGTTCCTGAGTGCTTATATAGCCATAAGCCATGCCCATTCTGGCGGGCTCTGACGCGCTGGGGCGCGAAGCGGCCTGATTGGTTTGCACGTCTGAGCCACCTCGCCATAGGTTCATGCAGTTGCCGCAGCACAGCCAATGACCGTGCTAGTCGCTCATCTGTGTATGCTGTGCAGCTGCACTGCGTTTTAAAAAATTGGCTTCAATATTTTCACATAGCGTAAGCTCGCCTTCCTCTCGAAAGGGAACATTTTTATCATGTTTGTTTTGCGATCACACTGTTTCCAGTGATTTCTTTCTGATTAGTTTTCTGATATAACATCCATTTGTTGTTGAAATGATGGATTTGTGTGACGTTGTTCTAGAGAGGCGTGTAACGGCCATGTTTTAGTGAAGCGCAGCAGAGCTTCTGGCCCGAAAGTGGAAACGCAGCAGATTTTGGGCTCGGTGCTACAGGCCCAAGGCTTTAGCCCAGCACGGCCCGTTTAAAGCCCTGGCTCGCACTGGCCTGACAGTGGAAACGCGGCTAGTGAAAGCAATGCTATTACATAAGGATGAAAATGCCATCAACTTTCAGAACCTCTCTCTCTTTTTGTTAATTGATATGAATGTGTTCATTCTCTGCACTGGCTCGACACAGACAGATGCTCAAGCATGAAAAAAAAAAATCAAGCATAGCGTTAGTTCTGGCAGGTCAAGTTTGTCAAGCTCGCATCAGCTGACTCTCAGCTAATCCACGTCTACCTATAGTGGTTCTCAACCTTTTTTGGGCCAATGCCCCCTATCCATTATCCAGGTCCCTTACCGCGGCTAGTGCAATACATTCATGTTGGTTCTGTTCTGTTTACGCTAAGGGGGGTTATTGCTGCTCTTCCTGCTCTTATCCATGCTAGGCTGCCCAAAACAGAACCAATCCAAACTGTATGCTAAATATTCGTATTTGATGATAGTGGTCCTGACAGAAAGGAGGTTTATGTGAAGATGGACAAATCTTGAAGCAATCAAGTGACAGTAGCTCTGCTCTGCAAGACCAAATTTCTCCCCTTTATGAATCCTGCTGGCTTGTTTCTGACATGCTGTACATGTACAGTAG
This sequence comes from Scardinius erythrophthalmus, assembly GCF_964197995.2. NCBI lineage: Eukaryota > Metazoa > Chordata > Actinopteri > Cypriniformes > Leuciscidae > Scardinius > Scardinius erythrophthalmus. Next base: position 20,216,114 of record NC_138229.1, on the reverse strand, counting down.
GCTACATCAGGGAGAAAAAACAAACTCTTTGACCAGTAATATTTCCTATATATAAAAATTTAAAACTCAATTCTGACTGACAAAATTTAGGCCTAACTAACAAAATACACCATTTTTGCTGTATTTTTTAGGCTCATGTATACCTTCTGAAGGGGGTGGATTGGAATCCACTGCTGCTTCAATGTATATGTAATGAGTGATTATAATCAAGGTATTAATCAATATTTTTCCTTCTAAATATCAAACGAGTTGAATGACTTCTCTGGAGATTTTACTTTGTTATAGAAGTTACCAGTGTGATTACTGAAATATTCTTTTCATGTATTCATTAATGTCTGTATTTGATATCTGAATGCAATCACAGTGCTTGCTTATTTAGCCCGGCTTCCAGAAATGAAATAGGGACTTGTTTTGTGTTTAAGAAAGGTCTTCAACGAGTTAAAACATTTAGGGGTCATTAAAGCCAATAGTTAAGGGACCATTTCTTTGCTAAAGCCTTACCCTGGATTTCCATCCACCGGTGGAACGGCTGCGGATTGGATCCACTGCGTGTCTGCTCCGTGCTCCGCCGTCCTTCAATACCCACCAGGTCCGGATTTGTTGCGGAACAGCTGTGGCCATGACTGACAGCTGAAGTCACAAGGACCCTGCACGAGATCTCGCGAATTCACGTATGACTGCACGATTTAAGTGCTGAACTGCTGTGGAGCTCTCCGGCATCCGGCAAAAATAGAAGCTCTGCGAATCTGCTCCAGAGGGCTGCGGATCGTCGGAGTCGGAACGCAGACGTTTCCGCAGTTGGTGGAAATTAGGGGTTACTTTCCAGTTAGACTAAAGTGTAGCTCTCCTTGACAGAAAGAACGCATTATCTTGATGTTTTGAGAGGACTCTCCTGTTTATAGTTAGAGCCTGGCCAAATCCAACCCTGGAAAATCTGTGTGACGGTGTGTGTGTTAGTCTTTTTGGTTATAGGTTAAGGAACCACTGGCATTGTTGGAGATTGACTGAGTTGTTGTTCGAGACATGCTGGCGCCCAGCTACCCAAATCTGCGAACTGGAAGGTCACGACGTGCCTAACTTCAGGGTCCAAGTGTCAGCTGCATAATCGATGGAGAAATGCTTAAATCTATCTGTATATGTGTGGAAAATTACTATGTTTATCTTTTTCTTAGCCAATCAGAAACTGCAACCTGTAACAATGATGTAGCTTAGACCTTGGTGAAGGGTATAAATGCTGTGATCTTTGTAACTGTAAGCAGGGCAGCCTACAAACTCCTGTGTGAGTCTTGAAGCTGACTTCTGCTGATGAAACTGCAAACTATTTTCAGTAAATCTTTTATTTAATTTATTATAATTCTTCATTCATCATATCTGGTTCTGGTTCTTTGACTGTAAAACCCCTTAAACTTAAATTCAATTCAATTCAATTTATTTATAAAGCACCATTAAATGAATTTAACTGAAGTGTATACCTTTTAAAACGTATCACAGTATTGAGGGAACATGTAAAACCTCTTCAGATTTGTTTTGTCTTTGACTCATATGTCGTATTAAATTTTGTCTATACAGTATGTCTACAATTTTTAATTATTTTCTTTTTATGTCTAAAAAGACAGGAAGTTAGCCTTTCAGCAAGAGCAGGCCAGCAGAGCTCGGTCTTTCAAATGGTGTGCAAATAGCTTAGGCAAAGTGAATAGAGGCAATAGCAAGTGATATATGAAAGCTTGTTTTTATTTTCATGGCTTTTAATTAAGCTCACCATGTTGCTTCCATCAGTCTCGTCGGCTAAATCTATGTTTAGTCCTTGAACATTACCTTGCCTGGAACAGATGCAGCCATGGTAACTTCATTGAATTAAATAGTCCCTTTGCACATTAATCTGTATATGAATATTTCATGTATTGGTAAAACGCTGGCTAATGGACAGCTGTTTTTTAGAGAGCAAACAAAGTATTTTTAGTGTAATTACTTCATTTTGAGCCCTATACTCAAATACGAGGTTATTGCCATTTTTGTTGTGTGATGCTTGTTATGATAGATAGATAGATAGATAGATAGATAGATAGATAGATAGATAGATAGATAGATAGATAGATAGATAGATAGATAGATAGATAGATGATGATGGATGCTACAGTGACACCTCAATGTTGCTTCAGCCATTGTTGTTTTGACCGGAAGTCGCTTTACACAACAAACGCTGAACCGGATGTGCGTTCTAACTTCCGTGAAAAAGGCCTATTGCAAATATTCCGCCTGTAGTGGGCACTCATGCAACGTAAGCAACGACGTACATCTGAGTGAACAAGACGGAGGGAAGTTAGCGAGTGAAGGGCATGACAATTTTGGACTAAAACGCAGCCCCAAACGCAGCCCTAACGCCCGTTTCACACATACTCCGTGTGCAGTGCGTATGCGGTGCAGGTGCAGCATGGGCTATAGTGTTTTCACACATGCTGCCTTTGCAGTGCGCAACTGATCCGCGGCTGTACCACAAACACATAAGGCTTGTTTGAGATGCGCCTAGCCTCGCCTGAAATGTATGCGAGAGTAGGCAGCTGCAGTGAGGGGAGGAGTAAAAAAAGCACAGGCAAGACGGACAGTTCTCTCTTGCCACCCTGCGGAGAAAGCTCATTTCGGCCACCTGTATCCGGGATCTTGTCCTTTCGGTCATGACCCACAGCTCATGACCGTGTTTATCAATCATTTTTACTTTAATTATAGACATGTTTTATATATATTTGTATAAATATGACAACAATCAAATAACCCATAGATCACAATGTCAGAGAGTTTGGGATAATTTACAAATACACATTATTTATACACATAAAAACATGAGATCAGAGTTTTAAAATCAAACAAAAGAGAACAATACATCATGGTTGTTTAAACCAATGAGCATTAAGCTGTGTCGTCAAGCAAGTCGTTTCCTATCGTGCTTTTGATCAGCGCAGTCGGTGGAGAGCAACTGTGCTCGACTGCAGAATCCGACACGTCCGCCTTGCGCTCACAAGAGATTTTTTACATACGTCAGCATGACATCAGAGCAAGGCGGACCGCACTTGGACACATTTCTAACCGGCATGCATCTCGCGCTGATCACCGGTGATCGGTTCTGCGCAGATTTTGCTCATCTCAAACAAGCCTATACTCACTATTTTTATTATGGCTGCTTTTCATCCTTATGCATTTACATACATAACTCAATTTGCATTTTACAAAAGAATGTTTGCAAAGGTTACCTTCATGGAGAACTGCGCATATGGCTCTCCAAAAAGGATTTCACTTTGCTCAACTTTGTTAGGTGAAACCAGAGTGGTAGAGAAAACACTCTAATTAACTAAACAATATTTTAAATAACCTGTTTTCAATTACATTTTTATAAATGATATTCCAGAAATGTATTTTACTTTCATTTTCTTTGTTTAATTTTAAGGAAGAATTAGAGGAAGGGGGCTTAGATTTAAAAGCATCGGGTTAGAGAGAGGATCCGTCTTATGGACCCAACTTTGATTTGCAGAGGACATCTCATAAGAAGAACAGTGTACAATGTGGGAGGATCAAATCATTTATGGGATGTAAACTGGACAATGCAATATTGTAACTGATTCTGACAAATCAATAGTAAGAAAATATATTTTTTTAAATTGTTCCTATTGCAGTGCATCCCTAGCCTGGGTTTCCCAATACTGCCTTGCTCGCAGCGCGATTTTATTCACGCTGCTAGGCAGTCTGGACACCATGGACCAAATTTTCCCCTGAAAAAGGGAACCAATCACAGAACGGGGAGGGAGCAGCAAGACGATGACGACACCGAAGCAGTTTGTTTATATCTATGGATCCAACATGGCATCAGACTCGACGTTATCTTCTACCCTCATGTTTATCTTGCACAAACGGTAATATTCGCTAAACGCCATCGTGTACAAATAAATCTTTGACCCATCGTCTTTTTCCTCGTCGAATTTCTGTCACTCTACATACGTCATCTGGTATAATTGAAGCGATTGGCTATGAGCTACATACAGGCGCATTTGATAGACATTCATAGCGCCCAATAAACGGCTCTGGGCATTCGTAAACCACGCCTCAAATACGAGAAAATGAACACGTGGTTCCCAGACCAAGTCTCAAATGAGACTTGGTCTGACGTTAGCCAGGCTAGTGCATCCCAGTATTTGTCTCAATTTCATTTATCAACATCACTGACTGATTTGTTGTTTAATAATAAAAGTTGCCTAAACATTATGTTGTTTACAGTTATACAAGTAGTACTGTAGATTGAACTGCAAATTATAGGAGGGGAAAGAATTACCTGCAATTATTACCTTAAAGAGCTATTTCTACACGTTACATATGCTTCAGTTTCTTCAATTGTCTAATTAAACCTTTTTCTTTCTCCTCGAGGCATATTGACTCTAATCACAAACTGACTGCATGGAGATTTGTTCTTCACGGCTGCATGGGTGGATTCAGCAGAATGGTTGTTTATTTGAGATGTGCCACAAACAATCATTCCAGAACAGTACTGTCAATTTTTTCAAAACAGTGTCTATTTGGTTTGCCTTTAAGAGTATCGGGAGACATGAGATCTGGAAAATGTATATGTTGCACAGTATGATAGAAATAAGAGGCACAGACCGAGGAAGTTTCATTGTGGTAAGAAGTATGCGTAGGCCTAACCAAAATATTGAAAATCTTGTACAAAATATTTACTGTCTTATGGATTCATTTTAATCGTAAAAAAAGGTTCAAAATGTGGTATATAATGGATTTTGAAAATTCCATCTTAAAATTAAAGTTTGTAACTGAATTATTGTGCCGTGTGTGTAAATTCTCATTATGTCTAGTGTGATGGTAGATAGTTAAAAACATTTAGTGCTGTATTCCATAGTTTCCATAATTGTATTCCATAATGTCTGTATTCCATAATTCTCATTATGTGTAGTGTGATGATAGATAGTTAAAAACAAATAAGTAGGTTATCAGGTTATTAGGTTAATATGAAGGTTATCAGCATCTGCAACACTAATTCTAAAAGTGCTTTCTGGAACTGTGATGGCCCCTGTGTCATTATCATATTCACCTACAATGTCAATGCCATAGTCTTCTATGTCAGATGGATTAAGGACAAGGTTTGGCTCAATATAATCATACCTCATATCAGGAAACAAACTGCCTAGTACTTCAGGTCTGACTTGTTTCCATGAATCAAAATGCTCTTTCTCTTAATTGGTCTGCATCCAAAAGGCACAGGAATGCAGCAGTGGTGAGCGGTGACTTTTGTATGCTGGGTGACGCGTTGTGTCAAAAATGCACCTAGTGCACATTGGATGGATTTATAATATAGTGTTAGCTGCTCAGTTGCTTACTCTTATGACACATGGCAACACAGCTAAAAGTTTTCTAATATATTTGACCATTTATTGAAAGTAGTCTACATTTACCTGTTGATGCCTTCACAAGCACCCGTAAAAACCTGTTGTGTTGTGTGTTGTGGTGCGTTCGCAAAACATGCTGTATTTTTGTAATTTTTATTAAGAATTAAAAATAAGTATAATACACAAAAATAAGTAGCCTATTATAATTAGAATAAATGTAGCCTATAAGTATAATAAAAATTGAATTTTTTTTTTTTTTAAATGAGTTGAAATAATGCAAGTTTTGGTGTCCCTCGTTTGGTGTCTGTTTTGTCTCTTGGTTTGGTGACAGAGCTCCGACACTCCCGGTTTGTAATGTGTTTGTGTACAGGCTGGTTCGTTGTTCTATGTTCCCTTGTGTTTCCAGTTATGCCAGATGCCTGTCTTGTTTTCCCCTACAGGGAGTTTTTGTTATAGTTTTGTTTTATTTTTGATTACTTATTAAAATTCCTTCTTTCCCACACATGAATCCTCGCTTCACTATTTTTACCATTCCGTGACAGTTACTTCAGATTATTACTTCAAATAAAGTTAGAATTAGGTTAAAATGTATGTACCAAGTAAAAATGTTAGGGCACAAACTTCACAAAATAAGTACATTTATTTTAGTGTGAGTATTTCTGTCTTTTAAAAAGGGAATTCAATATTTCTTCATCTTTGAGATAAAAGTCCATTCTTCAAAAGTTCAAAAACTTTCAGAACACAAAACTGATACTCCGTAGTATCATAACTCACAATATCAAGAAACAAACTGCCTACTTATGGTCTGACTTGTTTCCATGAGTCAAAATGCTCTTTCTCTTAATTGGTCTGCATCCAAAAGGCACAGGAATGCAGCAATGGTGAGCGGTGACTTTTTTAACTTGTATGCTGGGTGATGCGTTGTGTCAAAAATGCACCTGGTGCACATTGGATGGATTTATAATATAGTGTTAGCTGCTCAGTTGCTTACTCTTATGACACATAGCAACACAGCTAAAAGTTTTCTAATATATCTGACCATTTATTGAAAGTAGTCTACATTTACCTGTTGATGCCTTCACAAGCACCCGTAAAAGCTGTTGTGTTGAGGTGCGTTCGCAAAATATGCTGTATTTTTGTCATTTTTATTAAGAATTAAAAATAAGTATAATACATAAATATAAGTAGCCTATTATAATTAGAATAGATAGAATAAATGTAGCCTATAAGTATAATAAAAAATGAATTATTATTTAAAAAAAATGAGTTGAAATAATGCAAGTTTTGGTGTCCCTCGTCGGGTGGGGGGGGGGGTAGTCTAAGGGTTCTGTCACTTCTGAGTCTGGTTTGTCTCTTGGTTTGGTGACAGAGCTCCGACACTCCCGGTTTGTAATGTGTTTGTGTACAGGCTGGTTCGTTGTTCTATGTTCCCTTGTGTTTCCAGTTATGCCAGATGCCTGTCTTGTTTTCCCCTACGGGGAGTTTTTGTTGTAGTTTTGTTTTATTTTTGATTACTTATTAAAATTCCTTCTTTCCCACACATGAATCCTCGCTTCACTATTTTTACCATTCCGTGACTATTACTTCAGATTATTACTTAAAATAAAGTTAGAATTAGGTTAAAATGTAGTACCAAGTAAAAATGTTAGGGCACAAACTGCAGTTCACAAAATAAGTACATTTATTTTAGTTTGAGCATTTCTGTCAAATTCAATATTTCTTGATCTTTGAGATAAAAGTCCATTATTCAAAAGTTCAAAAACGTACTGTAACTTTCAGAACACAAAACTTCCTCCCTTGTCTCCTAAGCTGATGTACTCACCTGACTCACTTGTTTCCATGAGTCAGGATGCTCTTTCTCTTGCTTGGTCTGCGCCCAAAAGACACAGGAATGCAGTCGTACTTCGCGATTCAGGTAGAGACCAGTTATGTTGTCTGTCCTGACCAGTATAGCCCCCTCAGATGGGGTAAGAACCGTTTGAGTGCCAGAAACACTGCCAGCATCTCCAAAAGTCGGACATCCTTGATAGACTCCCCCAGCCCATTAAGGGATGTGTCCGTAGTGATAGTTTTGCGACGACAAACGCACCTAGCTGGACTCCTCTGAAAAGGAACGGGAGCCTATGTAACCGGTGGCTTGGGATGCACAGCGTGATGTGCGGCCAGCGACACTACAGTAGTTATGAAACTTTATCTGCGTTGTGACTTTGAGGACAGACACAGGACAGCATGCGGTAGTTTGGCTGGGTCTTTAAATCTGATAATTAACACAAATAAAAGCAGCCTCTTTGAGTGAATTACCCTTGTTCTCTCTATAAACTTAATATGATGTAGGCTACATGTGATCACCATGTTCTTTATTTCCACATACTTAGGCAAAAGAATAACTCAAAAAGGGTAAAATGACAAAAATAATCACAAAGGCGAGTAAAATAGCATCATACACATGATTGTAGTGAAAATATAAAAGCAACAAAAATTACAATAAAGCAACAAATAATTAAACAAGATTATCAGGTGCTCTGCAGCTAATTTCACTGGTTAAGGGTACAGTGACGGGTCGGGTAGGTTTAGGGATCACTGTTTGGTGTAGGCAATCAGTACTGTGATTAACATGACCATTGAAATCTTTGGAATCAGCTGCAGGGCGTGATTTTCGCTTAACTGGTTTGGGGGAAAAAATCTGGCATTTCAAAATCATAGTCCCTCTAATTATTCCTTTCACTTCTGCTTCACTTAGTAATATGTTTATAACTATGTTAGTGTTTTTAGTGCCTTCTTGCCAATTTGATCAGCTTCCTCATTTCCCTCTATCCCAACATGTGCCGGTACCATAGGAATGATATACGTAATTTATATGGCAAATTTTTAACATGCTTTGTAGAATATCATATAATATATCTTGATGTAGACTTACACTTAATAAACTTGTTAAAAAAGAGTATGAGTCTGAGCAAATGACTGTTCTTAATGGCTGACTTTCCTCCACCCAATGAAGACCTATCAGAAGGGTTATTTCTGCTGAGTAAACTGATAAATGGTAAATGGAATTCTAATTTTAAAATGGGGAATGCATACTAAAGCTGCTGCATGTCCTGAATCAGGGTCTGTCCATCCATCTGTAAATATTTCAATTTCCTGACTATAATTTTTATCCATGTATATTTGTACAACCTTATTCTTAGGAACATATCCCTTTTGTTATTAATTTCTACTATTAAGGTCAACCATAGGCATTGGAATGGAGGTATTGTCGGATTTGTCACTGTAGGACTTAAATCGATTCTTGTCAGTCTTATATCATCAGCCTCTTTTTGTACAGTCCATCCAAAACTTGTATTATTTGACTTACAGTATGTTCCCAACACTCCATCAGCATCTTTTTAGCTTTAGAATTGCTGATACTGCGGTTTTAAATGCACCACAATATACTAGCAAGGCTTGTAATTGAATAATGTCTATCTTTTTTCAATAACGTTGCTGAAGCAGATCTATACACTATACACCCATCTTTTCACTTCAACTGCCGTCTGCATGCTTTTCCCTACAAATGAAACATTCCGTCCTTTCATCCGTAATGTTCCGTCATCAGCAAACAGCGATCTTCCTATTCCCGTTCCAGTTTGAGAGAATATCAATAGTCATTATGTTGAAAAGTATTGGGCTGCATACACTCCCTTGATGTGTTCTATTTTCTATTAAATTTCATTTTGAATAAGAAGAAACTATACTCTTGTATAATTCGGTCAGCCAAAAAAACTCCAATTGTACATTCTGCCCTTAATGCCCAATTTGTCTAATTTAATTAAAAAACCTTCTATCCATAGCATGTCGTATGCCTTTTTGATGTAAAAAAAAAAAAAAAAAACTCCCACTATTACCTTTTTATTTATTTGTACATTTTTGATATCATCTTCCAAACAAAGAGCTGCATCCAGAGTGTTTCGCCCTTCCCAAAAAAACACTTTGATAATGAGATATTAGTCCTTTACTCTCTAGCACATGAACAAGCCTATTCATGACCATACGTTCCATTAATTTACATAAATTTGATGTTAGAGCAATGGGCTGATAGTTGGATGCTTGTGAGTGATCCTGCCCTGGCTTTGCAACTGGAACAATAATTCCATGCTTCCAAGAAGATGGAAGTTTACTTTACTCCCATATTAAAAAGGGACAAAATAACATTTAGTGATGCGTCTGAGACATTCTTAATCATTACATCTCATCTTTTCCTGGTGATGTCTGTCTAAATCCAGCAAGTATAAACTTCACATCCAGCATACAACCAGAGGAACCTCTTTGTGCTTTAATATGAGGGTTTTATTTTTTATTAGGGTTTTATTATCTTCTCATTTCATCAGAAATATTGCTTTTACTGTGCACTTTAACAAAAGTTTGTGCTAGCACCTCTGCTTTTTCAGTATCCTTTATTATTGGTCTTTCTTCGCTTATTAGAAATGGTATTTTGTTATATTTTTGTATCCCTCCCATCTGCCTAATCATACCCCTTATTTCATTGACTTCTATTTTTTCTCCAATATTATTACATAATTTTCTCTAGTAATCTCTTTTACATGCTCGGATAACTTTCCTTACAACCGCTTGTGCTCTCTTATCAGGCATGTGATTGGCTAAGGACAAAAAAGCAGGAAAATATACTAAGACCCCCAACAACCCCCCCCCCCTCCATCCCCCCGCCCTGCCGATCAAACTGGTGGCGGATCTATACGGATAGTAAAGCAAGACCCATAACAACTTATTTGAACAAAAAATATATTTTAATTTATTTTACAGCTAGTTGTGCAACATGCAACTTTTTTTGTACAGTATGACAAATGACAACTTATTTGGTGGATGCGTCGCAGTGGAAATCAAAGCCAAGCGTCTAATCCACTGCGCCTAGTAATTACTATACTATAGTAATAGTATAGTATAATAATAGTAGTAATAATAATTATAACAACAATGACAAGTGTCTAATCCACGCCATCAACAGTGCGCCATCAACAGTGCGCCATCAACAATTTAAAATAATTTAAAATAATTGGATTTCCATTTTTTAGACTATACTTTAAATTATCATTTTTTTTCTGTGATGCAAAGCTGAATTTTCAGGATCATTTCTCCAGTCCTTTAGAAATCATTCTAATATGATGATTCATTAGCAAAGTTGGAAACAGTTCTGCTGCTTAATATTTTTTAATATTCTGTGATACTTTTAGGATACTTTGATGAATAAAAAGTTATAAAATTAAAATAAAAATAAAAAAATAGAAATCTTTTGTAACAACAATCTACACTACTGGTCAGTAATTTGGGTTCAGTAATTTTTTTCTTTCTTTTTTGAAATAAATCAATACTTTTATTCAGCAAGGATGTGTTAAATTGATAAAAAGTGATAGTAAAGAAGATTTATATAGGAAATATTTGGATAAATGAATAAATGCAGTTCTTTTTAACCTTTTATTCATCAAATATTTTAGGCAGCAGAACTGTTTCCAACACTCATAATAAATCAGAATATTAGAATGATTTCTAAAGGATCATGTGATAGACCGGATGTCACAAGCTGAAGACTGGAGTAATGATCCTGAAAATTCAGCTTTGCTTCACAGAAATAAATTATAATTTAAAGTATAATAAATTGAAAACCAATTATTTTAAATTGTAATAATATATCACAATAAATAAAAAAAATCTGTATTTTTGATCAAATAAATGCAGGCATGATGAGCCGAAGAAACTTCTTTCAAAATAGTAATGTTTCCAAACTTTTGGCCTGTACTGTATTCCCCCCAAAACTGCACAACTGTAGAGTAAAACATTAATAAAAAAGTGATAATAAAAAATGTGTCTTAAAACTGACATGATTGTAACAAAATCACACAGTATGGAGAACTCGGAACAACTGCTAACATTAAGTTTAAGGTAAAAATAACTGCCATGAATTTATAGTATCTTACTCCTATGCAATTAGATAAACTGTTAATTCACTACATCACTTTACCTCTGTCTTTATCCCCTTTTATCCTCTTCTTTTTGGCACTGTATCTATCGCAGACTATAATGCTCATTTATAATGTGTCATGTAAATTCGGCCATCCGTCACAATCAGGAAACTTTCACCGCGTCTAGAAACTGGCGCGAGCTGCCAGGCCCCTTTTCTACGAGCCTGTGTGTTAAGCGCCCTCAAAAAAAAAAAAAGCAATGCTGTCTACATTGGATGCGGCGTCGCGCACGCTACACAACAAATTACCAACAACTGATCGCGCGCGCGCTCTGTTTCTGACGCACTTCAAGTATGGGAAGCCAAACAAACCAAAAGTGGGACGAGACAGCGGGGGTTTCAAGCACTCGCTGGGCGGGGAAAGATTGCATCTCTCTGCCATCTGTAACCATGTTGACGTGCCGCCCGGTGTGGCCGCGATTCGCGGCGAATGTGGTTCCGTCCCGGGTTACCATGGTGACGGCTGTGAGATTACCCCCCGCCCCCCATTTTTTTTTTTTTCTTTTACAGATCTGCATGATTCACGTAAATCACATTTTCAGGTCGGAAAATCCGGAATTCCGGATTAATCCGGAAAAATCACATCCCTGTCTTATAATTAATTGGTCATCAAAAGATATAGACCTTCTGACCCTCCTGTTCCTAATTCGGATGACATCACTGCATTTGTCTGTCCACCAAGGTATTGCTTTCTTTTCTTTCATTCCTTCCTTTTTTCCAATAACTTCTTTTGCTAGATGTAAGGGAAATTTTACATTTAGACATGTGTTTGACTCTTAGATGTGTTTTTTCTATTAGAAGTGTTCATTTTACTTAGATGTGTTCTTTACTTATAGATGTGAACCTTTTACTCATGTGTATCACTTGTATTAACATTTAACACTTATAGATGTGTTCTTTTACTCTTAGATGTGTATCACTGGTTTTGACATAAGACATTTAACATTGAACATGTATTTGTACTCGTGAAGGAGTTAAAGAAATATAATCATATAAGCTAAAAATACATTATTGAAGATATGTAACCAAGTTTTTAGAAATGCATAAGTGAAGACAAGCTTGCGGGAACAAAATGTTCTGGGTTAGAAGACTAAGTAACAAAGAGACAATGTGCACTTCAAGTGACCTATTGTACTTGAAGTGTGAAAAGCATGTGCGTAGATTTGAGCAGCTTCGATCAAAATAGCGATAGGCAGAATGTGTGAAAACCAAGTAGCTTAAAAACAGGAACTTTTGCAGACGTAGGTATTGTGCTGTCTAGATAAATTTATGTGAGACAGGGGGGGTCTTGAACCAAGATGTTTCCTTTTAAGGTAAACAAGACTGGATGCAACGGACCCAGGATGTGTTAAGGGTATATAATGATGCCAACTGGAAGTAGCTTTGCTCTTCTCATGACAGACATTCTCTGTATGTGAACTGCCAATTTCTTGCAAGAAATAAAAGATCTTGATACTTTGACTTTTCAAAGGTTTTTGTATTTGTCTCCTTCCTCCTCACTTTTCGAATAGAATTATTTCCACAACAAATGGCGACGAGGATGATGGGATAACCGTGAACCAACCGATCGCCGTGATAGAGGGACAATTGAATTGATCATCCCGAGAGACCAGCTCTGCGGCTCAAAATCCTCAAGTTTAAGGAGAGAGAATTGTTCTACTCATCACGACGAACGGAGGTGAACGTACTCCCAGAACTGAACTCACGAGGTCATCAAAAGACGGTGAGAGAAAATTATTTACGTGGTAAATAAGATATAAGAAAATTATTTGCGTATTGAATATTTTTCCTAAAAGGGTCAGGAGTTTTGGAATAAGCTTGAAAGTAACTTCCAAAAGGATTTGAGAATAAGCCTGAAAGTAATAGTCTCAAATGCCAGGTGTTAATTGTTTTCCCAGAAGGGCCAGAGTTTGAGAAAGAGGGTTTCTCAAGCGTCCAAACAAGGGGCTGTTCGAAATAAGCCTGATAGTAATTTTCGGACATTTTAAGAAAGCACTTGTTTGGGAAAAAGACCTAACATCGACGGGTGTGGGCATTTTGAAAGTCCTAAATTGACGAATTTAGGCAGGCGTGGTGGCCACGCTGGGGGGAAGAATTAACACAGTAAATAAAGTAACGTGGTGACCACGTGAGAGAAAAGATTCAAATACGCAAATATAAATACTGTAGATAAACCCAATGGGTAATGAAAATTCGAAAAGCGTGGAGGAACAGGTTAATTTCTCTAAGGGCTCATATAAAGCAATGGATAAAATAATGGGAACCTGGTATCATGCTTTTGTGCCGTTTTTGATAAGTCAATATGGGTTTAACGGGGGTTTAAGTGTGTCACATTTGACTCAAACCAAAATAAATTGGGCGACTCATATTGTAAAAAAGAAGGACAAAGAGCAATATGATAAATGTGGTGAAATCATAGTAAAATGGTTGGATGAAGCAACACGCAGACAACAAAAACAAGTCTGTCGGGCTATCGCACCATTGTACTCTGATGAGGAAAGACAGGAGGCTTCAAAGAAAGCACTATTGAATCTTAAAAATGACTGTAGTGCTATTGCTGACTCTTCTTCTCCCTTTTTCGGTCACTACGCGAGAATGACGGTGGAGGACGAGGGATATCCGGCTCGACATCCACCACCTGCTCTCTTTCCTGCCCCGGGGGATGTTGCTCAAGTTGCGGGAGAGGTGCAAGCCAGCGCACCAACTGCACCGCCGCCCGAATACACTCCAACAGAGGAAGGAAGAAGTGACGCATCGACAACGCGCTCTGGTGCACTGTTCAGAGAAGCCAAGCAGCAGAAATGCAACAAAGACTTAGAAGACCTGCTAAGCACAAACATGAGAAAATTGACTTTGCACTCACGAAGGCAGCAAAAAAGAAAAGCTGATCAAGATTTGACCAGAGCCACGTTAAGGCGGCAACAGACCCTGCGAAACCAACGTTATCAGACTGATGATTCAGAGACAGAGATAAAGAGTGAAAGCGACGATGACGACGAAAGTCTCCAGAATTTTCAGGCACCGATGCTCGAAGTGGCGGGACCAAATGGATCGGTTCTGGTGATGCGACCATGGACCCAAGAGGAACTGAAGCAAGCTTCTGAACACCTGCCAAACATCGAAGCAGGTGGGGCAAAACTGGGGGCTGATTTAGCTCTTTTCTGCAGAGAATTCAGACCGACTCTCGGTGAACTGTGGAGACTACTGATTTTGAGATATGGAGCAGTGCAGATGGCTAAAATGTCTGAGCACTGGCCAGAAGATGCCCGAATGATACATGTCGACTACAACCATCAGACAAACGGTGACTATAAAATTAAAGTCGAGGGAATCATCAACGCTTTACAGAAAGTATTTCCACGCACGATGGACATTAACCAAGTTCGTCAATGCATTCAAGGGAAAGATGAAACCACTGAAGCATATTTTCTTCGGCTGAAAGAGTGCTTTGATCGCCATGGTGGTATCGAAAAAAGACCACCACCAACAGGCCAGAATGCAGAAGCTATGGGGTCTGATCCTTATGATGACTATTTGAGAACTTTGTTCATGGATGGAATGGACAGAGAAATTTCAAAAGAAATTGAAAGAAGCTGTGTTGGATGGCAACTGGCCTCCACAGTTGAAATCAGACGACATGCAAAACATCACGAAACAATCATCAAGAAGCAGAAAACAGCCAAAATCACCAAACAAGACAAAGATCTTACTCTAGCTCTGATAGCGCTGCATAACAACAATCTCAAGCAAAACCACTATCTACGCAACCAAAGTAGTAGTGGGGGAAAAGGCAGAGGACGAGGTCGTGGAAAAGATAGACATTTTACACAAAACCAGCAGCGTCCAGATCGGGACACTTGCTTTATCTGCGGACAAAAGGGACATTGGCGTGACACTTGCCCGCAAGCGGCGTTCAACACGGGGCAGGCAGACTGAGAGGAGGGGGGTGCGAGCAACGGGTTTCCTGACTCTCCATCAGATAAGTATCATTCTCCTTTCGTTTCTGACTCTGCTCTCTGCAAAGAAGAAGTGCTTGCTAATGTTTTCTATAGGGCTAAAGATTCCTTACCTTTGATAGAAGTAAATGTTTTGGACAAAACATTATTATTTTTGTTAGATACAGGCGCGAGTAACTCCATTATTCAAGAAACAGAATTAACACAACCTATTTCATATTCTGGGAAAATGACTTCTTCTAGAAGTGCTACTGGTCATGTGGTTGTTGAACCATTCTCAACGCCGTTTGAGTGTTCAATTAATGAGAGAAAATTCAAGCACCGTTTCCTGATTTCTCAGTCATGTCCAGTTAATCTGATGGGAAGAGATTTAATGTGCAAACTGGGTATTTCTGTTCACTGTACTGCTAAGGGGCTTCAGGCTGACATGAGAATGCTGCATTTAGAAGCAGAGGAAACCCATATGTTTGTTTATGAATGGCAAGTTTCTAACACGTGTCTGACCACAAAGGCTCATGACAGAGTGTTGTCATCATCTGATTTTATGAATGACTCAGATCTGCACTGTACTTCACATGTCAGCATTGAACCTGATGATGAATTTGAGCAGCGTTGGTTTAATGTTGAGGTGGAAAATATAAAGACAGATTACTTGTATTGGACAAACCACTGGTGTGTTTTGGGGGTGAAACTGACTGACAAACAGGCAATGTTTTATGACGTGGAAGATGCACAGCCTCATATCTCACTGGCTAAACCAGTGAAGGCTGAATGGCGTGACGCAGGTCCCTTCATGACCAAGTGCCATGAACTGACCGACTGGGTCATAATAGATCAACAAAGAATGATCTGCCAAAGTGAAAGTACCGGATGGTTTAAACAACCATGTCATAAAACATTGAGAGGTTTGAGATCAGTCACAGTCTTGGAGGAGGAAGTGAACTTTGACGGTCTGACTTTATTGCATCTCCCTATCATCCCTGAGGGGTTGGAGGGAGTTCCGAGTTGTCTGTGGGCTAAAGATAAGTATGATGTGGGTCTGATTGCAGGTTGTGAGCCTGTTCGAATCAAACCTAAATCTGATTACAGACCAAAGAAAATGCAGTATCCATTGAAAAAGGAAGCGATTGAAGGCATTACGCCAGTGTTTAATTCTTTGTTGGAAAAAGGGGTCATTGTTGAGTGTCCGGACTCACCTGTCCGTACTCCCATTTTTCCGGTAAAGAAAATTAGGGACGCAAATCAAGCTGTTGAATATAGATTTGTCCAGGATCTTAAAGCGGTTAATGACGCCGTGGAGGCTCGCGCTCCAAACGTACCGAACGCTTATACGATCCTCGCTCAAATTCCGGCTGACACTAAGTGTTACACACTTGTTGACATTTCGAATGCTTTTTTCAGCGTTCCAGTGCATCCTGACTCACAATTTTGGTTTGCTTTTAATTTCAATGGTAAAGCATACACCTTTACACGATTGTGTCAGGGTTTTTGTGAAAGTCCAACAATATTCAACGAAGCTTTAAAACGCAGTTTAGAAGATTTGATACTTCCACCTGGCGTGGCTCTGTTGCAGTATGTTGATGACTTGTTACTTTGCTGTCCAAACGAACAGGTCTGTAAGCAGGCTACAATCACATTGTTAACCTACTTGGCAGAACGGGGCCACAAGGTCAACCCAAGTAAAGTAGCTATAAATCAATCCAAAGTTACCTTTTTAGGTCACGTGTTGACAGCAAATGGGAAGTCATTATCTGACAAAAGGGTCACTGCAATACAAAACATTCCTAAACCGATCACGAAAAAGCAAATGATGTCGTTTTTGGGAATGACTTCGTATTGCAGAACATTCATTCCTAGCTACAGTGAAAAGGAAGGGCCTCTGTCAGCATTAATATACGGGCAGGAGATGGCAGCCTCTGACAAACTGACATGGACCGAAGAGGCAGAAAGGGCTTTTTGCGAAATGAAACAAGCTTTGCAGAGTTCTCCTACCCTCGGAATTCCGAATCCAGAGAAAAAGTTTACGCAGACAGTAGCTGAAAAAGATGGTTATATGTCTTCTGTCTTGTTACAAGAACATGCTGGGAGACAGAGACCTGTAGCGTACTTTTCCACCAGGTTAGACGCAGTTGCAAGGGGACTTCCTGCTTGTCTGAGAGCTGTGGCGGCAGCGGAGAGAGCTGTGATGGCTTCCAGAGATTTTGTGGGTTTCAGTGATTTAACACTGCTTGTACCACATGCTGTGTCTCTGATTTTGTTAGAACAAAAGACTTCTCACTTATCTGCAGCTCGCTGGCTGAGATATAATTTTGTGCTGCTAGAAATGCCTAACATTACTGTAAAACGATGTAATGTTTTGAATCCCGCAAATCTGCTCCCCACAGAGGAAGACGGAGAACCACACTGTTGTGTTTCAGCTTTGGAACAGATATGTAGTCCAAGACCAGACTTGACAGACGAGGCTTTACCCAACAGTGATATGATTCTTTTTGTGGATGGATCATCCAGCAAAGATGCTTTTGGCAAGAACAGAGCAGGTTATGCAGTTGTTTCATTAACTGAGGTTCTGGAACAACAACCACTGCCATCACATTTTTCTGCACAAGCTGCTGAATTGGTTGCTCTGACTGCAGCATGCAAATTGGCAAGTGGCCAACGTGTTACAATTTACACTGACTCAAGGTATGCTTTTGGTGTTGTACATGACTTTGGCTCGTTGTGGAGACATCGAAAGTTTTTGAAAGCGGACGGTAAGCCAATATTGAATCACCAGCTAGTGGGTCAATTATTGGATGCTTTGATGTTACCAAAAGAAGTGGCAGTGTGCAAATGTCTGGCCCATACTTCAGGCAGTGATGATGTTTCTAAAGGAAACAGACAAGCTGATTTAGCTGCAAAGGCTGCGGCTCTGCTTCCTGTTCAGATAACCACAGCAGCACGGCTGGATGAGGAACTAGGGGACATAGAAGCTATGCAGCAGCATGCATCTGCTGATGACAAGAGAAAATGGAGAGATGCAGGCTGTGTGTATAAAAATAATCAGTGGTGGGGCCCCAATGAAAAACCATGTTTACCTTCTCATTTCTTTCAGGCATATGCGAAACTGACACACGGTTTGGACCACGCTTCCAAGACAGGAATGTTTTCCATTATGAAAAATAACTGGTTTACCAAAGGTTTTTCCACAGTGGCAGCAGATTTTTGCAGCAGGTGTCTGATTTGCGGAACGAACAATGTGGCCAGGGGTCAGGCAATGAGACAGGCGGGGCATCCCAGGCCACCAAGACCATTCTCACATGTAATGCTTGATTATATTGAGTTGACACAATCAGATAAGAAGAAATACTGCATAGTTGCTGTAGATCTTTTTTCAGGATGGGTTGAAGTTTTACCAACATCAAAAGCAGATGCACAAGGGGTGGCAAAATTACTCCTACAGGAGATAATCCCACGATGGGGAATTCCTGAGAGATTATCAAGTGATAATGGCTCGCATTTTGTGAACAGTGCAATTTCAGCAGTTGAAGCGTTTCTGGGTACACCCTGGAAACACTTTTGTTCCTATCATCCAGAATCAGCTGGAGCGGTAGAGAGACAGAACCAGGTTCTGAAAAACAAGCTGGTAAAAATTTGCGATGAGACAGGGCTCTCATGGCCTAAGGCTCTGCCCATTGCTTTGACTTATATGAGAATGAGAAAGAGGGGGCGAGCACAACTCTCACCATTCGAGATTCTGTTTGCTCGTCCACCTCACATGGGCTGGGAACCACACAAACCTAGACCACTGCCTGACACCACTCTTTGTGAACATGACATGTTGCAATATTGTGTTGAACTGGATAAGGTGTTCTGTGATATCTCAAAACAGGTACAGGCAGCGGCTCCAGAACCGGCTGAGACAGCCCTGCACAGCATCAGACCAGGTGATTTCGTGCTGATAAAGGATCTGAGGCGGAAACACTGGAGAGCAAAACGGTGGCAGGGACCATTTCAAGTTTTGCTGACAACTCACACTGCAGTGAAAGTCGAGGAGAGGGCTCCGTGGATTCACGGGACGCACTGTCGGAAAGTGCCAGCTCCTGCGGTAGCTGCAGCGGAAGAAGAATCCCAGGTATCAGCTCATGCGGTAGCTGCAACGGAGGACGAATCCCAGGCATCAGCTCATGCGGTAGCTGCAACGGAAGAAGAATTCCATATACAGCCAACGAGTACCTAACAGGTTACAAACTAAAGGGTGCGGCTTGTCATCCTGTAAGTTTCCAATTCAAACACTATCATCTCTGGAGGGAGGACGAATCTTTAATTGAAGACGATTCAGCCATTCTAGGAATCATTAGAACTGAGTCAAGAACTTTGTGGAGTTTTGATGGTGAGGGCATTGGAGTGACTTGTCTATTAATAGCCACCAGACCTGCCCTGAGACCAACAATAGATAGAGAAAAGGGACTCATATCTTTTTCACAACAACATTTTCTTGCCTGGCAAGGTTGTAAATTGTGGGAATATGCTACTAAATCTTATCCTCTTAACTAGTCTGACCATGGGTCTAGCACAGGATGGTAGTATACAGGTACAAATGACAAAGGGGAAAGAAAGTAAACTGATTATAATATGTGATCCTATTTCAGCAGCAGGACCTGGGTATAATCCCACCAGCTTGAGCAAATGGGGCAAAGCCATGTATTTTTGTAAAGAACCATGTGAATGGCTAGATGTATACGGGGGTAATAAAGATGCTATGCTTGATGGTTTAATGACGAGAGCAGACTATAAATCACCTAATAGTCAAATCAGAAAGATGATTTCAGGTCTTATTGAATTCGAAGAAATCACTGAAAACCGTAAAATTAAATTGAAAGTCACTCTGTCAACAGGAAATGATGGTGCAGCTCAGTGGGAAGGAAAATTTTTCTGTGCATGGTGGACAGCAGGTACTGACACTTATGTTCCAATAGACATTACAATGGTAGATCCACCAACGGAAACCCATAGCTTGTCTGAACTGATAACTCATTCTAGCATACCTGAAGAAGAAGATGCTGAATTAGAAAGACAGTTTAATTTGCATCATGAAGACACGACTATTGCACATAGCAGAATACAATGTGGGGGCAATAGAGCATGTATGTTAAGTTTACTTCAACGACAAGCTTTGGAAATTAATCAATCATGTTGGTGGTGTCTGAGAATGGATAGGACCTGGAGGGTTCATCCGTTAAGATCAACTAATCTAGGAGAATTAAAAGGATTAATTCCGTGTGCTATGTGGAAATTACTGAATGGAGTAAACACTGACGAAAACAAATCAATGTCTCGAAAGGGGGTTGCGTGTCAGAATCCATCAGAACACAGTACCAAAGACTTTGACAATGTATGGGCAGTAAAACCGCAATTAGGCGACGTATGTTTATGCAAATTAGAGTTCCAAAGAGGGGCAGTAATGACAGGTACATCCCATTGCAAAACTACGATAACAATGCATAATAACAAATGTATAACATCAGATGGTGTGTTTATTGCGTGTCCAGGTAACGACGATGATCTAAGAGAAACTACAGCTGGAACAGTATGGGTCTGCGGTCAAACTGCTTTCCATTCCCTTCCTAAGAACTGGATGGGGTGCTGTTATCCAGGACTTTTAGATATAGGAACGGACGTTTATGTAAATAAAGAAAATGACGACTATAAGCAAACTTCTATGAGATCAAAGAGAAGCTTAGCTGATGAAAAGATACCGATAATGTTTCAAGGTACCAAACTTTGGAATCCTTGGACAAGTAGAATATCGATGACCGGATGGTCTTTCCTTGGTGGGGCAGGTACTGCTGCCAGCTTGTTAAAAATAAATGGCTTAGCCTGGCAGGTATTACGCTTAGCTAACGAAACTGAAGATGCTTTAGGACAACTGAATTATGAACTTAGAGGCGTCAGACAGGCAGTCGTACAACATCGTATCGTGCTCGACATCCTCACGTCAGAGCGAGGGGGCGTGTGCAAAATGTTAGGGACTTCCTGTTGCTTCAATCTGCCTGACGTCTATCAAAAGGTAACAGACATAATAGAGCACATGAAACTGGCTGTGGCCACTCCACCAGAAATGTCATCTTCTCTGGATGCTTGGTTTTCTGGCCTCCAGGGGTGGACTAAATGGGTAATAAGTACTGTTATGCCGATAGCATGTTTGATTTTGATTTTGATTTTGATGATCCCATGTTTGATAAATTGTATCTCTACAATCACTGCTAGAACAGTGTCTACCACGATGGTTAGAATAACTACAGGAGAGTACGTCACAATGATACGTAGGGAACCTGAGGCGGATGCCACAGTGCCCGAGACTGAAGAATATGAGAATGAGAGCGAACATGCGTTTGACTAAGAAATGAAGTAGCCATGGGAAAAATTTACTTGATGTAAATTACTATGATTATGGAGAAGTAAATGTCAAATTTAGTGTGTATGTTCTTTGAAAATGAACATGGGGTGGATTGTAAGGGAAATTTTACATTTAGACATGTGTTTGACTCTTAGATGTGTTTTTTCTATTAGAAGTGTTCATTTTACTTAGATGTGTTCTTTACTTATAGATGTGAACCTTTTACTCATGTGTATCACTTGTATTAACATTTAACACTTATAGATGTGTTCTTTTACTCTTAGATGTGTATCACTGGTTTTGACATAAGACATTTAACATTGAACATGTATTTGTACTCGTGAAGGAGTTAAAGAAATATAATCATATAAGCTAAAAATACATTATTGAAGATATGTAACCAAGTTTTTAGAAATGCATAAGTGAAGACAAGCTTGCGGGAACAAAATGTTCTGGGTTAGAAGACTAAGTAACAAAGAGACAATGTGCACTTCAAGTGACCTATTGTACTTGAAGTGTGAAAAGCATGTGCGTAGATTTGAGCAGCTTCGATCAAAATAGCGATAGGCAGAATGTGTGAAAACCAAGTAGCTTAAAAACAGGAACTTTTGCAGACGTAGGTATTGTGCTGTCTAGATAAATTTATGTGAGACAGGGGGGGTCTTGAACCAAGATGTTTCCTTTTAAGGTAAACAAGACTGGATGCAACGGACCCAGGATGTGTTAAGGGTATATAATGATGCCAACTGGAAGTAGCTTTGCTCTTCTCATGACAGACATTCTCTGTATGTGAACTGCCAATTTCTTGCAAGAAATAAAAGATCTTGATACTTTGACTTTTCAAAGGTTTTTGTATTTGTCTCCTTCCTCCTCACTTTTCGAATAGAATTATTTCCACAACACTAGATTATATAATATTTGAACTAATTGTTCATTATATTCCTCTATATAATCATATGTTTCGTCCATTTCTAGCATTCTTATTTCACACATCTCTTTGAATTTCTCCCAGTAAGCAGTTTTAAACCTCCATCTAAGAATTTCTTTTAACCTATTTGCTCCACTTCTAATCCTATTTTACAACAAATGGGGAAGCGGTCACTTCCTGTAGTACTGTGTTCTAACACTTCCCATGTACATTTCCTTTCCAAGTCTTCTGATACTAACGTTAAATCTATTTCAGAATAGTGACCACGGGTTACATCAATCCTTTTCCATCTTTCAGGCACAGTAAACTGCTCCACTCCAGCATATATTCTATAATATTCCTATTATGATCATTATTTACCCTACCCCACATCGTGCTGTGAAAGTATCCACACCACACTAATTTACCACAGTTCCTCAAACTGTCTCCAATGTTTCTCTACTCAACCTGTTGCATGGATTTTAATAATTAATTATTTTTATATTTTGTGTCCCAGTCCAGACTTTTATTACCACTGATTCATGCAATTTATTCACTTCTATGTCCCTAAATCTTATTCCTTGTCTTATAAAAGTTGCTGCCCCACCTCCAATTCCATATCTCTGTGTATAACGTTATATTCCTGTAATATAAATTTCAATTGTGGCTTTAACCAATATTCTTGTATACACACAACACTGGGTTTACTATTTAGTTCATCAATGTACTTTTTAAAATCTTGCCCATTGGCTAATAAACTTCTTGCATTCCATTGTATAATTGTCAACAGCATTAAGATCCACCACGTTTGTAGTTTGCACTTTGATCATTTCACTTATCTCATCTACTGTAAATCCCTCAATTTCCAAGTATTTTTAGACTGCCCTAATCATGATTTTTATCCTTTCCGTTCTACTCTCTGTTTGGGCTGAACAGTTTATTACATCTGCCATAAATGCAATAAATTTGACTTTGTCTACTATAATTTCTCATTGATTCTACATTTCTCCTAGCACATTTGACGCCATCTCTTTTGGTCGCATTGTTCCATTTTGTATTTGCTTAACTTTTTGAAAAACTTTTTGCTTCGGCATTCAATACTCTCTCCATAATCCTGACATTCTGTATTTCTGCTGCCTTTTTCCTGACTTTACATCCTCCACATCCTGTACTGCGTTCTTCCCCACAGTTACAGTTACTCCAAATTTCCCATATTCATGATCTCCACTGCATCTCGTACATCTTTGTTTCCCTCTGCAAACACCTGCTACATGACCATACATTTGGCATTTGTAGCATCTGAGCGGTGGAGAAATATATGGTCACACCCTCACATATCCAAGAAATACTCTAGCTGGTAAATTCCCCTCATCAATTTGCAACATGACTGCCAAACTATCCATCCTTTCCTTATTTCTAACACATTTCAATCTTCTAGCATTGAAGATGCTAGATGCCGCTGTAACATTCATTTACTGTCTCATCAGACACATCAGGAGGCTGTGGCATAGTGTCTGGGTATGCACGTGCAAATGGGAGCCCGCCACCCAATAGAAAGAGAGAATTAATTTTTAATTTGTGGCCACAATAAATATATATTTTTTGTATGCATGTCATGTGCAGTAATTTCTTGTTTCTCTGTAATTTCTAATTTCTCTGTAATTTCTTGTAGATCATTATGATCATTATAATTCTTTATGACATCGTGCTGTGGGTATTAAAGTATGATTGATTATGATATGTGGGTAAAATGATAAAAAATTGTTATTTGTTGCACCCCGCGGCTGCCGTAGAACGACGCTGCACTACGTGCAAACGCTGCATCGTCACGTGTGTGAGAGGTTACTGTTGCTTCAGAGAAGTGCGTATTTTCAAAACTTTCAAAAAAAATTGCGGAGCACCATGTCGCAGAACAAACTATCTTTTTCATTGAGAATATGCACAAAGTTGTGAATTAAACACCAAGGAAATCAGGGATGAATTTCCCGAAAGAAAGGCCTGGAGAATGCAACTACAGTGAGTAGTTTTGTGCTTTCACATTTGCTGCTGTGCCAAGATCGTTTGTGTTGGCATGAAGCAATTTATTATTGACATTGGCTGAGCCTTGGCTATTTTAGCCAGGCGTTCTGGTTGTGAAAAGTTGTTGGGTGTTTTTTTTTTGTTTGGTATGAAATTTCTTGATGCGCTGCAGTGAACGTCTGCAGGGTTAGGGTGGGCCCGTACAATTTTTTTTGCATATGGGCCTGGGACTGACTTGCTACACCACTGTAAGTAAGTACTCCTGAAATTACCCCTCGTATCCACTTCTTTTCTTCCACTACAGAGCAGACGATTTATTTACCCATCAAGGATTTTAATCCTATTGCTGAAAAAAAACTTCCATTATCAGTCAGAGATAAGCCTATACCTTTTCAATGCAGTTAACCATGCAAAAGGGAGGAGGACTATACAGAACAGGAAATGATGTTGGCTTATGATGACATCACAACAATTAAAAGGGGGAAATAACTCACAATTCAATCAGGCAGCTATATCAGGTATAGGTAAATGAGCACTTTTGTGTGAATTATACATAATACATACATTTAACAGTATAATTTATATACCTGTTACACCTAGTCCAATGACACAAGCGTGAAAACCGTGTAATCACAACTCTGCAGAGAGTGTGGCAGTGAGGCGAGATCCCATTGGCTCTTGATCCACCACTGGAATGGACTCATGTGGAGCAGGCACAACTGAATGAGACCAATCAGTCTGCGGCATAAACCTGCGTGGACTTGACGTGCCTGCATCGTGGAAGAATCCAAGTCCACGGCTCCACGCCTAAAAAATACAATACATTTTGAAAGTTTACGCGTAATCCTAGACTCCTCAATTTTCCAGTACCAAGTCTCGATGAGCTCCTGTTGAACCCTGTGATTGAGCTAAAATCAGTCCAGGTAATTCAAAATCCAGACACCCTGGAGCCACAAAGGGGCTAGAGGTGCGTCCATACACTCGCATGAGGAGCCAGAGCCCGTTCGAATGGAGGAACGCAGTATTGGTAAGCTTTGTTCCTAAAGCAAACCTGAGGAACTTCCTGTGTCTCTTGATGATCTGGTTGTGGAAGTACACATCCTTAGAAAGATGGTCACGAACCAATCTCTGGTTCAAAGTCAGCATCTTGAATTTGCTTACTCCGAGCGCAAGATTTAAGAGGCGTAAGTCCAAAATCAGACGCAAACCAGAAGTGTCAGCATTTCTTGCCTAAACATCAAGATCTCCCAGAGAGCATTATCGTGGACAGAAACAAGCCAGCGCCAACCGCAAATACAACAACAAAACACCTCAATCGCTTATGATACATTCTTGTCTACAGCTGCTCCGGTGTCGAAAAACAATGTTGGACTGTGTACAGCTCACTCAGTAAACATCTGCTTACTCTGTAACCAAAGCTTAGTTGGCCTAGCACCAAAATAGTCTGCGATTAAGAAAATTATCAGCCATAGTAATTAGGGCTGCACGATTAATCACAATTTACATGTAATCACACTTAAATCGAGATGGGTTATCGTGATTTTAAAATCACAAAGGCTGTGATTATTTTATTTTTTTATGCGCAGCTTGTCATTGATGTACGGCTCTGTAAACGCTGCTCCATCTGAAAGCACTGTGAGTTTGAGTCACTTATAACGTGCATTTGAAAAAACAACACGCGTCAAACATCTTTCCAAAACATAAGCATTTATGAATCTCTTGTCCAACAACAGACAACATTTAATAACATGCATTTACTCCAAACTTACTTCATAACGACGAGTTGAGCTCATCCTTCTGTGAGATGATGTGCCTTCTTACACAGAATAAGGCAGTCGTGTTTTTATAAGTCATGTTTAATCAAATCGTTTCAATCTTCTGTTTATTCAGCTACAGCGATAGGGATTTCCTGGAATGATGCGCATTATTGTACTTCTGCGGCGGGGCATATTTATCGTGTTTGCACGAGAGCGCCCTCTGGCGTTCAGATGGAGCAGTATTTACTACCGATCAGCCGCACTCCACTGACAAGCTGCGCATAAAATAATCGCAGCCTTTGCCAAATCGCGTTTGGTTTTATTGCGATTAATCGTGCAGCCCTATAGCTTGTCATTAGAAAAATTGGCAGCCATGTTTCTCACTGACACACCCCCAACTTGTAAACTCAAGGCTTAAAGAAAATCCTTCTCACATTTACGACTTTGTGGTGGCATTCATGTGTGTTGAACTCTTAAATATGATCTTTCCGACATGACTTGAACGCACAATCGCATATGAAGATGCGGAATGCAAGAGCCTTAAACAGGTTGAGTGCTGAGTTCATCCAATCAATGACACTGAAACTGCAAATATGCCAATAAAAATGTAACCCGTAGCTTAGAAATGAACAGTGTGAAACAGGATCATATGAATTCCTAGGATTAATTGTTTACCCCGGGTAAATTATGAACAATAAAATGAAACAAAAAGCAAGATAACCTAGGAATACATTTACCCGTGTTTTAGAAATGACCCAGGGTTAACTAAGTGTGAAAAACCTTAGTGGCAATCAGGTACAGATGGGACAGCTATCTGTTTAGTATGGTTGCGTCACAGCAGTTGTGAAAATGGGTTGTGAGTGGGGTTTACAGTTGTGAGTTGTGAACGTAACCGAATTATGTACTGAAAACAGGGCTAAGAACTGTATTCTAATGCTACTGTCTGAATGTGGCCTATGTGCTGCTGGCATTAGATTCAGGAACCCTGGATATATGCAATATGGCTCCAGAATGCTCAAAAATGTAAGAGCTGGCCTGCGGTTTAGCCTTCTGTAATATTCAGTCTAATGTAGTCATAAAAAGGCTGCACCACACTTATATTCCTAGGTCTAATGGTTACACTTCAGTGCAGGGGGTCGGTTTATTGAAAATCATTCCTCCAGTGCACAGTTCAAGTTGAAGAGCAGTTTTGTTTTCTCAAGCAGGCATTCTGTAATCACATCCCAGCAGGCCTTGCAGTCTGGTATGCTTGTGTAGTAGTATGGGATTTTCCCTTCGCGTTGGTTACCCTCATATGGGAATGTGTATATGGCATAATTAGGGCCTGTGTATTTAAATGCGTTGACAGGAGGCACTAGAACATAGGCTTTGTCGTGCCCGCCACTCTTCCGGTCTCCAGTGTCACTATAGTTGAAGTAGGTGGTGGAGGAGCTTTTGCGCGGTTTTGTATGTTTTAAACAGACAGTATGGCATTTTTCGCCACTAGGGGTCGCTAACCTATTTACAATAACAAAGGTGTAGATTGATGACAACATTTGCTAAGAATTATGGATCTTGTCGTCAACGTCAAGCCGACCGATCTAATAATGTTTATGGATGACTGAATACATCGATGTTTTTATCATGACTGTGATATGAAGCAGTTTGGGATTGCTAAGAGACAGCTATCAGCTCCAAACGCGACGCGAGTCCCGTGGATATAAAAGGAATATGGACATTTCATTCTACCGAACTACACACAGAATTACTACTCACAGGTCAGTTTATTAGACAAATTAAACTTGTGAAGTAACACAACGCTGTTTCACTTGGTCTAACATTACACTATCACACTAAACTGCATTTGAGTGT
Source organism: Scardinius erythrophthalmus (assembly GCF_964197995.2). Taxonomy (NCBI): domain Eukaryota; kingdom Metazoa; phylum Chordata; class Actinopteri; order Cypriniformes; family Leuciscidae; genus Scardinius; species Scardinius erythrophthalmus. The sequence goes on along the minus strand of NC_138229.1, from coordinate 20,187,854 downwards.
GTTGAAATGAATGTGTTAGTTTGTCTGTATGAGACTAGCAGTAAGCTAGATCAACATTAGAATAACATACAGATCATTTTCTGACATTTTATCATTGTTGAACTATATAACATTGATTAGTTTTATGTAAATGTACTCACCTCTTTCATAAAGTACATGTAGGAGCGGTCGAAGTCTCGGACGTGGAGCTCTCGTTTATATACTGTCTATGGGAGCTCTCAGCATCTCAAAAACACCACGCTGATATTGATTCTCGTTTTAGTTCTCCTTTTTTATCCAAAGTCTGCTTGCCATGGTCCATAATGTTTGAACGAAACAACAACAACAGCGTGCAAATAGACATTGCGAACTACACATTTCTCCACGTCTGTCGCTTTGGTTACTATCAGAGGGCTCTGGTTCATAGCTCTGGTTGCTATGGCAGCACGAGCGGAAACCAGGGACAACGCGGATATGACGCCATTGACGGCGACAAAACGGAAATAAAGAAACGGGACATGTCTTCGAATTAAATTACAAATTTCTCCTGGTTTGAAAGTTTTTGGAAACAGTCGGGATAATGTAAGTACACAACTAAAAAAAAAAACAACATAGATATAGTGATTTTTGCTATTTTTAAAGCAAAAAAGTTACATATTGTGCCTTTTAAAGTGTCTATAGGATGTGTGTTCTTTCTATTTTGAAGTGGTTGCTGTAGCCATTCAGGTGACGTATCCTGGAAGTTGCGTCGAGCGCTCACTGAAAGCTTTTAGTGAAACATTGGTGATTGCATGCTAACACCTTGATATGCGTGATTTTCATAGGTCTTCCGCGTATCACGTGGTGGTTAACTGCAGGTCGCACTGCTGTTTTTCTTAACTTGGGTTATTTTTCCTATTTTAAAATTATATTATGATCGTTTTCATTTGGTTAATTTTGTATTGAAGTTTGGTTTGATTAGAGTAACTTGGGCTGTAAGGGCCGAGTGGTGCGTCCATCTACCAGTTTGTAGTGCGCCCATCTAACAGTCACTCCCATTGAGTAATCTCAGGGTTTGCCAGCGAGGTAGAACGTGTTATTCATGTGCCAACTGACTCTGTCAAACATTATATTTTTGTTTCTTATGTGAATGATTTTGGTTATTTTGTATTTGTACCGGACCCACAAATTTCTTCATTTTCTTTAGTTTGAGCCAAGGCTGAGTGCGCTGAGGGGGAGGCTAGGTGAAGGACATTGCTGTGAGTTTGGTGCACCAGGGTTTGAGCACCTCTTCCTATTGTTTGCTGTGCACGCTTATGTGGTTGAGAGCACAATTTCTTCCAGCTAGTTTGCCACCCCTAAGGTAGTCTCAGCCTCAGACGTCACGCCCATGGAATTGATTGAATTCTACAGGATGTCCGCGAGACGTGTGTGTCGCGTTCTTTAACGGTCCGTCTGGAAAACAAATGCCGTGACGCCAAAACCCCTCGTGGAAGAAGAAAGCCGCTGTGTTTACAAATGAGCGCTTACCAGGATCAACTAAACGCTGGATTTTTAAAAGTATGTTAAGTTTGCGGCTCCATTGTTCTTGAATGAATAATTTATTAGATGCACACCGGTCTGTTATTGTAGGGACATCGACATTATATTGGCACGCCCCTAAACATGACTCGGAACAAAACTAAATGTGATTGGTTGCGTTATATGTCAGTCAAACGTCCTCTTGGCCAACCCCGCTGGACCTCAAAGTTGAAAAACCGTCAATGCAAGTGAATGGGAGAAAATAATTATTTTCTGGTCCCGATTGAATTGTGCCATGAATGTGAACATATGTTGTCTGTGAATTTTTTCTATAACTTTTCGTGTAAAGAATGATACAATTTAGCGGGTAGAAGTTTGATACGGTTAGACTTTGTGTGAGAGCACTTTGTGGACTACAACTCTCGACGCGTTTGAAACGTCCACACACTAGCACACGGACTAGCTCACAGATCCCGCTAAACATGGCTGTGTCTTTGGTGCACTTCACTGCCTTCTTTTAGGGAGAGGACAAAATCGTTGAAGTTGGTGAAAACCAGGGGTAAGTCAACTTTATGGGGTGACGTCACATAGGCGACATGTAGTCTTTCTCGTTATGTCTTTTCCACAACTGCTAGCCGAAGAATCATACCATATACTGTCAAACTCGTAACATGAAAAGTTATATAAAAAATTCACAGACAACATATGTTCACATTCATGGCACAATTCAAACGGGACCAGAAAATAATTATTTTCTCCCATTCACTTGCATTGACGGTTTTTCAACTTTGAGGTCCAGCGGGGTTTTACGGAAGGGGCGGGACTTACCAGCTCTTATAGATTAAGCGGTATTTTCGGTATAATTAAACCCAGATAACACTGACTACGCCACCCTGGGATTTGAACCCAAAGAAATACAAGGAACACAGATTCGATGGTGCAATGAAACGTGAGACGTGTTGTACAATTTATTAAATGAATAGTTTTATTCAAAAAGAAAAAAGATAAACTAGAATCATCTTAATCATGATATAAGTCACTAGCAAGTGTATTATATTGTAACAATAATATTAAAAATGACAACATTAAAATACCATTTCTCCAGACATCTGAAATGCAGAGGCCAAATCAAGTCAAACCAACCTCAAAAATGAAAGAAAATACTATACCTTCCCCACCAAAAGATATATAACAAAAATAGTTACTTTACCCCCAAAAAAAAAGATTACCTTAGGGGTTGTCTCGCGTAGCCAGACCTTCAGACTGACGACAGTTCCAGGTGACATGTTAGTAACTATAATCTTATTTGTTGTCTCGATTCTATAAAAACTGTTGTATCCGTGTTTTCTGGTGGGATTCTCAATGGAATTTGTCTGAGATCCTCCGGCCTTGCTTCTTGGGAGAGATTCCCTGAGAACTGCCCGGGAAGATCTCCTGGCCGTGATTAAAGCATTTGAAGGACATTATTTGCTGAAGTCTGTTTGTCGATTATTCCTGCGCAGGAGTAAGCTAGTTTAGGAAAGCAAGTTAGTGCTAGTTTAGGAAAGCAAGTTAGTTAGAGTAAGACTCGGCCAGTTGTCGACTGAAGACGCAAGAGATAGAGTATAAAGACGCCCCAGATAAAGGTATTGTTGTCGATTTGGAGACGCCTCAGGTAATAAGATCAATTGGATGTCGATTTGGAGACGCCCCAGTTAGGTTTAGGGAAAAATCTACCACACTGTCAAGCCATGTATGCTGACATATAATAAAAAAAACAGTTTGTCTTTTTGAATCTTCTATCGTGTGTCATTATATTTATTGAAATGGCTCATGCGTTTTATGTTTCACGGTTCAGAAATATGAAGTAATTTATGGTAAGGGAGCATTGGGTGCTTCTCAGTACTTAAATTGATGCTTCCTGGTTTCCTCGCTCTTCTGTCCTCCAGCCCTCGACCTGGAAACCGATCGAACTCAGTCATCTTGAAGGACATCTCAATTCTCTAATTGACCCTTCACAGGGAGTTTGATTGACAGGCGATCTGACCAATCATAATCCGGCATCCGCCATTTTTGTCTGACAAAGCAATCAGTAGAGTTAGTAGATTAACATTGGAGGATTTGAACTTGAAAAATGGAGTGTACTGATGTCTTTCTGTGGTTAAAACAACATTCCTTCTTATGTTCTTTCATGTTTATTTGATGCTATAAATTAACTAGAAAGAAGAGATGATCGGTTCACGGGCATCTTTAAGAGGCTCTTTTCAATTTCAGATTTAAGAGGCTCCTTTCAATTCTGCTCTTGTTCATAAATACCAGTAGTTGTACAATGACACCAGTAATTGTACAAGTTGTACAATGAGGACGTTGTCATGTCACCAGAAAAAGAGTCATCAGTGTCCCAATGTGTAGTAGGCCAGGGGTCCTTGAGGGGTGGTCACACTGGACTTTTCGTTCCAATGACTTCCATTCAAACGTATGCGAATAAGTCAGACCGGAAATGCAAGCTCATGCGAAAAGTTTCACATTTCAGGGCATTCCAAAGTTCAAGTTTTGTGAACTCTGACCTGCGAATTTGCATCACATGAAGACGTGACCAGTAGATCGATATGTCACAGTGTGACCTCTTAGCTGAATTAAAAGAACACTATTTTTGCAGTAAAGTTGAGTAGATTGTAAATTTTTTACATTTTGAGTGTATTACTATTTGTTATATGTTGAATCAAATTCAATGCTCAAATTGATGCTTCCCTAGTTTCCTCACTCCCCTGTCCTCTAGCCTGTAATCTGGAAAACAATCAAAGAAAGCCATCTTGAAGGACATCTCAATTCTCTACAGCGAGGAGGCGAGGAGCGAAGAGTGAGGAAGCTTCCAGAGGAGCTATGAGCGGAGAAACCCCCTTGAATTCTAAATTATCGCTTAATCTTTCTTCAATCAGCTCTTTGAAGTTTCTTTGAACAATAATTATATTTCTGGAATACCTGTTGAAATATGTGAGATGTATGGTTTATTTAAAATGCAAAGGTAAAGCATAAATTAAAATTATTGTGACAGATATGAATGGGGAGAAGGAGAAATTCTGTTCACCTGTTATTAAATTAACTCATTAGTTACCCTTGTTTAGTCTGGTTATTTAGGATATGTTTACACGACACCATTTTCAACTGAATACGGAAAACTTATGCATTTTGGCTGTTTATTTACGCGTCAACGGCGTTTTGGGAGCTTGAAAATGCAAACTTTTGAAAACGGGTTTCAGAGTGCAAGGTTTTGAAAACGACGCTTTCACCGTCTTCATGTAAACAACAAAAACGTTAATTTGTGAAAATGGTGCACATGCATATGTTTGCAAGGTGTTTCTTAACAAAGTGACATCTCCATCTACTGTCCTGGCATGCATATAATACAGCCCTTTTAGTCATTTTCGCAGATCTGTCTGTTTTTAGTAGGCTACATCGTTGTCGTGTAAACATACCTTCATACCCCAAGTGTTTTCTAGTTCTTGGTCCGATCTCTGTATTTAATTTTTGTGTTTTCTCCGTTTATCTCCTGATTTTTCCTTGTGGATCTATAATAAAGACTATTTGTTTGATTCCATATAGTCACACGCTCGTTACAGCCGCCATTACGTGACAGGTTTAGGGTCTTTCAGTTATTTTGAGATGTAATTGTCTTCCTAAAAAAAAATTACCAGTCAAACTGCCAATTTTTACCAACAAGCACTACTGTCATGGAAAAGTTGCTTCCATCAGAGTTTATCTCTAAATAAAATGTTGCTCTGAAACAACTGTCATATTACGACAATGAAAAAATCCTTGTCTCTGGTTTGTCAAGGATATAAACATGGTATGCACTTATTGGGCAAAGATAGAAATATTATTTCTCATTAAGAAATAATTTTTGTGCCTTTATTTAGGACAGTACACTGTAAAAAGTTTAACTATTATTTACTCAATTTTATTGGTGAAACATTTTTACACTCAAAAAAATTGAGTAAATTTTAAAGCTGTGAAATCAATGAAATATACTGTATGAATTGAGTAAATGCAAGTAAAAAAATTAAGTAAATCTGAGTAACTGCATCTGGTACATTAACAAATAAAATTGAGTAGAAATAATTTAACATTTAAACATTAAAAAAACAATATTTATGAGTAATATTAACTGTTTTTATTAATGAGTAATATTAACTTTTTTATTTTCTCTAAACCTTTGTAAAAATAGTACTCCAGACAACCACCATTATACATTACATTGGCCTTTATTTTCAATGAGTACAGCAATACAGCACATTTTAGACTGTTTTTTCATGTATACAATATTGCCTGCATTTAAACTTATTTAACAAGTAAAAATGAAATATTTAAACATTCAGGTAGCCAAATTCAAGTGTAATCAACCACTCTGTTATCCAATATCCACCGAATCTGCGCTGGTCCTCGTGCCGGAGACAGACTCGCGCTCTGCGGGTGAACTTTGAACTTCATACCGCCGTCTTGCATTTCACTCACAGTCACTGTCTGAGGCACAGCCGAAATATACTGCGAGCGACTGACATAACCTGCCAATAAACAAAAAGTGATAGTTCTGAGGACATTTTATCATCCAAATGATAATAATTATATTCATTATCATTATGAAAGTCAGTCATGTGTTTATGCAAAGCGTTTCAATCACGCAAAAAGACAAACGCGGCTCTCGTCTCGTTTAGGTGTCGAATTACGCCTCTGTAGGCTATGTTGTTTTGCATTAAATATGATTTAAAGCACAGTAATGATTTTATAGATAAAATAAAACATACACCAACCTGAATTTCACAGTGAAAATGCACCAAATCTGCGACGCTGAGAAGAGAGCTGTTGTTCTTGACTGGAGAGTTCAAACAGCCACGCTCACTCCAACCGTCGAGTTTTCGTCACGTCAGAGGGTGGGGGAGGGGGGGCATTGTTTTAATTGAGTAAACTTACTCAATTTTAAGAGCGTGTTAAATATATTAATAATATTGATTTGAATTAAGTAATTTTTTTGTTTCTTGAAACAGATCAGTTTAATTAAACATTCTCAAATATTTTGATAGAAATTTCACATATATATTAAGTATATTATAAAGAAATAATTGGTTAGTCAAATACTAAATTATTTTATTGAAAAAAACTTAAATATATCTGTAAATTTTAGATAAAATTAACTGTTGGATTTTTACTCAATTATTTTGGTATGTTTAACTCAAACAATCAAGTAAACGATATACAGAGATTTTATTAAGTTAATAAAGTTAAAAATTTCTGTAATATTTACTAAGCCACAGAATAATTTTTTACAGTGATAGTGCAGACACAAAAATATATGAGTGAAAGACATGACCTACATGGTAGATTGCTTTTTGATTGTGTATTATCTCTAGTAGCAATAAGACAATTATTCCTATCTCTAAGGCTACAACTTCTCGTATAAAGGGAACGTTTTTTTTTGAAATGTTCAAATTCCTGTGAAAAAAAGTCTTGGTTTAGTCCTTATACAATTATCATCATAGTTTAGATTGATGTGTATGGTGTAAAGTGATATAAATAAACCTAATTTAAGTTTTTTTTTAAATCACCTAATTGTGCTGGATTTAAGATTAAAGGGATAGATGACTTTAATGAGCAGTGACAGAACGGAACCAGGAAGAGAACATCAATCCATGCAATTTTAGCCCAAATCAATCATCACATCTGCCAGGATTTAAAGTGGAGCTGAAAGAATCTTCAAACCGTCATGATTCAAAATAGCTACTATTAGTGTGGATACAAAGATTTTTTTTTTAGCAATGGGTCTGAAATTATTTGTGTTTCCAATATAGCTGTGATATAGTGTCAACAAATTAAAGGGCAAAGTAAACTAACTGACATACACCTGACAATGCCACAGTTGTGGCATAACTTCCACCACAACACGCAATTTTGCCATACAGTTTATTTTACTTTTTTGCTGTTGTTGTAAAGATTTATCCAAAGTTATTTTATTCCTTTACCAATGACACAAAAGTGAGAGTGAAGAGCTTGAGATGGAACAAGAGTCTTGATATTTGAAGAAATTAAAAATTTAAATATTGAAAAATAAATCAAGGCAAATTCTTTTTTTTTGTTGTGCATAATTTCCAAACAATCTGTAATTTTGTCACATAACGCATAAATGTTTAAAATATGATTTAAGGGGGTGGATTGGAATCCACTGCTGCTTCAATGTATATGTAATGAGTGATTATAATCAAGGTATTAATCAATATTTTTCCTTCTAAATATCAAACGAGTTGAATGACTTCTCTGGAGATTTTACTTTGTTATAGAAGTTACCAGTGTGATTACTGAAATATTATTTTCATGTATTCTTTAATGTCTGTATTTGATATTTGAATGCAGTAACATTGCTTGCCTATTTATCCCAGCTTCCAGAAATGAAATAGGGACTGGTTTTGTGTTTGAGAAAGGTCTTCAACATGATAAAACATATAGGGGTCATTGAAGTCTATAGTTTAAGGGACCATTTCTCAGTTAAATATAGTTTCCATTTAGACCAAAGTGCCCTATCCTGAGAGAAAGAACTTGTTATCTTGATGTTTTGAGACGAGACTCCTGTTTATAGTTAGAGCCTGGCCAAATCCAACCTTGGAAAAGATGTGTGTCGGTGTGTGTGTTAGTCTTCTTGCTTACAGGTTAAGGAACCACTGGCATTGTTGGAGATTGACTGAGTTGTTGTTCGAGACATGCTGGCGCCCAGCCACCCAAAATTGCGACCTGGAAGGTCACGACGTGCCTAACTTCAGGGTCCGAGTGTCAGCGGCATAATCTATGGAGATATGATTCTGTCTATCTGTATATGTGTGGAAAATGTTTATCGATTTCTATGCCAGTCAGAATCATTCAATGACATAGCTAAGACCTTGGAAATGGTATAACTGCTGTGATCTTTGTAACTGTAAGCGGGGCGGCCTACGAACTCCTGTGTGAGTCTTGAAGCTGACTTCTGCTGATGAAACTGCAAACTATCTTCAGTAAAACTAAATTTTTTTTTTTTTATAATTCTAACTCCGGTTCTTCTTTCAAACATCTGGTTCTTGGGTCCTAAACTGTAACCCCTAACAGATTTAATGTTGTATTGTTATTATAAATTGTGTGAATTTGGGATACTTAAATGCAAGCTCTAAAATTAGCCTTATAAAAAAAATTGTTAAAATATTATGTCCCACAGAATGATATAACATATAAGTGTGCACTCTAGCAGCTTTACTTTGTGTGCTTTTTGATACATAAAATTTCAGAAAAAATACATACATACTTTTTTATACATAAAAGTTCCTACTCTACTATACATCCTGAGATATTCTGATGTCAAGAACATGGGTATGTTCTGTGTGAGTGGGTGGTCTATAAGTAAAATAAATAGTGTGGAGAATCTCTATTGGACACAACCATATTTGAGATGTGACATGTGGCAAGTGTGAGGCTAACAGGATATGGTTTCTGCAAACGGTACATACACAGATATGTGGTTAGGTGTGAAGAATAGTTATATTTTGATGTCTGAAAAAATGTCTTGATGTTTGTATAAGGTCGTGTCTTGTAAAATCAGATCACGTGCTTAAGATCAGATTAAGAAATTAAAATGTGTTTCAATATCTTATTAATATTTTGCATAATCATAAGTGTTTTATATTTTAAAACAACCACTTCTAGTCTCTCAGTCAGAAGCTCTTATAACAGCTCTTTCAGCCTACAGTATCTTATAGCAGAGCTGGCAAACTTTTAGGTCCCACTAAACAGGTAATCAGTTTCAAAACATAAGTTAAGTGTGCATTTGATGGATTCGGTGAGTTCATTTAAGGATCTGACAGAAGAATATGTCGACTGAAACTCTTGAAATGGTGAGTCTTTTTAAGGTATTCATAAATTAACCGACTCATAAACAGACATTTGTTTGTGAATTGGATTGCACAAGTTGCAATGCAACTCAGTAATTTGGATGTTGATTCAGTAGGCCACTTTGAAGGATTCGGTGAGGTTTTTCAGTGAAAGATATGCCAGAAACCAGTAACTTGTTGTTTTTGAGCAATTCATTAAATAGACTCAAATGGTTGCACTGTTTGTTTGTTTTTGCATGCAGCCCATGAGGAGAAAACACTATTATACACTGTAAAAAATTTGCTGTAGTTTTGCAGCTGTTTGCCAGTAACTTACTGTAGATTTAAATTGATGTTATTTACTGGCAACAGTTTGTTCAAAGTTAAATGAACATTAAACATTAACAAGTCTTTGTCTTTAAAGAATAAAATTATAAAATGACAATCTAATGCAAAGCATTCTAGGAACCAGAAATCTTCATCAACCTTTTTCTGTTTTTTTCCTTCAGATTTTGGTTCCCAGAATGCTTTGCATGAGGATGTTATTTTAGTTTTATTCTGTAAAGATAAAGACTTGTTAATGTTTAATGTTCATTTAATTTTGAACAAATTGTTGCCAGTAAATAACATCAATTTAAATCTACAGTAAGTTACTGGCAAGTAGCTGCCAGTAATACTGTAATTTCTACAGATTTTTCTAACAGTGTATCTTTCATAATTGACTTATATTTGATAAAAAATGCCACATATTTGAAAAGCTAATTAAATTACTGCATGTACTGATCCTGTAGCTTTTAATTTAAAAAAAAAATTAAACATAAAACAGAATAAACTCTTTAAATGTTTTGGTCATTTCAGAATGTCATATATTATTCCGTCACTCTTTTACGATATTCTTATTTAACTCTTTTTCATTTGAAAATCTGTGACGCCTCATCTTGTGTGACTTTCAAAAAAAGAGATAATTTCAGTTTTAATTTAACTTAATTAAACTGAATACTTTCAACAGGTTACTCTACATAAGCTCTTATGTACAATCACCTTTTGAAGGTTTGGATGGTTGTTTATAAGATGAGATTAAGTTGAGTTTTCATTTTCTTTTCAATTTCACTGGCACCCCCCATTGGTTGAGCTTTGTCAGTCTGGTTTTGAAGACCAAACAGACAGAGCTGCATTTCCGCAAAATGTTGTAAGCCTGGTGATGCTGATATTTTGTACAATCTACTTAGGCTCACTGCCCACAGAGTTTTGACCATGTCTATATTTTTAATATTCTGCATAATAAAGTATTTCACTCTTATTATGAGATTTTTTTCAGCCTTATTAGGAAGTAAATGTGCTCATGTTGTGGTGGAGGTCTAAAAAATATGCATCCCTGCAGGTGATTTCTGTGGCTTCCTGAAGTTCACAATGCTCTATATTGTTGCTCTGTGCTAAGGGTCAGGTTGTACTCAATTTACCATTGTATGATGTTCTGGACATATTTCTTGAGTGCTGACCCTGTATGCTTTTATAATGGAGCTGTGACAGGTTAATAGTTTGTAGAAGATTGAAGAGAGAGTAATTGGGTGCTCAGTATGAAACACCAGTTAGAATGGAGGACCTCTGGTTGCCTATAGCCTGAGGTGTGAGATAGGATAATAGGATGTTAAAGGCAAAGTTGTAGCCATAAGAATTCTGATGTAACTGTCTTGGTTCCAGGGGCGGTTCTAGAGGCGGGGCCACAGGGGCCCTGGCCCCTGCTGAAATCTGATTGGCCCCTGATTGGCCCCCGTCCCTAGGGGTGGGGGGAAAATCGATTCTTAGATGCATCGCGATGCGGACGTGGACGATTCTGAATCAATTCACAAATGTAAAAAATGTCAAATGTCAAAAATCGATTTTCTAAAAATATATATATATATATATTTTTTCCTATTAACGTAATATTGACGGAAAGCAAAAGGCGGAACTCTAAAGCGGACGTGCAGTGCGCGGACAGTCTGTGGCGTGCAGTGAGGCCACCACCAGAGGATTTGTGAATTGATGCAAATGACTGCACGTCAAATGACAGTGATTGACGTAGTACTGTATGTCCAAATTTCATTACAGATAATACTTTTTTCAAACCACACAGTGATAGTCTGGGACATGTTTAATGGATGAGCCTCCCATAGTGGCCCCTCCCCCCATCCAGGCCCAGGGAAAAATCTCATTCACAATGACAGCTGTGGTCCGTGATTAATGGCACTGCGTGATTTGTTTTATCAATTTCAAATGTTTACAAGTGCTGGGTTGGTAATCAAAAAGATTATAACTGTCATTAATAATCAAGGCTATTTCAAGCTTTCAGAGAGTGCACGTTAGCATAATTATCAGCTAAATGACATGATGGAAAACATACTATAATATTTTATTCATGCAATGTAGGCCTATGGAGTTTGATCAGTATTAATTTACACTCCAGCCAGCCTGGAAAATTTATAAGTATTCATTTGGCATACACTTTTATCCAAAGCAACATAAAGTTGCTTAAAGTCCATTTTATGAATGTGTATAAGGAGAAACTGTGAATCAAATCTCTTAACGTTGTTTAATGCCGGGGACACACTTAACGACCTGCTGAAACACTGAATTGAACATACTTACAGACTGTTTCCACGACTGCAGCAAATTTTAAACACCAACTGTGAACACCGACTGAACGCGACTCAGCACGTTTGGGCATGATCAGTTGTACTGTAAGTATCAAATTACATTCATAATCGACCTTACAGTTGTTAAGTGTGTCCCGGCTTAAGGGCCCTGATGATGGTTGTCAATCAAAATCCAATATTAGGACTAAGTCATTTAAAATGTGTGATGTAAAGCAATTGTATATAGGCTACATGAGACTAGGCTAAATGTCATTTGGAAACTCCATCTCATAGGTGTGTCAGACATTATGTTTAAGGGGGTGTTGTGCCAGTATTTGAATGTTCTCATCTGCACTAAATATCACTCCGATGAGATGCAGGCAAGCATCTCAGAGAACACCATTCCCACAGCGTTTAAACTCCCTAATGGATACATTTTATTCACAGCCATTCCCTTTTCCTACAAAGTAATAATGTAAGGCAGAAATAGACTTTCCTCAGCGGCTCACCGTGATTGTGAATATCATAATACGGCATTAGCCTAGTTATCTTGCAGGAGTAATTGAAACTGGTTCTCACTTTCATGGTTCGTTTGGTTTAGAAAAATAATTAAATAAGTTTTTGCCTTTTTTCTTTCATTCCCCTTCGGAATGTCTCTTAAATATTAATTCCAATTGGAGTTTCCATCCAAAGCTAATATTATAATATTCTACATTATAAATGTTGTAAAGAGCAATGAATGTTTTGCATTACTTTGGCCTAATTATTATTGTAAGGAGGCAAGGAAGGCAGGCAGACGAGGAACTAAGTGCAGGTATTTCGATTAACAAAACAGGAAACATGAAGGGGAGGAATACAAGCAACAATAATACGAGAAACAACTTATAAACTAATAACAAGGAACAGGTGCAAACAATCAAGGAGAACCAAAATAACTACAAAAAGACTACAAAACTAAAAACGTGAAACGGAAACAAACTAAACATAAAAGTCCACACAAGAAAAAATAAACATAAAATGCACAACAAAATGTCCTGCAAACTCACTGCTTCAGGACTCAGAAAGGCGAACAGGCAAAATATTAATTAAATGTATTATATTTATAATATATAATATCTGATATTAATATTTTGGGTTCTCTTTGTCTGTACTAAAAGGAAAATACTTTTAATTAGGTCAAAATGATTAAAGGACAAGTTTGGTATTTTACACTTAAAGCCCTGTTTTCAGATCGTTTCTGATGAAATAGAACGGTTAAGATTGAAATTTGGACACATGCTGCTGGCCCGAGTATTTTTGGGTTTTGTTGTAGCACCCGTCCCCCGTCCCCCCCCCACCTACACAATGGTTGCATGGGTGCACTGGAACAATCCTTCCTAAAACGTATTAAACTTTCGTTTACAAAGACGTGAAACTCACCGAGTGGTCAGGGGTGTTCACTGATATGCTCACACAAAAATCGCTGCAAAAGATGCTTTCCAACAGGTTTTATCGTAGTTTTTGTCCAACTCCATTGACTTATATTGGATGTGCTGTGAGGTACGGTATTACTCCGTCGCCGGAAACGGAAATGGGGTTGTTTGTATTCTTTCTGTAGTCTTATGCAGTCGCAGTATCGTAGGCTACGCTATCCAAACGGAAGAATGTACGGGTGTGAGGCGTTTGGAAAAATAGGTCCACAGTTTTACAACGAATGGTAAAACACCTGTTGGAAAGCATCTTTTGCAGCGATTTTTGTGTGAGCTACCACAGAAACCGAAAATTCTCGGGACAGCAGCATGTGTCCAAATTTCAATCTTAACCGTTCTATTTCATCAGAAACGATCTGAAAACAGGGCTTTAAGTGTAAAATACCAAACTTGTCCTTTAAACATTGATCAATCTTATATAATATATATTAAAAAATATATTTTTTCATTCATAAATTGAACTAGGCCTAAATAAAACAATGAACTGATACACACATCTGCCTTTACCACTATTAGTTATTCTGTCACAGCGCAGTCATCAGCATATGGAATGATAGTGTCAGTTGGCTCAGTGGTTGCATGTCATCATGCTGAACAGCTCAGCTGAGCCTATTAGACATTCTCTGGCTGAGCCCAGATGGATGATGCTGTTATCACAGAAGTCAAAATGTATGTAAAAATCAATCCATTAAGGAGATGTATGCTCTATACTCAGCAGAATTTAAAGGAGAACTCCGGTCAATTTTAACATTGAGCTATTTTTTTTGTAAATTTGGAGTGCTGTCAATACAGAGAACAACGACAAAAATCGGTGTTGCCTACACCGTGTTACCCTCTTTTTAAAATTTGCACCCTGTTGACTTCAATGGGGCAAGTTTTAAACCTGCTTTTAGCCTCTTAACATCCTTGATGTGTCATTACAAGTGCCCAGCCATGTGAATGATTCCTTCAGAGTAAACACGATGAATCTGACTGCAGTAGATGCAGGGCTCTCAAGTCTCACGCATTGGGCGTGAGACACACGCAATTCAACCAGTTCACACGCTCACACGCCACACCGTGTATTTCTCACGCTGAAAAGGCAATGCCAACCAAGTTGTCCTGCGAGCTTTATATATAACGTTGTATACGAGGCGCAGGCACACAAAGTGAAGTTTCCTGCCGCCAGCACGTATCTCAGCACGTATTGCGTTCGTTACAAGGCAACACAGATGCGCGAACACACGGAAGTTGACGGAACATTCTCGGCCACCGGACGTTCGTTACTAGGTAACCAACAACATTGCGCGAACACACGTCGTAATGGAGAAGGTAAGTTGGAAGAAAGCTCGTCTAACGTTTTTAGGCTAGAACATTTAATATATAGCCCATCGTTTACATTATTATTAATGCAGTTAAAAACTCTACAACTACTCTGCAACCAGGCCAGAAGCTTTGGCTCAGTTTGGCTAGCTTACGTTTTCTTAAACTAAGGGAATGTTAGTGGGTATGGGAAGGAATGAAGATGTATTTCTTCATTTTATTTTAAATACATTTAAATTTGTTTATTTTATTTTAAATTCTATATTATACTGTATTAATAGTCTTTCTAGTTACATTAATGCTATGTATTAAAGCAGAGTGCTCTGGGTAATATTTTATATCCTGTCAAAACATACATTAATCATTGCCATTGCATTTGTATTTTTCAAACACAAAACACATTTCATAAGCTGGAGTGTGTACTC
This sequence comes from Scardinius erythrophthalmus, assembly GCF_964197995.2. Lineage (NCBI taxonomy): Eukaryota > Metazoa > Chordata > Actinopteri > Cypriniformes > Leuciscidae > Scardinius > Scardinius erythrophthalmus. The sequence goes on along the minus strand of NC_138229.1, from coordinate 20,172,705 downwards.
TTGTGTACACACACACACACACACACACACACACACACACACACACCTTAATAATACTCTAATATGTCATTTGTTCACAATGTCCCATGCACCACACAATAAATAATTACCGGTATACCATTTTGACTAGACATTCAAAATGCAAAAAGATTTGTTTTTCCAAACTGTTTGGAGCAATTTGTTATATTTTTGTAATTTTTGTATAACTTATTTGTAATTTTGAAATATAACATTAAAGAGTATATTTGATGTGATCAATTGCTCTGTCATTTATCAGATTTACCAATTGTTATAATTTCAATTTGGGCTGGTTAATTATGAACAATGGGTAAAATTGGGGGGCGGGGACATATGGGGGCGTGGCTTCATTAGGGCTCCTCCCCTTACCGCATGTGATCTCACTCCAAGCTTTTGGTAAAACTTGAGAGCCCTGTAGATGTGAAAGATATGAATAAAAGTGATGTTAATTCAGCCAGCGCACATACCTGTATTTACTTCCTGTTTTCGGTCGAAGTCCACAGTAGTCGATTGTCGAGTTCACACGCATAGGTTTAGTTACCTATGAAAATACAGGTATGTGCGCTGGCTGAATTAACATCACTTTTATTCATATCTTTCACATCTACTGCAGTCAGATTCACCGTGTTTACTCTGAAAGAATCACTCACATGGCTGGGCACTTGTAATGACACATCAAGAATGTTAAAATTGACCGGAGTTCTCCTTTAATGGAGTCTCTTGTCAGGTATTCAGATAGCTCTTAGTGACTCCATTTATTGAGCTGGTTTGGTTCTTTGAGCATAAAAGCGCATGCATTTATTTTGGTTTTGCAATGCCATTTGCTTTAAAATAGACAAAAAGCCTCACAAATCACAAATTCATAATCAGAAAGAGCTTTATTATGTGTTTGCACACACAATTTTGTTGTAGTGACATCCGAAGAAGCTTCCAGTAAACAGAGACAACAGTACAGAGATAGTATAAAAAAAAAAAATATATATATATATGTGAATAAGACACGTGTATATATTTAAATAAAAAGGAGAAATTTGTATGTACAGGTGTGCTATATACAAATAATGGAATAAGAAGTAGGGTATTGTCAAATAAATATAAGTGATATTGATCTTTGCACAGTGTTCAAATCCAGTGAGGGTCAAGGGTGATTTTCTGAGCCCTTTATCTCACTCTGGATGTATAAAGTTCTTGGAGGGTTGGCAGAGGAGCACCAACAATCCTCTTAGCAGTCTGAACCGTCCTCTGTAGTTCTGATGTCTGGTTTTGTAGCTGAGCCAAACCAGACAGTTATTGAAGTGCAGAGGACAGACTGAATGACGGCTGAGTAAAACTACATCAACAGTGCCTGTGGCAAGCTGAACTTCCTCAGCTAGTGACTGCTGGGCCTTCTTCACAATGGAGTCAATGTGATTGTCCCACTTCAGGTCCTGAGAGATGGTAGAGCCCAGGAAGCTTAAAGGAGAACTCCGGTCAATTTTAACATTGAGCTAATTTTTTTGTCAATTTGGAGTGCTGTCAGTACAGAGAACAACGACAAAAATTGGTGTTGCCTACACCATATTATCCTCTTTTACACATACCTGTATTTACTTCCTGTTTTCGGTCGAAGTCCATAGTAATCGATTGTCAAGTTCACACGCTTGATCGGTAAATACAGGTATGTGCGCTGGCTGAAATAACATAATTTTTATTAATATCTTTCACATCTACTGCAGTCAGATTGACCCGTGTTCACGCTGAAGGAATCACTCACATTAGCTGGGCACTTGTAATGACACATCAAGGATGTTAAGAGGCTAAAAGCAGGTTCAAAACTTGCCCCATTGAAGTCAACAGGGTGCAAATTTTTAAAAGAGGATAACACGTTGTAGGCAACACCGATTTTTGTCGTTGTTCTCTGTATTGACAGCACTCCAAATTTACAAAAAAATGAGCTCAATGTAAAAACTGACCAGAGTTCTCCTTTAATAACTGCTGCCACAGCTCTGTTCATGATGGTGAGTGACTAAAGCTCGTAACTCGACTGGATCCTTAAACTGTCAGCAAAACCTCATTCAGTAGCTCCACACGCCTCAACCGTGAATTAAATCCGGTGCCCACATTTTGGACACTGTCTCTGCTTGTTTGCAGTGCAACCCAGCCAAGGGTAAATAAAAAAACTGGTTCTTTGAATAAATACAGCATTTTCTTTATTCAAAGCACAGTGTGTGTGTGTAAGTCATAGCCAATACAGCATGTGCAAAGCACTTCATTTTTTATAACACAACATTTTGGCCTAAATGTATTAAACGACAGGAAAAACTGAGCACCCACATAGCTACAATAATCTTTTTAACCTGTAAGTTGATAAAACTTAATCCGATGCACTTACTGCCTCAAAAGGGAGTCATGGCCGTTCTAATGACGGACAAAACACAAACTCTGACATCCGCTGGTGAAAAACCTTGTAACTTCATTTGAGTTTGATTTTGGGAAAGAAATAACACACGCAAGTGTAAAAAGAAAAAAATAACAACAGGTCAGTGCAGGGCGGGTTTTATCGTCAAGACCAATCATGATGCTCTTAGGCTCATTGCTGGATCTTCTCCTTCTTTCTTTACCAAATAAATGACTAAAATTATACTTCTAAAGTCAAGCTTAAAATGCTAAGAAAAGGAGCCTTTCACAAATAATTTCAATCAATTCCAGAAATATAGAGAAACCCCTTGTGTATCTCCTTCCCTGTACAGGATGAAACTGTCTCCATTGTACAAATTTGCATTTTTTTTTTTAATATATCTTTTCATGCAGACCTAGAAAGCATTTCATGCTGTGTAAATCTACCATGTACGTTGCAGAAGCATTTATCATGTCACTTGTTCAGAGAAGGTGTTTTATTCAGTGATAAAAATGTGAACTGCGACCAAAGAGATGATTTTTCAGGCACTTATGAAGCAGCAATCTGATACACTCAATCTTGAAATTTAATGAGACTTATACATGTAAATGGACTGTAATCACTATCGGGAGAAAGAAAGCTCAAAGAAGGGCTTTGTGTCACACTTAAACTGATACATTTTACTCAGAGGTGACCTGATAATGAATCTGTTTTTCTTTTTTTTAACCAAATGTAATGGAGCAACAGTCAAGGGTATAGTCTCTAAATAACTTTTATGAGTTATGTAACATATACAAAACATATAATGAGCACTATATCTTAGACATTGCAATATCTTATTAAATTTATTTTAAAACGAGTACATTTTTATTAATTGATTGCACATGCTAATGTGTGACCAAGACAAACTTAACACCAGTCTACATGAATAGATGTGTTGCAGGGTGAGAAGCATTTCATTTCCAGCATTTCATTGAAGACTGAAAAAAGAACTTTGTAACAATAGGATATATAGGTTTCCATCAGACTGCCATGCTGTTTTCCTAATTTTCCAAATATATATACATATTATGACATGTCACAACTAGTGAAGGGTTGGTGTCACCAGCTTGTAGTGCCATCAGCTAATTGGTTTTGTCATGTCATTTTCAATGTGGCTCCAGAGAGATACAGTTTAGGTGATTGGCTCAAAACCACAGGCAATTAGGAAAAAGTGTCCATAGTCAAAGATGGCAGAATTAAAATTGTGTATTTACAGAGGGTCAGGAATCCAGCTGAGCCATTAGGCAGAGCGTGTGTGTAAATTAATATTTGGCCAAAAATGCAACTGCACATTTAAACTAAATCTAGTAATAAAGTTAAAGGGATGGTTCGGAGTAATTTCAACAAACACCCTCCCAGAAGCGCTAATGGATACAAGGTTGTATCTCGTAAAGGTCACTTCTGTGATTTCGGAAAAGCCTGTAAAAGTCCTGCAGAAAGCGATGCATAAGGATGTAGTGTAACAACGCCCAGTCGTTAGCGCCTGCACTAAGCCATTCGGCTGATATCTCTAAATAAGCTCTAACTTTAATCATGTTCGACCAAGGGAAAAAAAGCTTCTGGGGGGGGGGGGGGGGGGGATGTTTCGCTCGAGGTCATAGTGCAAAGGACCCTAGGTTGAAATTACTCTGAACCATCCCATTAAAATGAAAATTAAATTATAAGTGTCGATTGGGGCATTCAATTTAGATCTGCTCATGTTGCATCATACTTTTCTAGCATTTTACAGTGTTGCACACTATAACCAATCACACACACGACGCTGTTGAGTTTATGAATGCAATGGCCAATCAGAGATATTAAGATTAGTAATTGCTGAAGCACCGAATGTTGAATTCAGTGTGCAAGCTGAACTTTGAATTCTGACTATATTCACTCTTGCGAATGCTCACATCATAAACTGATAAACAAACAGATTTGGTGATTGTGCTATTGAGAGCGTTGAAGCTAATATAAATAGGTTTTTCTATTTACAACGTATTTTTGCAGCATTGAGCAATGTAGCCAATCACAAACATATCTGATGATTTCTTGAATGCAATGGCCAATCAGATGTGTTTATGTTGGAACCCCTTACCACTGAAAATGCTGGAGTTTTCGTTCAGTGCTTAGATCTGCACACTCTAATCCTCTCGTTATAATGTAACTTGTAACAAAAAAAAATTCGACATTATGTAAGCTAAATAAGATAGGCCTATTCATTGTAAAGTCAGCTTAATCGATTGGCAGAACTTTGTGAGATCACGATGAATTAAGATGAGTGACAGCTTGGTGATTATAGACTAAAGCGAGCACTTTTATGCACGCTTTCTGGGCGATAATCCATTCAGAATTTGAAGAGAATGTATGTATTGCTGCATTAGGAAATAGGCTATTTATTATTCAATCTGGCTGCCATGCCAAATCACGCATATGCTTGCCTGTACAAATCATAGTGGTTTGCGAACATAACCACTTTAATAACAAGAGCGTTTATGCTGTGATGTGTAGGTTGTTGATAGGCAACACGTAACTATTTCATGAGATTCTATTTAAATGTGTTTTTAAGGAGGAATCGCATCTAGCCTTAACCTAGAGTTGGTTTACCCTCCGCCTATGCTAACAGGAATGCCAAATGATGGCTTTATCCAGGCTACTATAGACCTCAACATGCTGAGAGAAATAATAATATTTTATTTATATTTTATTTAGAATATCATAATATAATCATAATCATAAGTACATTCAGTGGATTTGGCTTTGATTTAAAGGTCAAGTAATATTATTGGAAGAGAGGAGAATCAGGGATATAAATGAGAGCATGTGAATGTGCAAACAGATAGAAATCCTTTCTTAGTTGCACGAGATGAGAGACTATGCAGCACAATAGGTTAACCTTTAAAAAAGACTAACAAAATAAATAGCTTCTAAGACCCTGTAGGCAATCATCTACTAGATGATATGGAGATTTACCTTTTGAGCTCCATGACACTGACACAGAGGAAAGAAAGGAAATGTAAACCAAGACAGTGTAATATGAGCGAAATCCACAAGAAAATTGATGAGGCATGTAATTGCTCATTTTTATGTTTTTTTAATTGCACAATCAGATGGCATTGCAAAAAAAATAATGATCTTAACTTACAAAATATAAAAATAAATGCAGTCTGAAACACATGTATCAAGCTGCAATGGTCCTTGGGCTGGATAATAAAGTACCAACCTGCTAATCGAACATAATCACAGTTGCCAAGCACATTGTGCATGTGCTTGAGTCACAACACACAGCATAAATTTCATGCTTTAAATATTGGCACTTTTGATGTCTTATTCAGCAGATAAAATGAACGAGTCTGGTTTATATATATATAGTAAACACTATAAACACCAAACAATATAAAACAATATGTAAACACCAAAACAATATGTAAATTAATTAAAAATATTTGTACCGAATCCTTGAGTCATTCAAATTAGCATCAAATTAGTGGATTATGAGGTTTCTTTTTTTATGGTCAGCACAGCCATAGTATCAGCTTTCTCTGGGCATCAAATAAATGTGCACAGCTATGCAGTGTAATTAGATCTCCTACATTCTCAGCATCATCCACTTGTTGTCTTGTGCTATCTTGTAAGCCAACGTCTCACAATCAGTATCTTAACATCGAACAGAAAACCTTACGCACACAGAGAGGTCAGTCCATACCAGCAGCAGCAGATTTCCTTGAAGGTCTTCCTCATCTCTTGGCTCCTGAAGGCATAGATAAGAGGGTCTATGACTGAGTTGCACATAATGAGGATCAGATACATGTTGAAGTGAGACATGAAGCAGATGCAATAGGGGTTCCGGGGGCAGGAGATCATGAGGATGAGGTGCAAGAAAAACGGAGCCCAGCATACTACGAATACCCCCAGCAGGATAGTGATGGTGATGGCCCCCTTCATATTTGCTGCCTGCCAGATAGGGCCATTGCCAGGGAGGGCAGCAATGCGCTTCATGTGCAGCCGGGCTAGAAGAAACATGTGGACGTAGAGCGAGGCCATGAGTGCCAACATGGTGAAGAACATGCTGATAAGGCAGATGAGAACGGTGGTGCTCTCTGAGTACACGATGAAGAGCACTCCGGAGACCGTGCAGAAGGTCCAGATGCAGGTTATGATGGTGCCCGCCCGCCGCTGGGTCATGATGTTGTGGTAGCGCAAGGCGTAGAAGATCGTGATGTAGCGGTCCACCGCGATGGCCAACAAACTCCAAATGGAGGCTAACAGCGAGCTGCAGATCATTGAGTCAAAAATGTTGTCCATGTTTTTGATAATGCTTTCGCGGTTGGTCAGGTTGCCCCCAGTGATGAGCGCTATCACGACCGTTTCTGAAGCATTGGAGACACTGACCAACAAGTCTGCTACGGCTAAACTGCAGATAAAGAAATACATGGGAGAGTGAAGGTTCTTGTTCTTGACAATAGCCGCAATCACCAGAATGTTCTCCAGGAGACTGACGAGCCCGAGCGCGAGGAAGACCTCTGTGGAGATGAGCAGCTGCTCATAGCATCCTGAGGCTGATCCTCTCTCACCCTGACCAGGCTTTCCCACCGGCAGAGCTCCATGGCTGTGATTCCGGTATGAATGATGCATTCCATGATGATATGAGGTGTTCATTTCCCTGAATATCTGTGGTCAGTGGTTTGACCAAAAGAAAGAAAGTGGATAGTGAACAAACATCCCTCACCTCCCCTCTGTGATAACTCTTCCTCCAAAGCAGCAAAAACATCCAACAAAGGGCTGCAAGAGCCTCCTACATAAGAGCACCAGATAAAAAATAATGATAAAAACATGCAGACAGTGAACTAGAGGATAGGAGACAGCGACATCTGACTGAATCTATAAACACTGACTCTGTTGAAGTGCACACATGCAATATGCAGTATTCAGAGTGAGGCATTCAGTCTCCAGAGTGCTCCCAGCACTTGGCAGGCAGGCGAGTGAGATACTCTTGCTCCCACAGCCACGGTCTGGCTTGCTGAGTGTAGGCCCCTCCCCTAGCTTTCTCCACCAATCAGCAATGATGAGTGAAGGCAAGTATGAATGCCGTTGCCTCTGTCTAACAGATAAAATACTCTAAAGAGGTTGTTTTCTTAGAGCATTTTGGTGGCATGTCGTTTAAATAATGAAGTGACTCAAGTAACAAGCATTCAGTTTACCTTGTGAGCATGTTTGTGTTTAAGCAATATCACATTTGAATTTGAATTGATTTATTTTAAAAGGGACAACGCACATAATTAATTAACATGAGCACTCAAGTCCATAATGTAAATGTGCCAGACTTTTTCATCTGTAGTCCCTGGCAGGTTGATGGTCAAATAAAACATATAAAACCATATAAAAACACATTCCAACAAGCATGACCAACAAATTATGAAAACATGATTGATTATCCAATAACCACTGTAATATGGATGCAGAAAAAGAAGTAAAAGATGTAATATTGTTTAATTTTGTACACTGTAAAAAATTTGCTGTAGTTTTGCAGCTGTTTGCCAGTAACTTACTGTAGATTTAAATTTATGTTATTTACTGGCAACAGTTTGTTCAAAGTTAAATGAATATTAAACATTATCAAGTCTTTGTCTTTAAAGAATAAAATTATAAAATAACAATCTAATGCAAAGCATTCTGGGAACCAGAAATCATCATCAACCTTTTTCTGTTTTTTTCCTTCAGATTTTGGTTCCCAGAATGCTTTGCATGAGGATGTTATTTTAGTTTTATTCTGTAAAGATAAAGACTTGTTAATGTTTAATGTTCATTTAATTTTGAACAAATTGTTGCCAGTAAATAACATAAATTTAAATCTACAGTAAGTTACTGGCAAGTAGCTGCCAGTAATACTGTAATTTCTACAGATTTTTCTAACAGTGTAGGTATTTACCAGTCATGTGCAGCTCTATAAGAAAAATCTGACTGCCCAAAAGCACTCAATCCCCTCTAGTAGTGGCTCTACTAGATGAGTTAGGCTTATGATTTTGTCTAATAAACTCATTAAGTGGAGATGGGGCCATACCATGCAACAGTTTATACACAAGTAAAATATCCACAAATTTAATCATATTTTCCCAATTTAAAAAATCATATTTAGTTAAAATTTTACAATGATGATAAATTAGACCTTTTATCCAATATTATCAAAGCCTGCATATAGAGTCTTTCTATTGATTGTAATGTAGTCCACTCCCTGTCTGTGTCCAACTGATAAGGCAATAATTCATATGTGAAAAGATCATGGCATTAACATACAACTTTGAAGCCTCAGAGGTTAAATTATTTCTAATGTGTCTAAAATTAACCAGATTAAATTTAATTTTATTCCCAAATCTTTTAACTTGTTTTTTAAATGTAAGTTGTGACTATTATTATGCCTAAATACTTGTGCTCATGGACTACTGATAATTTTATTCCTGATACTATGACATCCGAATCTGGATCTCTGTTTGCAGTCTTTGATAAGAACATACATACAGTTTTATAACATTAAGATGTAAAACATGAATTTTTTAACCAATTAGAGACATTGACCATTGCTGCTGATAATTGTTCTGCAGCTTGCTTTTTGCTTTAAGCATGCACATACTGTATATAACCGTATCATCAGCATACATCTGAGAGTTAACAGTAGATGTAAAAACGTCCGGCAGGTCATTAATGTACAAACTGAACAACAACGGTCCCAAAATTGAACCTTGGGGTACACCAACAGAATTAATAACTATTTGTGAAGTCTTATTGCTTACCCGGACACACTGTTTTCGATCAACAAGGTATGATCTCTTATCCATTTAATTACCTCTGGTGAGAAATTATAATTTGATAACTTATTAATTAAAATCTCATGATTTACTGTATTAAAAAGCTCTCTTTAAATCTAGTTACAAACAGCAAAGCAGTGTTACTCGTCTCCAAGTAACACAGAGTGGTATTTCGTTACTGAATTAATCAGTGTTTTGAATGAATTGGTTAAATGAATGATTCAGAGTCACTCATAAAGACAGTCACTTGTTTCGTTTCTGAATGAATCAGTGTTTTGAATGTATCGGTTAGGCTATTTGAATGATTTAATGATTCACCCATTAAAGGGTTAGTTCACATGCAAAAATTAAGTTTCTGTCAATAATTATTCACCCTCATGTCGTTCCAAACCTGCAAGACCTGACTTGAATAAAGTCGTTATTTTTTTTTGTTGTTTATTGTGCACAAAAAGTATTCTTGTTACTTCATAACATTAAGGTTGAACCACTGTATTCACATGGACTATTTTAACAATGTCTTCACTACCCTTCTAGACTGTTGAAAGTTGCAATGGCGTTGCTATGTGGGGTCAGAAAGCTCTTGGATTTCATCAAAAATATCTTAGTTTGTATTCCGAAGATGAACGAAGGTCCATTTTTGGTTAAACTAACCCTGTGGCTGGTTCGCAGTGCTGTCAGAACTGAATATACACAGCTCAAACAATCACATTCTAGGACCAGAACTAACTGTTGTACATGCAATATTGCCTGTTGTTTTATTTACAGGTTTGACAGCATCTAACAAAACACCTCATTTGCATTTTACGGATGCTTAATGAGGCTCATGAATCAGAGTTGACTCCTCTCTCTTTAGCCTATTGATCATTCAGTTTTATGTCCAAACGTAGAAAATCAATTACAGTCAGAAGAGCCTGATTAAAGGGACTGACCCTTTCTGTGATCACTACATGGGAAAAGACACTACGAATACTGCACAAACAACAGCTAATCCTGCTTCGTGAAGAGGTAATACAAACAGTTTTTTAATGAGCAAAAACGAGAAACAGGAATAGAACAAACTGAACGGAATTTGCTGAGATAACAGTTCATTACATTACACAGAACCAACTATCTCTAGTCGGTACCTCTCAACCTCACGCTCAATCTCAGGCTTCTTACCCGCCAGCGAGGTGACGTTCCACATCCCTAAAGCTAGTTTCCGTGTCCAGGGATTGGGTTGTCGAGGCCCCCGCCTTCAACTGCTGCCCAATCCACAATGCATCGGCCCCTTACGGTCCCTCCTGCAGGTGGTGAGCACATGGGAGGGCAGCCCCACTGACGGTGGCAGTTCAAGGAGGGGCAAAATGTAAAATCAAATTAATTTTGAATCTTCCTCTTCTCTCTGGGTCAAGAGTGTCTCGTCTATATCACGGGACAAGTAGCCACAAATGTATGCCTCAAAACTATTTGAACATTACATATAAATTAAATAAATATAGTCAACTTTTACTAATTCTGCGTCACTGGAAATGACTAAAATACATCTTTGATGAATCTATGACTGGGTTTACAAAACTAGCTTTTTAGGCAAAAAATTAATTTGATATCACTTTTATTTTGCCTCTGTCCCAACTCTTTTGAAGAGTGTTGCAGCCATAAATATCAAAATTGGTTTATACAATTAAGTTGGTCAGTGAAAAAAATGGAAATATTTTCTTTGTAGTTTTGTCAGTTAAATAAAGGATTGAGAGAATTACCAAATCACAGATTCTTGATTTTATTGCATTTTGCAAAATGTCCCAATTTGTCTGGAAATATAGTTGTCCATTTTTATTATATTATTACAAAACGGTTTCTTACAAGTTATGATGTTTACGCATAGGCCATACCCTTTTCGTTTCGGTTGTTCTACAAAGTGGCCACCACATTTAAGTTATGAGTGTGGCTACACCTTCTTGCAGATTATTTTCAGCAAGCCTTGAGAATTGTAATACACACAGTTCCATGTATGCAGTATGTCCTGTCCTTGAACTAACCGGCACATAGAATGTTTTGTTTAAAAGAAAAAGAGGAATGTTCTATAGCAATTGTTTACTTGTGAATGTAAGAAATATTTCACAAATAAAACCAGCATAAAGAGAGCATAATATTCACAAGCATGCCAGTACAAAATAGCTTTCTCTTGAGGCATCGACACTGCTACTAAACACTATTCAGATTTTTAATTAATAATTGTAATAAAAAAGTATTTATTATTTCTTGAGGTGAAAACAGCTTTTCTTAAAGGATAAAAGAGGACCCTGAAGCTGGTTTGTCATAAAGGAAGAAACCTGAAAACAAAATCAGTATTGGAACATATAGGACTATGTGACAAGGAATAAAGACTATTTGATTTACTAATGCTTTAATTGAATGCCAAGTAAAATACTCTGGTGGTGATGGCATCTCTGCCTGTTGGGTGGTACAGGGTAATGGGTTCAACCTCACTGGGAGGCTGCTGATGTTCTGGTGGCACTCACTTATTTCTGGTAGGTCAATTTCAGAGGACAAAACATTCCGACATTGTCCCAGCTACATGCCATGAAGACATGCCTATGTTATGCCAATGGTCATTTCAATCTACCATCCATGCTTGTGACCACACTCTGATGAGTCATCTGCAGATAACATGCTGCTTACTGCTGAAAAGAAATAAAAATGTCTGCATGTCAGATTAAAAGACAAAGACAAATGAGCTGTTATTAAAAACGTCCTAAGGCTATGAGTGGATTTTGTTGACATTAAAATGAACATATATTCTCTGCGATCTGTGTGCAAACTATATTGTAAATGACTCTCAAAACCTAACAGCATATTTTGTAACATTTTAAAAAACAATCATTGTTGATAGGAAATGAATTACATCTTACCAGCTATTTTTTTTCAGCTAGAATGTTTTATGGCCAGAGTGGATGAAGGGTGCAACCCTGTATCACATGAAATACGTTCTGAGGAAACTATTTTGCAAATCGCAATTACGTTACATGCCAACATATAAGCAGTGCTATTACGTTGGTCCTTAACCTAATATAAGCAGTGCTATTACGTTGGTCCTGAACATACGGTAATAGGCTACATCCAAAGCGGGTTTCTTTTCACACGTAGCAGCCAATGCTGTATATTTAACTTATATTAAAATCGTGGCATTAATGTTTTGACTCTATTGCATTCAATTGTCTTATCAATTAAATTTCCAGTCGCATTAATTAATACAGTTTAACGTTACTCATAAATAATAACATTTCGCTCTGTTCGTGCCTTCTGCTGCAAACTCGTTTCGGAGGATTAGCCTAACTTACATGGTGTTAAACAATACACTTTAAAACCTTAAAAATGCCTTCTTTAATCGTTTAACCATTTTGTAATATTTGGTTTATTTACCGTGAGACACAAAAGGCGTTTTCTCCTAGACCCATAATACACTAAAACACAACATAAATTCACAAAAGACATCAATTTTATTAGCTTGGTGTAATCCAAATCATTAGAATCCATGCGTTGTTTGCAAGAAACAGATCCAAATTCAGCCCTTTATCCAGTGATCTTCATAATTTCTCAGCAGCAGCGACCGTAAACGTCAAATCCCGGCATCCCGCACTTGTTGTGAATTCAAATTCAAAAATCGCGCCCGAATCATTACGACATGTTTTACTGCAGTGATATCAAACGCTCATTGGCTCTCGCATGCTTCGTCACAGATTGCGACATGCCGTGTTTAAGTTGGTGTACTACATTTTGAAATGGAGAAGCGCGCGCGCCTTCAAGTTCACAGAGCGAACAACGAACCGAAACCGGATTAACATTTTCATGGATTAATAATTTAAATTCTGCTCTGTAACGTTTCCTTATACAAAACTATTATATCTGCCAGAAGGACTTCGACACATCGTCATGTGAACGACTTTTGGTACCGGTTTTGACATTTTCTCACTAAATAAATTGTGATTAAACGTGTATGTCTGTTGTTTTTCTTTATAATTGTAGCCTAACGTTACGTAGTTTTAAGAAATTGTTAGGTTTAGGGGTAGGGGTAGGATTAGTGGCTCAAACTATCTTTTAATGCTATTATGTTAATAAAACTGCCATTTCCCTACACATATGTCCATTCCGTTTTATCCTTTTAATATTGTCTATAAAATGGGTATGTTTAGGTGTGGGAGTAGGGTTAAGGGATATTACATTTATAATCTATAAAATGGTAAAAGGGGAAATATACAGATATCTTTATGATATGGAATATTCGTAAATAGTTTACGTTTAATACCTACGTATTAACAATGAGGTCCAACGTAATAGCACTGCTTATATTAGGTTAAGGACCAACGTAATAGCACTGCTTATATGTTGGCATGTAACGTAACAACCCGTTCTCATACCCAAGGCGTCACTTTAAACCATGCTTCAATATCTGACGCTCAAAGCACCCTTTAGCGTCCATATGAGACGCATAACCCTACCACAGACCTAAACCTACCCAACCGAAGCGTCACATATTGACGCTAAAGGGTGCTTTGAGCGTCAGATATTGACGCTTCCGAAAGCGTCAGTTACATGACGCCTAAACCTACCCATAACCGAAGCGTCACATATGGACGCTAAAGGGTGCTTTGAGCGTCAGATATTGAAGCATGGTTGAAAGTGACAAAAAGTGACGCCTTAGGTATGAGAATGTGTTGAACGTAATTGCGATTTGCAAAATAGTTTCCTCGCAACGGAATGAACAAGGAATCCAGTGAAAGTAGTCTGGTGGGACAGTGTCCTGTCCAGCGCTGATTTTATGAACCAGGATAATCAAATTATAGTCAGAAACCTTTTTGTAGTTGAAAGGAGGGCAGAGGCTTAAAAAATCATCACAATATTGATGCTGAAGTTCGGAATAGGTTAGGTAAAGGGATGTACCCTAGTGAAAAATTAAAATGTATTTGAATTACATTTATTTTATGCTAAGCATACTACAAATACATTTACATATCTATGTACTTTAGAAGAATATCAGTAACCAGACAGTTTCTGGGTCCCATTGACTTCCATAGTATATTTTTTTCCTACTATGGAAGTCAATGGGACCCAGAAACTGCCTCCCACAATGCACATTTTCTCGCAACTTCCATTCCATGTTGCCTTTAAATATAACATATCTACAAGATGGTGGTCGTCCTTGGTGTGATAGGAGACATGAAAATATAGTGCCAGTTTCAATTAAGCAGCAACATCGCCATGGATGATGCAGAATATTAGGAAATTTCTGACAACTGGATGGCAAGATTGACTAGAAAAAAAGTATTCGCGCCGTGTAATAAATATATTCTGCCAAATATGAAATAAATATCCCAGGAGGGGATGTTCTTGCGATCTTGCGCAATGTTCCCTATAAGTTCTCTAAAGGTGACGAAAATCCCGAACCTTTACAAAACATTATGGATATTCCTAAACTGTACTCTTTTGGTTATGAAAGTGCTGCAGTTCAAGGTTCCTTGTATAACTTTAGGGGGACGTTCCAGTTTGGTTGCATTGTGTCATAAATGATGGAAAATTTCATCAATGGTGGGGAAAGAGTTAATATGATTGTGGCAAGCAAGGCGGGGCTGAGAGTCGTGGGAACGGAGCGAGGCTAGTGGCACAAGTACTAATGAGCATCACCTGCACTGTGCGCCACACCGGTCTCGAGTCTTACAGAGGAGCTCCAGAAGGATAAACGGATCAGGCCTCGACTTTATTTTGCGTTTTGTTCATTTTGGTGCAGCGGTCATCTGTGAGAGGCTGCCGCTTTAATTTTTCATTTTGGCGTTTGTTTATTTTTGCATTGAATGGTGTTTCATTAACAAAGTTCGGGAGGAGCACGTTCAAATGATCTACCCAATCAGCATGAGAGGAGGCCTATAAATACGTAGTCGACTCACCTTCAGTCCTCGACAGTTTTTTCTGCATCCCCTCCACCACCCCGTCTCCTCACACTCGCCTGGTCACTATCCTAACTAGAAATACGGGGAGTACTCTGGGTTTGGGCCACATTCCGAGCTCGGAGCCCTCCCCCGGACAGCACGCCAAATCTAATCATTTGTAAGTGTGAACTTTTGAAAGTTTTATGTTAAAAATTCACTGGTTCCCTCCTCCTTCTTCCCTTATCAACGAACCTTGTTACAATGATACTTCATTATAATCACAAAGAGAAGAGATGAGACGTTTTTGATTTTATTTGTGGTCATTCATTATGCAGATGAATGGAAAGGGGGTGTCAAAAAAGATGTCATGCCTCAATGCATTGTCCACACAAATTGTGGTGCTTTTGCAGAGCAACAAGTGACAGTGTTTCACAAAAGGAAATAGTAGGGGAAAAGGTCTCACCATTGAATAATGCACCAGCACAATTCTCTCTCCCTCTACCCAGCTGATATTATCTGGTTGGTCAGCAGCCCACTTACTGTAGGACTGAGCCTCATTCCAAACCCCATTAGTTATGGTTGGTATAGTTTCAGAATCACTTGAATGCACAGCACTTGGTTGGTTTGTTGTCATATACTATACCTTGTATTGGTCAGAAAAGTCCATTCATTTATTTTACTGTTTTACGGCATATACTTTGATCAGTTCCTTGACAGGTTCTCACTGGGAGGTATAATGGTTGTGGTATATGAAAAGTAACTAACACAGACCTTTATTCAAACCCTGTTGGGTGTTATCACAGTTATTAAGGATTTATTATCGTTAATTTATTACATAGATTTTACATATTTGTAGATTTGACATTTTTGTACTATACGTCAGACCTCTTCTCATTGAGATGTGGTCTGGGAACCACATGTTAATTTTCTCGTATTTGAGGCGTGGTTTACGAATGCCCAGAGCCGTTTATTGGGCGCTACGAATGTCTATCAAATGCACTTGTACGTAGCTCATAGCCAATCATTTCAATTATACCAGATGACGTATGTAGAGCGACAGAAAGTCGACGAGGAAGAAGAGGAAATAAACCTGCGTTCTAAACTACTTAGAACACTATCTAAGGCTGCATCGAAAGGTAACTTCACGGCTGATGCCATGTTGGATCCATAGATATACAGTGAGGAAAATAAGTATTTGAACACCCTGCTATTTTGCAAGTTCTCCCACTTGGAAATCATGGAGGGGTCTGAAATTGTCATCGTAGGTGCATGTCCACTGTGAGAGACATAATCTAAAAAAAAAAATCCAGATATCACAATATATGATTTTTTAACTATTTATTTGTATGATACAGCTGCAAATAAGTATTTGAACACCTGTCTATCAGCTAGAATTCTGACCCTCAAAGACCTGTTAGTCTGCCTTTAAAATGTCCACCTCCACTCCATTTATTATCCTAAATTAGATGCACCTGTTTGATTTTCGTCACCTTTTGCACCTGGGGCTCCATGCAAGATCTCACCTCGTGGGGTCTCAATGATCCTAAGAAAGGTGAGAAATCAGCCCAGAACTACACGGGAGGAGCTGGTCAATGACCTGAAAAGAGCTGGGACCACCGTTTCCAAGGTTACTGTTGGTAATACACTAAGACGTCATGGTTTGAAATCATGCATGGCACGGAAGGTTCCCCTGCTTAAACCAGCACATGTCAAGGCCCGTCTTAAGTTTGCCAATGACCATTTGGATGATCATGGGAGAAAGTCATGTGCTCAGATGAGACCAAAATAGAACTTTTTGGTCATAATTCCACTAAACGTGTTTGGAGGAAGAAGAATGATGAGTACCATCCCAAGAACACCATCCCTACTGTGAAGCATGGGTTTGGTAGCATCATGCTTTGGGGGTGTTTTTCTGCACATGGGACAGGGCGACTGCACTGTATTAAGGAGAGGATGACCGGGGCCATGTATTGCGAGATTTTGGGGAACAACCTCCTTCCCTCAGTTAGAGCATTGAAGATGGGTCGAGGCTGGGTCTTAATGACCCGAAGCACACAGCCAGGATAACCAAGGAGTGGCTCTGTAAGAAGCATATCAAGGTTCTGGCGTGGCCTAGCCAGTCTCCAGACCTAAACCCAATAGAGAATCTTTGGAGGGAGCTCAAACTCCGTGTTTCTCAGCGACAGCCCAGAAACCTGACTGATCTAGAGAAGATCTGTGTGGAGGAGTGGGCCAAAATCCCTCCTGCAGTGTGTGCAAACCTGGTGAAAAACTACAGGAAACGTTTGACCTCTGTAATTGCAAACAAAGGCTACTGTACCAAATATTAACATTGATTTTCTCAGGTGTTCAAATACTTATTTGCAGCTGTATCACACAAATAAATAGTTAAAAAATCATACATTGTGATTTCTGGATTTTTTTTTTTTTAGATTATGTCTCTCACAGTGGACATGCACCTACGATGACAATTTCAGACCCCTCCATGATTTCTAAGTGGGAGAACTTGCAAAATAGCAGGGTGTTCAAATACTTATTTTCCTCACTGTAAACAAACTGCTTTGGTGTGTCGCATAGACGTCTTCAGCGTCTTGCTGCTCCCTCCCCGTTCTGTGATTGGTTCCCTTTTTGAGGGGAAAATCTGGTCCATGGTATCCAGGCTGCCTAGCAGCGTGAACAAAATCGTGCTGCGCTCAAGGCAGCATGGGAAAACCCAGGCTATATTTGTATGATTATAGTATGTGCTTTTTCATCATGAGAGCTGCTGTTTGCTGGAGTATAAAAATAATAAAAGCACTCACCTTAACCAACCGTTAAAACATAGCAATCAAGTCACTGGCAACTGTGGAAAGTGCTAATGAAATTAAGGGGGGGGGGGGGGGCACATGAAATGTGACTATTTATTGACCAAAGTGAACATAAACTGTACAGGTGCTTCTTACCGAGTACTTAAAATATCTGATTATCCTCTTTCCTTAAACCACTGTAGCTAATGTACAATAAGCACAAACATTAGTACAATTAAGCATCATGATTCCATTAAAAACCCAATCTATTTTTCTGCCACTTAGGCCATGGCCCAAAAATAGTAATGTATAATGCTAGCTGTATCAAATTTTTTAAGCTATAGTCTCCTTTATGAGATGGTCCCAAGCAGGGATGTAACTAGGGTATTCGGGTCCCAGTGCAGGTTGTTGCTGTGGGCGTTTGGGGGATGGGGGATTGCGAGATGCTTAAATTGTCTGACTTATTTCATAAAAGTTACTCAATCCATGCTCAGGGCAGCCAATAAAAAGTTGTGATTGACTGAACACCACATGCGGCTCCTTGTCTCTGTTGAATTCCAAACATCAAGGATTAGAAATAAGACAGCTTTAATGAAAAAAATACCAAGAAATATTTTTATTTTATAATAAATGGTGGGATTACCATCTCCACCTGGCCAAATTCTTATTTTGCTTAAGCTAACAGAAAGCATGTCAGAGTTCCCAGAATGTCAAGCTACAGCACTGCATCACACAAACAAAAGATGATGCCACATGCTCTACACCTGGAACCAGTGGCGGTTCTAGGATTTTTCTGTCACAGGGGCCATTAAGGGGCCACATGTTACATACAGGGGCCAAATTCAGTACGGTGCAAATACATTTTGGAAGTCATTCATTTTTCAAACGCTCTAATAAAAAATTATGAGCCAGTAAAGTTCTTAAATATTTTTTTTTTTTCATTTATTTATACTGTGCAAAAAGGACACAATGCACTTCTTTCTGAATTTCACCTTTTAAGTTTCATAATCATGTTGTCGCTTATAAACAGTAAATTATTGTTAATTTTTTGGGGGTGGAATTGCTCTTCTTGTCGACGATTGATGGGTGGGAATCTCTAGGCACCTCACGATCCGATTCGATTGCGATTATGATACGATATCGATTATTAAGTTGTTTTTTTTGTTTTTTTTACTACTTTGTACTTTTAAAGCAAAGTATTTATGAGGACCCATAACGAACTTACTTCCAATACTTCCTATATTAATTTTATTAATAAAAGAAGTGATTTGGCAAGTCAACTGTAAGGTTACATTTGCCAGCATATGTCCCAACATGGCAAAGAACCAACAGGAAAATAAATGTGTGCCTGTACTAGCAGCGTACTTGTAGTAAATTAATCTCTAGCATTTAATAATAGACTTCTAACCAACATCCTCCTGTTATTTCCAATGAGCAATATAATTCTTCAGACAAAAAACATTTTGCTGTAGCAAATTCACAAACCGTTTTCGTTCAAAAATATAGAATTATGTACCAGCAGCTCTCATACAAACATAATGATTGTGGACTTATTCTGAATAATTAGTAGCCTAACATACAAAGCCGCTCTTATGAATTCACAACTAAATAATAAAGAGTTATGACTTGAAATGTTTGCTGTATACCACAATCAAAAACAGCTTATACAAAAAAAGTGAATAAACATCTGCAGAGAGCACAGTCAAAATGTAACTTTTTGTGACTGACATTGCACATAATTGCAGGGCAGTAGGCTATAACGTGGCCTGCGTATAACAGATCGGTTTACAGCATATTGATGTTAAAACTAAACAATACAGAAAGCAGCTCTCATACAAAACATACTAAATAGGTCACAATGAAATTGCCAATTTTCCATACGTTAGCTTTCAACGAAGAGGGTGCCGTTCGAATTTGGTGCTCAGCCATCTTCTTCATCTTCTTCTTCTTCTTCTTTTTAAGTTTAACTGGCGGTTGGCAGACCAACTTAAGGTGCATTTACCGCCATCTACCGGATATGAGTGTGGTCGTCGAGAATAGTCAGAGGGAATTATTCACCTATGCGCATACCTATGATATAAATATGTACATATTAAATTCGGTAGAACAACCCCGTATTTTTGAGAAACCTCATAACTTGATTTTTAACACTTTTAGATACATCTCCTAATAGATTAACTGAAGTAAGCGCTTTCCCTTCTTTATATAGGACTGATGTTAAACAACTTCGCTCTTCCATGTAATTATTACACTCTATTAGGACATGTTCAGCTGTCTCTGGCTGTCCGCAATAATCACAAACTCCTGTCTGATGTTTCCCTATACGGAACAAAGATCTATTGAGACCCGAATGGCCAATCCACGTGTCAACACTGCCTCTTCCCTCCGATTTCCATCCCTAGATCTACCCCCTCCCACATTTCTTTGCACACAGTAAAGATGTCTGCCAGTATCATTACTATCCCACTGCTCTTGCCACATCCTAATCACTTTTTCCTGAATAATAGATTTCCCTTCAGCTTTGCACATTGGGACATTGATGTTAACCACATCCAATTTCAAGGCCTGTTTAGCTAGAATATCCGGTGCTCAGCCATCATCACGCGACTCTGTTATGTATGTGCGGATTGTGCGCGTCTCTGTTATGTGCACGGCATGGGATAGTAAAGTGTCCATCGAATGCACACTTCAGAATCTCGGCGAAAGTATTAATCCGGATACTTTTCGCCTACTGTTTTTCAAATACTATGTGTATTGGACTACATTGTTGGTGTACCTTTTTTCCTACTATATAGTAGGGAAGTATTCGATTTCGGACGCAGCATATTTTATTGTTGGCTCTGCCTCAGGTAAAAGTATTTGATAATTGTTTGTAATTGATGTCACACAAATGTTTAATTATTATTATTATTCAAATAGATAAAAAATACATTTAGTGACAATGAAAATGACTTGAATACCACTTCTATGATGAACATATTTTCAATTTCTGAATTAAAAGTCTGATCATTTTTAAGATGCTTGAATTAAAAAAATGCCTTGGTCGGTGCTGTATAAAAGTTCAAACAAGAAAAAAAAGCAGGTTTAAAAAGCTGGAATTTCATCATTTTCATGCAAAAATCATCATCTTAAAAAAAGAGAGAAGCAATATCGTTTTAAAATATTATAAATACTTGAAAACGATTTGACCTCCAAATCAATGTCAGTGTGGCATAACATGCAGGAAGCCACTTTAATATATCATGACACAGGAAAACCATGAAGGAGAGAGGACTGATGAGTCAAGGTCACTGAGTTTTAAAATATAATCACATACGGTATAGTATTTATTCTTTTCAATGAAAAAGCACATTCTATCCAGATTAAAGTAAACAGGAACATGATGTTATGATAAATGTAAAAAAAAAAACTACATTAAAAGAACAAAAAACAACAACAACAACAATAAAAAAAATATATATATATATATATATATATATATATATATATATATATATATATATATTAATATAACATATTTCCAAATATAATATATATATTCAAAAACAATTAAGTTGTGTGTACTCAAAGTGCAAAGATTATGCTTTATTTCAAACATTATTATTATTATTATTTTTTTTTTTTTTAAATGTATGAAACTACCAGGAACACAAAGAATTTCAAGAATTTGGCACTTGTGTTTTGGACTATTGTTTAAGTAGTTCTCCTTTTCATTATCTTGGACATCCTTATTTATCAGAGCTCCTTTTCAGGAGACATGCGGTTTTATTTATTCATTTTTTGAGCCTTTTTAAGATACATTTTTGAAAGAAACAAATGACTGTGAATCATTTGCATATTCTTATTGGCCGGTTTGCCTTTAGGCTGACCTCTTAGATTAGTATTCTGAATATAAATCAAATATTTATATAATTATACATTATATAAACATTATGAACATTAGAAAGAGTTCAAAAACAACAACATTTAACTGTATTGCTGTAGGACCTGTGACGGATCACCACTGCTGTTTCCAGTAGGGTACACAAGTCAGAAAAGAGGAAAAAACTTGCTAGTGTTGGGTTGAGTTCAGGGTTAAAACAATTTAGACATTCAGCTGCTGTGTTATTCGGTGCAAACCATTTACTTAGACCAATGATAGGACTCATTATTCAGTCTGAGAATACTGTTAATGTGGGTAGAGAAAACCAGCATGCGTCATAGTTGCTCTCCTGAGAGCATCTAAAATGGCAGGTCATATTAATTCATCATGGAAGCTTGTATTCATCCGAAGTAAATTGAATAAAGCATTTTTTGTATGCATGTACCTCTCTAAACTCAGATGTTGTATAAGTAATGGCACAGAATATTAGTAATTGTCAGAGCAGCTTTGATGCGGCCTGCTATTGACCTGCTAACTGATGTCAAGTGATGCATTGTTCAGCATTTGTTACAAGCATGATGATGCTTATCACACTCTGAAATCAGTTCAGAGAGACAACCCGATTATCTTTGCAAGTAGGCGTTAAAAACTATTTATTAGGAATACAAATCCAGCTGAGTCAATGCATGCTAAAAATGTAATTGAATTAATTTGAGCCTTTAGAGTGAGTTGATAATGCGTTCTTGTCATGTAGTGTTGAGGATGCTGTAGATGCAACTACATGGATACTGTAGAATAATCTTTTTCACAGGATTCAGTCCAATTGCTGTTGTAGAACCATTGTCTCCACCGATTAGTCGAGCAACCAATCAGCCGGTGCTTTTTAAGTGACTGGTAATTGTGACCAATGTCTCCTTACACCCTCTGGACTGTGAGTTTATGTAACACCACAATGTCAAACTCCTATATCCTGCATTATCCTTTTAACTTTCAAAGTTCTATGAAAGTTAATGTATTAGTCTGATAATTTACCCTGGTATAATGACTTATATACTGTGGCAAGTTATCAGACTAATACATTAACTTTCATAGAACTTTGAAAGTTAAAAGGATAGTTCGACAAAAAAAAAAAAAAAAAAAATCGTTATCTTTAACTCTCCCTCATGTCGTTCCAAACCTGTATGAATGTCTTTATACTATTATAAGATATTTTGAAGAAAATTTCTGTTGTGTTTGTCCATACAATTAAAGTCAATGGGATCCAAAACAACCCTGAACTCCACTGACTTCCATTTTATGGAAAACAAAACAAAACAAAGGCTTTTTACAAATATCTTATATGTTCCACAGAAGAAAAAAAAAAGCCATGCAAACTTGGAATGACACAAGGATGAGAAAATTATGACAGAATTTTCATTTATGGGGTTACTATTCCTTTGTTAGCAGTAGCACAGTTCATCATGCAGTGAAATTTAAAGTCAGGTCAGGCATATTCGTGGCAGTTCTGAAGTCTGTAGGTGTGGAGCAATAAAGCACAGGGTGCCACATACAAAGCTCAGATGAATTGGTAATCGCCTCAGGCTTCAGACAAAGACAGCTGAGGCACAAGGGGCCACACAGGATGAGGGGAAATGTGCTGTCTTGTATCAATGCTTCTGCTATTCCCAAACTGAAGTATGGATACACAATGAATGACTGCAGCATAGAATACTTATGACAATCTCAGGGTTTTTACTTCACAGTGTAAATAAAAAA
Source organism: Scardinius erythrophthalmus (assembly GCF_964197995.2). Taxonomy (NCBI): domain Eukaryota; kingdom Metazoa; phylum Chordata; class Actinopteri; order Cypriniformes; family Leuciscidae; genus Scardinius; species Scardinius erythrophthalmus. The sequence goes on along the minus strand of NC_138229.1, from coordinate 20,149,183 downwards.
TAATTTGAGACAATGCAGAAAAATTATAACCCGGTATTTAATTCCAAATGTAACCCTTCCATCTCATATCAGGAAACAATGCACTTCAAATATATACTACAAACCTCTTAAATTAAAAACCCATTTTCAAGCTGGAAGCTCATTTACATTCCTTATTGCATCCATACATCTTAACCTTATTACACATGTACTCGATGCAGACAATACCAATGAGTACACAGCCAATCTCAAAAAAGCCTTTGATAAAGAATGTGCCGCAGCTGTTGTTGTCTTCATGGGGTCTGTGATGTGCTCTCTGATGATATTGATTCATACTCTCTGTGAACGTCTAAGCAGCCGAAGAGGGACTCTAGAATGTTCAGTACACTGTTCTGGATGGAATCCACTTGTTCCGCTGGGCAATACTCATCCAAACTGGATCTGACAAGAAATTGAAGAAACATTTAAATCTTATTGTATATTACAAGATGGAAATTATATCAGCTGATTTCACGCACACACACACACATATATAAACAATAATACACGTACATACACTATTGTTCAAAAGGTTTTGGCCAGTTTTTGTTTTTTGTGTTGAAGAAATTAGTACTTTTATTCATCAAGGACATTAAATTGATCAAAATGGACACTAAAAACTTTTATAATAATAATATTAATAATAAAATTAATACATGTTCTTTAGAATTTTCTATTCATTAAAGAATCCTGAAAAAAGTATCATGGCATCCACAAAAATATTAAGCAGCTCAACTGTTTTCAACAATTACAGTGATTTCTGAAGGATCACGTGACACTAAAGACTGGAGTAATGATGCTGAAAATTCAGCTTTAGCATACCAGGAATAAATTACATTTTAAAATGTATTAAAATAGAAAACGTTATTTTAAATCGCAATAATATTAATTTACAATATTACAGTTTTTAGTGTATATTGATCAAATAAATGCAGCCTCTGTAAGCATAAGTCTGTTTTCAAAAACATTTAAAAATCCTCAGACTTTTGAAGTGAATAATAAATACATATTAAAATATTATAAATTTTTTTGTTCTGAAATATATATATATATATTAATATCATTTTAACACAGGTCCTCTTGCATTATGGTTAGGACCATCACAAGTAGCCACTCAAAAAAAAGAACTAAATAAATAAAAAGAATGGTGCATGTCGGCCATGGTGATGCACCATCAGTCAGAGAACTGGGTATTAAAAGATAATGAAAAATATTGGACCATGAAGTGTTGAGCTCCCTCTGACTGACAGAGATAAGAGTGTGATTGATGAGTGTAATGTTGAGTCTATTCTCATTAAAAAACACACTAACAGATCACTGAGACACAAGTCTCACATAACACCATCTGCCTCAACTGCACAGATACAAGCATCTGCTTTGGGGCCAAAGAACATTCATCAAATCATACATTTCAATGCTAATTAATGCAGACTGAAAAGAAAACAAGAAATATGATTTTCTGATGCTTCTCTGAGGGGAAAAAAACAAAACCAAATGCTGTTAACCCTAGAGGATGTTACAAATCATTAGTGAAAGATTAAAGGACCCAATGTACTTTTCAAAAGGAGACACAGAACAGACAGCTATGAGCTCTAATGACTAATGTACCGTGATACAGTGACAATGGTGGGCTTGGGCAGAGCTTCCAGGAAGAGCTGCACGGCCGTGATCATTTGCTGGATCTCCTCCTCACTGCTGATGTGGTGAGGGAGCTCAGAGAAATCACAGGTCAAGCCTGCTTGATGCACCTAGATTCAACACCACAGGCACAAATTATATCAGTCTGTGGCGCTGACAACGTGCCTCGGCACTACAAACCAAATGAAACAAATTTGTTATCGTTCATGTTCTATTTGGGGACCCTCAACACAGGGTTCCTACACATTTTCCATTTCAAAATGTTTCCAGACTCAAATTTACGAACCTCTGTAGACTTTTTTAGACCATTTTTAACAAAAACAGTCCATACAACATTTATATTTTTTGAAGTGATGAACATGAATGCACTTCCATGATCAAAAGAAACCAAAAACTCTGTATTGCATCCACATATTCACCTCTGACACATCACTTTTATATTGTAAATGCGGTTTGATGTTGCACAATCACCAGACAGCAAAGTACAGTCGGATTGAGATGATTGTTTGTTCCTTTATTTGTTGCTGGTTTGAGTGGCACATTCGTTCAGTGAAGTTCAAAAGCGACTCACAGTTTTGCATAATGAAAATGTGTGCCTTGAATTCATTCAGTTATGTCTGACAATTACTAAACGATCACTAAATCTTTGCCATGAAAACACTGCTTGTATGATAAAACTGTGTAGGAACCCTGTCAATAGCTCAAAAACATACTTAATTAAATATCAGGCTGATACTTCATTTTTTCCCCTATCACTGCAAAACATTATTTTTTAATCAGTATTGTGCATCTCATTTTTCGTAAAAAATATCTAAACATCTTTGAAACAAGATATATTTACCTAAGATATTTACTTGTTTTAAGAAAGTAAAGTATGTCTTGAATTACATTTATTTTTCTTAAGGTTTTATCATAAACTATATATATTATATTTTTCTTGTCATTTAAATTGAAAAGGAGGCTTTATAGATGTTTCACTTGACAATATACAGTACCTCAAACATCTTCCATCAAAATATTTTGCATTGTTTATGTTTGGGGTCTCATATGACAGCTTATTATTTTTATTTATTTATTTTATTTTAACATTGTTCAATTTCAACTTGACCCCAAACAGAAACAACGTGACTAGAATGGATATGAGCCACATTTCTGAAAACTGCATGCATTCTCTACAGTAAAATAGATGGATCTCATCTGCCAACTGGGTTACAATTATGCCAGAGGAACTTAAAGGTCAAAAAAGAGGAAACTAATTCCATTTTTAGACATACATCAGTGTAGTCTCTGAAAGCTTAAGAACTATTTGAGATATCTGGAATTACAGACATTTCATACATGATTAAAACACACATACACACACACACACTCTTCACCATTTCATAGTCCGGTGACTGTGTCCGATTCTTAAGGCTGTGTACAAGTCTGACTAGAGATTGCATTCTGCAAAGAAAGAAAAGTGAAAAAAAAAAAAAAAAAAATCAATGCATGAGGCTGTCATCTCCTGCTTGATCAAATACACATCGACCATATACCAATCAGTCGAGTCCAATGGTGAGCTGATATGGAGCTACAATCAAAAAGCACAGCTCTACATTCTCAATGAGATCAGTAATGCATACCTTGGGTTTGCTGCTAAACGTTCAACAGTTTCCTGGCTGTCATCCTCCACCAGGTCAGCAAATGCAGCCTCAAGGTCTTCGAGCTGGTGTGTGCGTCTCTCTACACAATCTAAAAGCTCCTCCTGAAAACCAACAAATGGAAATGTAAAGACCACCTTGAAAGTACCTGTATTTGCCACCTTGGAAAATGTGCCTTCTTGTCCCGTATTCGCCATAATACAATGAGGTCCAAAAGCCAGAGACCACATTGAACATAGAGGATAGCATTTATACCTTGATATAAACCTGCATGAAAAATAAATGTTTAAGATTCTACACTATTTCTATGCGACTAAGCAAAATGAAGTACATTACTTTTTGGGATCAGTAAGATTTTGGACACTAAATTGAACAAAAGTGACAGTAAATATTTCTATTTCAAATAAATGCTGTTCTTTTGATTTTTTTTCATCAAAGAATTCTGAAAAAAAAAAAGTATCACGCTATCACAAAATCAGCATATTAGAGTGACTTCATGTGACACTAAAGACTGCTAAAAATTCAGCTCTGCCATCACAAAAATGTTTTAGTTTTTAAAATATATTAAAATATTAGTGCAGTGCATTTTACTGCATTTATTATCAAATAAATGCAGTCTTGGTAAGCATAAGATAATTCTTTCATAAACATTAAAAAAATATTACCAACCCCAAACATTTGAATGGTAGTGTAGGCCTACTGTACATTTGTGATTGTGACAACACTAAGTAATTTAAGTTTACCTCTGAATCTACTCTCTCACTGTAATGCGATAATATAATTTGCAATTAAAATAGTTTTAAACTAGAAAAATGCAAAACAGATGCAGTTCCCTAGTATTTGTCAGCATTCAAATGTGATAAGATTTCAACAATTCAAGCACAAATGATAAAACAGTTCTCAATGATTTTGATAAAAGCATTTGTAACAGCTAATATATACACAATTTTTACAACACATAAGTTGAATTAAACATTAACTTAACAACCGAAGTGGACCAAAGTGCTGGAAAGAAAAATAAATGAAAGACATATGTACAAATGTAACAAATCAAGAGACATAAAACATAGGAAAAATAAGGAGTTATATATAGTTATATTTAAAAATAAGAGATATTTAGCTTCACTCCCTAAAGGTGTCTAGGAATGTCTAAAGCCACTCGAGTCACGACTGAATGAATGCCTCGTGATTAGTTATGCTACATTTGATTAGGAATCTTCATTACCTCATTTGGATCCTGCTGTGGCCTGCTAAAGCTGTATAACTCTTGAAGAAGGTCATACTCTTCCTGTCAGATGACAACAGTGGAAAACAGACATTGAATATAGATATATAAAGATATTGACTCCATATGAGTCATGAAGAAACCATTTCCATTTAAACCGTGAATCAATACCTTCCATTTGTCTATAAAGTTTTTTCTATATCAGTGTGTAGGTGTGAGAATGTAAACAAAACAAAGCATTCAAAGGCTTGAGGGAAAACAAAAGAAGACTATAAAGGTTTGTGTGCTTGACTCACTCTACCTGTGTATACATCTCCTTGAAAGGGTTCTTACAGGAGAAAAAATCCAAGTCAATGTCAAGTATGAAAGGGTCAGTTTTCTCTATAACTGCTAAAAGCTTGTCAGTGATGTAGCTGGTTGAGCCCTCATCAGTCTTCATGACCGTGTCAGTGACGTCTCCTGATGCTGTGCTGCCATCAAGCGGTTGAGAAGAGGAAGTGCACGGGCTGTCCCTTTTGAACGGCACATCACCGTCTTCCTTTACAGCTGCTTTGGGTATTTTAGCACCGCTTTGTCCATCTTTATGCTTTCTTTCCTGCAAACTGTTGGCAGGATCCACTCGAATGACATCTAAATGTAATTTTTGGGGGTTTTCCAGCTGATCCAGCGGAACGTAAAGAGCGTCACTCAAAAAGTAATCGTCTCTGCTTGTCACCCTGCAAAGAGAAAGAGATTTCTTATGAATGTTTTTTTTTTAAACACGATTCTAACAGTACAATTTTTCCTGACAGCGTGGAGGTCTCTCATTCTTATTAATAGTAAATGAAGGTCTGCTGCCATCTCATGGCTACATGCTGATCTGCTGCACCTGACCTGATGGTGGTCGTGGCTGAATCTCTCCCCACACACATGGAGTGCTCCCCTTCTTTGATCTGCTGAGCCCAGTACGGATGCAACCAAGCTACATGGGATACGTGTCCAGCATAGACCATTGGCATAATCCAATTCTCTATGCTCAGCTCACTGCAAGAGCAAACAAAAACATGTCAATTTGTATATTCACTGTTGCAACTAATAATGTGAACACATACCAGTGGGGTTTAGTCTCAACAGCATGAACTGCCTTTTTAAAGTTTCTCTGATTCTAATAGATAGACGGAGGAGTATTCATGTTTTTTATTCATTTGTACAGGCATTTATGGGTGTCTCTTTAACTAGGAGCACATTTGGCTTTGTAGACACTGGCATGAAGCAGAAGTTGCGGTAGTCTTTTCTACGCTATTGTGACATATCCAAGTCCATAACCAGATATCCAGCATTTTAACTAAGAAAACAATGTAGGGCGGAACTTGATTTTGTCCACTGGAAATGGATTGGATCGTTGTGGTTTGCTACTGCTGTGATCTCATGTGAGTGACAGGTTGTCCCGCCCTCGCGCCAGTAAACAAGTCATCAGAGAAGAAGAGTCGATGCAAGAGGGAGGGGAAGTTATTTTGATTAAAGATTATGAGGGCACATGAAATGAAAAAATAAATAAATAAACATAATGATGTACACCGATAAATCATTTATAATAAAAACCGATAAATCATTTATAATAAAAACAACAATATTTGTCAACTTTTTGTCAATAATTGTCTACTGATTTGTCAACTTTGTAACAACTCAAATAACAACCATAAACAAACATTTTCATTACTTGAAATAAAATAAACGTAAAAAATGTGAATTTATTTTATTTCTTCTAGTTCCAAGGCAACATTTCCGATAATAAAAACTATATAGATGTACTAAAAAATGACAAAAACACACAACACAATACTAAAACTAACTAAAATGAAAATTTAAATGGAAAATATAAAAATAAAAACTAATTAAAAAATGTATAAAAACAAAAATAACAATGCTTTGTAATATCTCTAAAGATCATGATTCAAGACCATTTCCACCACATTTCAAATGACGTATAGCATTATCTGGTTAAAAAAGACATTTTAAATGTTTTTGGAATAACATGGATGACTTCTTTCTCCTGCTAAATCATTATGCCTAGCTAGCATAATACAATCAATTAAATATTTATTTTCATTTTTGAGGGCGGATAATTCGACAAAAGTATAACTTGATTGGAAATGATGAATAACACAAATATATATATATATATATATATATATATATATATATATATATATGACAATATTATATATATATATATATATATATATATATATATATAAACTAAATCTGTACATACAATGTATTTTACAAATTAAAAAGTAGCAAAAATACATTATGATCTCAGTAAAATGTTTCCAAGATTAATGTAAAATAATTAAATCTGTTTTAATTAAAAACAAAACCCCTCTGATCTATAAAAGCATCCAAAGTTGATGAAATACCCTTATAAACTCACCTAAGCAGAGTCTCTTTGTCATACACCGTATCAGCAGGCATATTCACAGGGATGAGGAGATCAGGATGTGAGTCCAAATGGACCATTTTAATGTCCTTCATAGGAATATGTTTAGAGCCGATGGCACGATATATGTGTTGTACAACCTAAAGCAGGTGGAAATTACATTTCAATAACTATTTTTGTCTTTCATAATTGCTTTACACGTTTAGTAGGTGACATATCATTCAAAACCTCTGTCTTATTTTATTTTATTGTTTATATGCAGTCATTTAAATTACAGTAACGTTAGTTGGAGTTAGACTTAAAGCCCCAAATCAGCAAGGACTGAAGTTATGTCCTGTCTACCTCATGATGATCCTCCACAATCCACACAGGTAGTTTAGGATACACGCGTTTCTGCGGAGGAGTGCTCATTTTTTTCCCCCAAGAGTGGTTATTAATTCCTGTCTTGTTTTAAACTATAACAGCATTTGTAAGATTAATTAGGGTTATGATATGCCGCTGCAAGTGGTGCACTGTGCGTCCTTGTTTTTCGACCGGGTGGAAACAACTCGAGCAATCTTTGAATTCCTACGACAAGCCAGCCTGAGACAGGTAATATAGCTGAATTATTCAGATTAAATGTTTCTGATTTTAATGATGTGGTGGCGATAAAATGGCAAACATCTGTGTTCCACAGAGGAAATGAAGTAACACATGTAAGGAACAGCATGGGGTTGATACTGTAGTAAATCAGAAATATTTTCCAGTGGCTATCCGCAATTTTTAATTTTGCATTTCATCTGAATATCAACATTTGTGAGATTTAGTCAGTCGAAACAGTTTTGAGGTTCTCTGGAAAATAGTGATCTATGACATATTATGTTCGTTGAATATCAAAGTGTTTTTTTGTGTGTCTATTTGTTAATAATGGATTTGAGGAAACATAATGTTTTTAGAATTGTGGAGTAAAAGTTATGTTAATAATGAATAATTATTGTAATTAATGAGGTTATTATTCAGTATTTCCATGAATTATATGTAGCCTAGATTTGATTTCAGACATATTTGCTTTCATTAAAACCTATAGCCTAGGTTAGTTGAGTGAAATCATTCAATTGGCATATAGTGTTGCTATTATGACAATCTTCAATTAAAATATGGCCAATTAAATAAGTAAATATTTATATGCCTGTATATAAGTCAAAGAATAATTTTACTTTTCAGATGAATCTCTTTTACTGTGCTTTGTCTGTCATTGGTTATTCAATTATTATTAACTAAATTGTCAATATAAAATGTTAAATGCTATAGTTTATTTAGCCTAATATTCTACATTAATGACACTTAAAAAACATATCTATAAATATTAATAAGAATTATATCAATTTATTAATTCTGTAAAAGTTTATGTAGGGGGGCTTCTTACTCCTCTTTTAATATTTTCCATTTTGTGGTATAACAACTAAATTAGCAAACACATTGGCTGATGCATCATCATCCTGTATGCTAAACATATATCTAAATATGTTTAAAGGATTAAAAGTAAAAGTTTAAAAGTAAATCCACATTGTTCTTAAGGGGGGTGTCTTCCCCAATCTTTCAAACCTTTCAACCTTTCAAAGGTAAATCACTTTTCATTTACATCGCAGTAATGGATACTGAGGATAAAATAAAAACAGCGTTTTGTTAAAGAGATTAACCCAAGCATAACTTCACTATTAGAAAAAATGAAGAAGTATTTTATTTGTATACAACAGCTTGTTGCTGGGGCAGTACCCTGAAAAGATACTAATATGTATCATATAAGCTACTAATATGCACCCATTTGAGGGTACCCTTTTCTCACAATATATTCAGTCATCCATGTTAATTAAAATAACCTTTGAGTTGAATGCCTCAGTCAATGTAAATCACTTTGAGTTATTATATGTAATTAGGCTTAGCCATGTAGTGTACAAATAGAGGAGATTCAGCAGTGCCATTGCTATTATGTGGTTGTCCAAATAAAACTATGCCAAGAAAAAAGCATAGGTCTACAGGTCACAAAAACTCAAGCGAAGAAGCCGCTATACGGATCTACAGACAGCTCTTGCATTGGTCTGTCAGTTATATATCAATATTGCATTGGCAAATTTTACTCCAGAAGAGTGAACTGGCTGTCCTTGAGCTGAAGTTTAACATTTATGAAATGTATAGTGCCTTCAGGAAGTATTCAGTTCACTCCCTTGAGTTTTCACATATTGTTCTGGGTATATCTCTCAATTTTATACCCCTGAAGTGTTTTTTCTTCCCTGAATAACACAATCATTCAACATTTAGATTATAAACCCAAAACATGTCACCTTGAGCATGTCAGTCAAGGCAGTCAAATCAATTCTTCGCAAATCCCACTGTACTGTACAATTCGCCTTTGAGTGCCTTTGAAGTCATAACAGCCACAGTCGATCAATGTGAGAAATAAAGAAATATCTACAATAAATAATAAACATGGATGTGCAGTAGGCCTATGCATTGAATAAAGTTAACAAAGGGTTGTGGAAAATATAAATATGCAAATGTTTTTGAGTAAAGTATGCCAAGTCAAATTGAGGCCATTCAGTGCATATCTCTTGAATAGAATATGCTAAAGGAACATCATCGTGACTCAGGTTTCATCAGATGCCAGTTTTATTACAAGAGTTTCAGGTTTTGTTTTAGCCTGCTGCACAACAAAACCCCATCTATGATGCAACAAAACCAGACCTCTCCATCTGAATAGAAAGCACACACATCTTCTATCTAGTATAAACATGGATAAACATTTAGAATAACTTTCCACTGTGAGACTTATCATATTTATTATAGGAAGGCATAACGTCTTTGTAGGGTTGGGAACCAATTAGGTCATTTCCAAAATAGAAAAGGTGTTGGGAGGTACATACAAGACAGAAAATGAAAACGAGAAATATAACCAATAGGACAACAACAGTCACAATTACATTGTTTTAACGGACCCATCATTGTCATGGCTTCTAGCAGACTCCAGGCACGACTTATGCCTCACTCAATGGCTGGTGTCGTAGATGGTCTCCTGGTCACTTGTGTGTTAATTGCCCTTCATGTACAGTTGCTTATTTTCCACAGACAGTTTCTTGACTGACAGCCAGACTGATCTCTTGTTTAAGTGTTTTTTGAAAGACAGTGATATGCAATTAAGCAATTAAACATTAGCACATTCAGAATAAACACAGATGTATCTTGTTGCGTAAACACCTATAATCCATAAGTAATTTTCAGATTTTCTACATAATTTATGAGTAGGCTACTATACAAAATTGCTTTTACAGGAGTGAAAGGAATTCAATTTACAAATGCTTTAGCTACAAAACAAGAAGCAATCAATGTGTGAATACATTTAAAGCCAGTAAGTAAATCTTAGACTTAATGGTGATGTCAAGCAGTTTTGCTTCCTCCCATCTGATATGCCTGATTTTTGGGAAGCAGATATTGCAAAACACTGTGGTGTGAATGAGGTTTTTTTAATGGGAAATTGACCAATATCTCTTATTAACAAATGCGTGCAAAGAAAGCATTTGTTTGCTTAAAATCAATATCAAAATCAATGTACCTGGAGGTATTATTTTCTTGAGAAAAAGAAGTGCACTTCATTTTATTGAACATGCACTTGTAGTGTACTTTAAAACTTAAAAAACAAACAAAAAAAAAAACCTGTTCTTTGTAGATAATATAATATAAATGAAATAAAAGTCCACGTGTGTACTTTAAGAGAATAGATTTCTTAACCAGCTGGGCCTCTTCGGTCAGAAATGACAGAAAAATTGTACGTTTTGAAATTTTTTTTTTTTGCTTCATCGGAATGGGATGACACTTGGTGACTTTGTCACATTAGCTATGTGAACACACACACACACACACAAACACACACACAAAATCATGGACATGACTCAGATATGTTTGCACTTTGGCTCCTTCGTTGTCAAAAATTACCCACATAGGAAATGACTGGGAAATACGAAAAATACGAAAACTCAACTTTGGTGGTACAAACTACAAATCAGTCCCCAAATTTTAAAACATGACATGCAAGTTTCAATAGAAATCACATTTAGTAAACTAAACTATAATAAACTTAAATTATAACACATTTTCATTTCATTGCAATTAACATTGATTGCAATTAACAATTAACATTAACATTGATCAAGTGCATTGTTCACATTATTATTTTAAAGTAAAATATTCTTTAAAAGTATCATTTTAGTAATATCTTTAAAAAAAGGTGTGCTAAATTGTACCTCTTTTTCACAAAGTCTCCAGATTTGTACTGTATATTTTTCTAACAAGTATAGAATTGGTGTTTTCAAACACTATGTGAAAGTGTATGCTCCTAATATGTTGATACACCTTGCTTGCGGTTAAGGTCATGCTTTAGACTGAATTAATGCAGCACTACACATAATTCTGAAGCATTAACAAGCTTTCTCTCATCACCGAAAGCATGTTATTAGGACCCGCACAATATGAGAGGTTGTTCTTGTTACTGTGATGAATAAAATTCAATCTCTCATGGCATGAGTGCACTATAAACCACGTTGTCAGAAAGTGTTCAGGGACACGCTGTTTCAGTTCTTACTGGCAATTTTACAATTTACCTGTTTTGGAGGAAGTATTTTTTTTTAATCTAAACTAGTGGCATTGTGTAAGGCTTCAGCAATGATCTAGACTGCATGCTTCCAAACCCAAAAGTCTTGCAGATCATTACTGAAATGCACATGAGGTGTGTGTCTGAATACATTGCAGTTTGCTCTTGGAATTGGCAGGTACAGCCCAGTAAAAGACAGTGAGTAATAAGGCTAATGGATTTTCTTGGTATATTGTTGAAGAGGATGAATGTGTCTTAGGGGAAATATTCTTAGGTGCTTTCCTGCTTTTCTCTCTTTTGGTAATGGAAATGTTGTTTGTTGTACCATTTGAGAGCTTTGGAACTAATAATGCCCGGGAATTTAAACGTATGTAGCCTTGTTGACGAGTGATCTTTTATTTCCAGGGAGGGGAATGATAAGGGATGTGTGCTGAAGTAAATTACCAATGCTGCATTGCTCGAGTCTCTTGGCCCTATTGCATCATCAACCCAGAGATAAGTCCAGGGAGGCTTCTTCTGAGATTTCACTCTTAGCAATTTCACTGATGCATTATAGGAAAGCACGGTTATTCGTAAGTGAATACAGGAGGGGAAAGCATGTGTCCCTGTGGTCTGCTGTAGTTACCTGCTCATGTAAAGCCTTTGCAGCTGCATAGGTAGGTTGTTTAGGTGGCGATTTATGCAGTTGGAGAGGTTAAAAATGGTTCAAATGCTTCTTGAAGTTTTTGAATAAACTTGCTCGTTCTTTTCCTGCTCTTCTCCTCTGTAAATACTGGAGATTGTTGCTCATACCATTTCTTTTGCTGTATTTCGATTTTGCACAGCAGTTGAATGAAATAATTCTCATGGCCTTCACATAATGTTCAAATATGTGCTCACAAAACCTGCCTTAAAGGAGAACGCCGGTCAATTTAATTTTTTTGTAAATTTAGAGTGCTGTCAATACAGAGAACAACGACACAAATCGGTGTTGCCTACACCGTGTTATCCTGTTTTTAAAATTTGCACCCTGTTGACTTCAATGGGGCAAGTTTTAAACCTGCTTTTAGCCTCTTAACATCCTTGATGTGTCATTACAAGTGCCCAGCCATGTGAGTGATTCCTTTAGTTAACACGGGTGAATCTGACTGCAGTAGATGTGAAAGATATGAATAAAAATGATGTTAATTCAGCCAGCGCTCATACCTGTATTTTCTGTTTTCGGTCAAAGTCCACAGTAGTCGATTGTCGAGTTCACGCGCGTGATAACCTATGCGCATGAACTCGACAATCGACTACTGTGGACTTTGACCGAAGCAGGTTTAGAACTTGCCCCATTGAAGTCAACAGGGTGCAAATTTTAAAAACAGGATAACACGGTGTAGGCAACACCGATTTTTGTCGTTGTTCTATGTATTGACAGCACTCCAAATTTACAAAAAAATTAGCTCAATGTTAAAATTGACCGGAGTTCTCCTTTAAGTGTATCAAAGACTCAATGTGCACATATTGGTTTATGCTAATTGTTTTTAATGTGGTATGTCTTTGCCATCTCCTTGCTGCAAAATACATTTCACAGTTGCTTTACATATTATAACATAGATTTAGACATGCACCGACATAATTAAATTTGAATGATATAGTTACATTGGTTATTAAAAAAAATGGCATAAAATTGTGCAATAAGAATATGTCTTGAATTAAGAAGTGCATATAAAAAGGGAATCAGATTGTATGCAAAAAATTAATAATCTATTGGGTTCTTGCTGTTTAGACACATACTAATCTGTGCCAAATATCTGCCAAAATATCCCAATTGGTTGACAAACACGTAAAGTAGCTATGTAACAAAAGTAGCAACAGATATTTTCTTTCATATTGTTATGCACATCCAAAGGAAACAGATTATCGAAAAAGAAAAAAGGTAGGGTAGTGATTGGATAATGGCAGATTTGTGATTGTAAGAAAGGGGCGGGGTTTAAGTGGACTAAATGACTGAAGAAGTCTGGCATACGCAACCGGAGAAAAGTCTGTAATTTCACCAGAAGGTACAGTGTATTGTACACATCAATGTACAGTACACAGCAGTGTACTGTTGCCTCAACAACAACAACAAAAAAAGTTATAAATGTTATACTAAGTTATAAATGTTCGTCACTAAGAACGCAGTAGAAACTCGCAATAGTAACACCCTGTCAACCAACCAAAACGCCAAAGCATTGTGGCCGCAAGTTTTACACAGACGATACCACTGAAATGTTTTGCTTAGAATGTAAAAATGTACATTTTAAATGTAATTTAATGCTGTCCTTGTTTTTGTTTTTAATTGCAAATGCTGTAACCTATACTCTAATACTTTCAGTTACTAATGTACATTTGGTCTCCTCTACCATGTTGGGGAAGTTAGCTTCGCTCTCATTGAAATTATTGATGAGCGCTGATGCATAGCCTTGACTCTTTAATTAGACTGTAAGCTGTTAGCACTTGTACAACATATATCACATGGTACGGCACCAAACCGACTAATTGGGAGCTGTGAGAGATGCTGTAGGGTTCACACCATTGGAATATATCGACGTACACGTGTTGCTAGATGCAGTGCTCAATCTCCTCCATGATTAATGCAGAGGCCTTTGGCTTTGACCCAATCTAATGATGAAGGTGGTAGGTCTTGCACGCTGGGCTCGCCGCCACTCATCCCTCCCCACGTCTGGGGGCAGCTCGTCTGCTGGCCCTGGGTTCACGTCAGCTGCCGAGGGTTTGTTAGTGGAAAGCTCACACTGGAGCGGAAGGCGCTGTGGAGAGCTCTTTTATTGAATTATTCCTCGGGTTATATGGCTTTCTCTCAAACTTTTGCCTGGAAGTTCACAGTAGGTGAGGCAGGTGGAGAGAAGAAGGTGGAAACTTTGTGCAGTCAGTCAGTCAGTGCAACTCAGCACCATGATCTGTGCCACTCTGATTTGCCGAGTGAAGCGGTGCAGTGCTGCTCGCTGCTCTTTAGGACACACGGTGCTCAATTCACTTCAGCTGGATTATTAGCTCTGACTCTCTGTCAGGGCTCTGCTGAATAAATAATGATGGGCTGATGGATTTCCATGCTCTCTTCCTGTTCGTTCCAGCTGTCTCTCTTGGCCTCTCCCTTATTCTCTCTTATCTCTCTCTCTTTCTCTATACATTGCATGTGAGCTGGTTCTTGAGGCGTTTTCCATCATCTTGCTGTTTTGTGTTGCCTTGCCAAAGGCTTCACTTTGCGATGTATATTGTATCTTCTTCTGCTGAAGAATGTATAATATAATGACTTCACAGGCGGTCAACACGGTTGGAAGGTGTACTTGGTAATGCTTTTTTTTGTTGCTCTGGTTGATACAGCTTGATTCATTTTAGGCTTAAACTGACACCTAGTGGCATAGATGTAGCATTATGCAACATATACTGATGCTTTTGTAGAAATGTGCTATTCGAAGTGAGTCATTATTGCAAAATAGTGCAAGGAGGTTTATGAGATGATAGTAAGCATATTTCTTTCTTTCTAAAACTAGGGATGCACAACTACAGCGATTATCGCTGATATTATAGATTTTATAATTGATCAGTATTGTTCAATGTTGGATATAATTATGCATTCTCATTTCCTTACCTTCACATAAAAATCATTTTTAAAAACACTGATAATCCGTTTCAATAAAAAAAATAAAAAATGAATATACATTTTTCATACATTATAATGTTGTGATGCACTTTTTTGTGCATTTTTTTTTATACATTTTAATTTACATTGAAGGGTTGCAATTTTTTTTATTTTTTTACGCAAAAGTTACAGAATTTAAATATTGTCCATTTATCGGTTATCAGTCATAACATGTAAATAATTATCAGCTTATTGTTGTTGGTCAGATTTGTAATATATAAAACCTTTTTAATAAAAAAAAAAACACTGCACTTCACTGTTTATTTTTCGATCACATTCTGTTCACATGGTCTCGAACAACCCAAATAGCTTTTTAGGTCCTATCCTAAACGTTGTCTGATTTGTAAATCTATTATGAAGTAAGAAACTACCACTGTAACTACTGATTTGCCATCGGAGCAGTGTACTGTTGCTATGGTAACCTCCTCATATGAACATATTAATGTTTTGCGTCTATTTGAAAATATGTGCTAACTTATAATTTAACATTTATATTAAATGAAATGTTTGAAAACGCCATTGAAACGTGCTGGCTGGGTTCAAACGTACACTGTTAGAAAAATCTGTAGAAATTACAGTATTACTGGCAGCTACTTGCCAGTAACTTACTGTAGATTTAAATTGATGTTATTTACTGGCAACAATTTGTTCAAAATTAAATGAACATTAAACATTAACAAGTCTTTATCTTTACAGAATAAAACTAAAATAACATCCTCATGCAAAGCATTCTGGGAACCAAAATCTGAAGGAAAAAAACAGAAAAATGTTGATGAAGATTTCTGGTTCCCAGAATGCTTTGCATTAGATTGTTATTTTATAATTTTATTCTTTAAAGACAAAGACTTGTTAATGTTTAATGTTCATTTAACTTTGAACAAACTGTTGCCAGTAAATGACATAAATTTAAATCTACAGTAAGTTACTGGCAAACAGCTGCAAAACTACAGCAAATTTTTTACAGTGTAATTGCAAACTCCCCCCATGCTATATTTTACAATCATTATGAGCATTCTGTTTTCTGTAGGTCTCATCGATCTTACTGTTAATCATAGCACATTTGATTTGTTTTACGAAAGAACGAGATTTCGTACATTTTAATGGGCTGTTTCTATAGGCTTTGAGTAGCAGACTACATCATGGCCCACTGCACGGGCAAATTGTGCCCTTTTAAAGAGCAGGGAAAATTTATCAATGTCAAGAAGGTCCCAGAATCTTTGCAGGTTTGTTCTATTTTTAGAAACACAGTGAGGTGTTGAAGGAAGAATGTTCCCATTCTTTCTCTCTGTCTATCTCCCATCCCTTCCCCCTTTCTCCTTCCTCCTTTTTTCATTGCTCGTTCCCTCTTTCACAGCCATGCTCTCTCCCTTCTTTAACTGCTTTTTTTGCTATTTCTTTTTATGCTATATCTCTCCCTCTCTTTTTTATTCTGTGTCTCTCTCGTTCCCTCTCCCTCTGTCTATTTTCTGCTTTACAGCTCTTCCCATATCGCATGAATGCCCCTGTCACATCCGCCACCACTGAGGACACATGCCTCCTGGGGCATCCTGATTGGCTGAAGTTTCAAAGAGTCCAGTGTAGGTGAGTGGGTGGCGGTTTGACTGGAGGGAGTGCGACAGACAGCACCAAGACTGTGCTCAAATGCTGGGGCTCCACAACTGAGTCCAAGAGAATTTTTGAAGTGGGCTTCAACACTTTTTCTCTTCCCGAGACACAGTAATCACAGTGATTCTAGTGAATGTTTCACTATGGTAACCTGCAGCCCTGTCAAATCTGTCTTCCTGCAGCCCATCACCCAAATGCATATGGAGGCTAAAGGTAGCTAGCTTATTGGATCTGATGTATTTCAGTGCATAATGTACCACTGCTTTAGGAGAAAGAACAGCACGGAGATTAGCTGGCGCTGTCGGAGATGTGTTGTAGCTGTGAACGCTGCAAGTTTGATTCTAGCTTGCAACATTTACTGTTTATTTTCCTCTTCTCTCCATCATTTTAAGCCCATTGTCTTTCATCCCTAATCCATAAGAATAAAAGTGACAGAAAAGCCCAAAACAAAAATAATACATAAAAATTATAGTCTGAACATAGGCATATTTTTTATCCATGTTGTGTTTCAGATGCTATAAAGAAGCAGACTTGGCAGTATTATTGTGTGCAGAGTTGTTAAAAAGGAAATCTTATGCCAAGATTAGTGCTCTTCCCTATCTTTCTCTGTATTAGCTTGTACTTACTCAAGTTTCTGCTTAGACAGGGGCAGAGACATCCCAGAGAGCCTGAATAATTCAGCTGTACAACTTTATCATGTGAAGATCTTATACCATTACAAAAGAGGATCTTTTCATATTTTTGTTAAGAGAGATTTGGAAATCCCATAGTCAGCTGCTAGAAGACATGACAGTTTGATATCTATCCTTGCTGAAACCATCTGTTTAGCTGGAAAAATCGAAATGATGGTTGGATTTTTGTCAAAAAATAGCTCTGTTGTTTTGGTTTGATTATGCCACCTATCTGAAAAGTGGTGGTGAATGTATAAAATATGTAACTGGCTGATATGTCATTGTGATGTATGCTTGATTGAATAGATATCATAAAATTGTTTTGCGGTATTAGATGTCGCTTTGTCGTGCGGGTGGATGACTTATGGAAAATAAGGGAGGAGTGAGGCTGCCTGCCCAATATTTCATTCCCATTTATTCCTCACAAACACCTCGGACCACCTTGCAGATCAACGTATTGCCTTAATCTATAATGTTTAAACACATAATTGACAAATCTATTGATGGTAATCTATCAAAAAAAATTCAGCTTTGGAGAAAATTGACTGATACCTTTACAGCATCACTATGCATAAAAAAACACGTACAGCTAGATTAGTAGTCAGTTTTAATGCAAAAATCATCTTAAAATGAATAAGAAGAGTAAAGTAAGGGATGATGAGAATGTAATAGTACAGAAATACAAGTCTTATGAGGGCAGCTATTGTTTTCTTAACTGATTCGTCTGATTTGGCCATTTCATTTCAAGAACATTTAAATCTCTATTCCTTTGCCCGTTTTCCTCCTTCTCCTGTTCAGCATTTAATAAAGCTGTTATGTTAGATTCTGTGTGTATCCTTTGAACTTTGATGGTGGTGGATATATCAAACTTATTGCATGTCAGTTGCAGACTCATAACTTGACAATCGTAAAGTTGATCTCAGAGTTAAGGGTATCTGAGGGCTGAATTTTACTCCAAGCTTGTAGCCTTTTTTAAAACTCACCATGTTTGCCAAGGCTACATGATTAGTAACACTAATTTGCCAAATGGCTTTGCGGATGATGCACATGATGATTATAGCTGCTATATGGCAGATCTTATGTTTGGTTTTGTAGCACACATATGGATCAGAGTGTAGTATATTTGCTATAAAACCAGACTTTCACTGTCTCACCAGCAGAGGACAGTGTCCATCATATTTTTAATGAGCTCTCCAACAGAGCTTCAAACAGAGGGGGGTTCAACCACACAAGGAGAGAACATGCTGTGGTCCAACTCAATCCAAATCTCCTCTTATGGTTTCAGAATTTGCCTCTATATTCGTGCAGTATGTGTACAGTTCAGTCTCAAGGTTAGATAGATCTATCTATCTATCTATCTATCTATCTATCTATCTATCTATCTATCTATCTATCTATCTATCTATCTATCTATCTATCTATCTATCTATCTATCTATCTATCTATCTATCTATCTATCTATCTATCTATCTAGATAGATAGAGGGTGAGTAAATGATGGCAGAATGTTCAATTTGGTGTGAACTATCCCTTATTAAGATTGGCTAAAGCTGCTAGTCAAGTCAAGTCATCCTTATTTATATAGCACTTTTAACAATGTAGATTGTTCCAAAGCGGCTTTACATTGAATATAGAAAATTAAAGTAACATAGATTGTTTTGGCTTTATAGCAGCTCGAGAATAAAGTTAATGTCCAGCTAAAGTTAGTTTTGATTGATTCACTTCCGTCACAACGATCATTAGATATTAACTTAGGGGCCGCTAACACGGCACCATTCTAACAGAAAACTCTTAAGTTCTTTCTGCGCAAACTTCAAAAACGCGAACCTGTGAGAATGCTGATGGAGTGCACATGCGTATTACGAGTTCAGTCTATAGGTATGCACGTTTGAATATATGTGCACAGGCGTGTAGTCCTTCCCTACAAACAAACCCTCAACAAACTACTTATCTGGCCTTAAAATGTATAATACAGAATTATATATATATATATATATATATATATATATATATTATATATATAGGATATTAAATCATGGATAACTGATATACTTTTTTTGCATATTTAAATGTTATACAACCTTTTGCTCTCAACTAAAAGGATAGCGATAATTTATGACAAATATGAAACTCTTTAAGCAAACTATTTCTTAAAGAGCCTATAATGACCTTTTCATTTTCTTAAGCTTAAAATGAAAAGCTACATTTTATACTGTATATAATAATGCTTAAATTCACTTAAGCATCACAAAATTGGTTTGACATTGACAAAAACTATTGATTTTACTGTGTTTTAAAATACAATAGTATTGTTTTTTAAAGTCATCCATTAATCAGTTATCACATAGAAAGGATTATCAACTTACTGCATTGCTCTAGTAAAATTAACCGAAACTAAAATATATGAAAACAAAACAAAAATTAAAAATGCTTTTAAAAATGAACACAAAATTGAAAATGCAAAACTGTAATAACCTTGTAAAAGGGAAAGGGAAGCAGTAGTGTTCCCTGAGGTGGCCCATCATTACTCATCACTCGCTCTGACACATTCCTGCAGCCTCAGAGTCTTTAGGCTACGCTTGGCCTTCAGTAGTCTAGAAGTTTATGTGGGCCAGAGAGAAAATGTTTCTGTGTGCATTGGCTAACTGTGTTTATAGCTAGACAGAGGGTGAAACATCTGCTTGTTGAGGCCCAAGCTGAGCTGCGAGAGCACTTTCATCTGTCAGCTGTATGGACCAGATGGAACGTAATGCACATGGGAAAAGGCGCAACCACTGCTTTAACATTCTTTCCACAGAACCCGTTATATATTTATTTATTTATTTGTGTCACATCAGTTTACAAAGGCATCACACCTCTTACTCGACACTCCAATCTGTTCAAGAAGCAGAAGATAAGATCAATCATTCCCGTGCACGGCAGCGGGTGTTAGCACCGCTCGCTTCAAAAAAACCCTTTCCTTCAGGTTTTGTTGGCCATGGCCCACCATATTTTGTATCATAACAAGTTGGCATTTGGCAGCGATGGCCGTACCCAGCGTGAGAGTGCGTGCCCACCTTTATTTTCATGCTCTTTCAAATTCATCTCCACAGATGGCCTTTCCTCATAGCAGCTACCCATGCTAACAGGACACAGTGGCAGCAATGCACACTTTATCTCTCCACCTTCAGCCTCTATGAATAATAAGCAGAAAAGTCATCCTATGGAGAACCGGCTTGGAATACCTTTCCCGATAGCGGTGGCTTACTGTGGCCCGCGCATCCGTGACCGAGGGAGAGATGTGACGTTCCGATACCTCCCTCCTTCCGCCTCCCTCTTCCCTGACACTTTTGTCATCCTCCCTGACTGCGTGGAACAGTTCTAGTAGCAAGCAGTGTCAACCTGTCTCTCCATCTCTGACCCCCAACCGGGCTTGATAAGCTAATATGATGTTCTGTTGACACCAAAGGGTTTGAGCACAGCCTGCAGGCACAGGTTGATATTGAAATGCTATTCAGGGCCAGCCACAAAGGGTGCCTTTGCCGTCTCCTGCCACGCTTGTGACTCATATATAGATACTGTGGATATGCTGCGTACACTCCAAAGGCCCTGGTCTTACTGGTGCCGACGTAATGCGACCTTTAAACTAAGAGCCCCCGGAGAAAGCAGGCTTTATCTCTGCAGATAAGGCTTTCTTCTCGCCCTGCGGGAACGCATCTATCAGACCAGCGCAGGGAGCGCTGACAACAGGAGCAGCCATCGCTCAGTGGCTAGGCAGTGGCCACATTACCACTCCACAGCAACACTGCGCTCTATCAACGTCCCACTTGGATCACTTAAACAGAGCGCCGGCGTCTCGCTGTGCTTTTACGAATGCTGTTGGGATTTGAAAGAAACCGTCTGGACGATGATGGGATTCAATGGAGCTCGCTCTTCAAAACAACACCTGGTTTTTGAGCATTTTGCATGAGGTACAAAAGCACTGAAAGTGATTATGTTGATTTTCCCCTCAGCTCTGTTTCCCATGGTGATCATTATGACATTACAACACCCATACAATCCAAATTATTGTGCAGAGATTGGAAAATCACTGCCATTATAGGACTCGGGAGAATTGATAATTCCACCGCTGATTTTGAGCACACAAAGAAGATCCCTCAAGCCTTCTCGAAGATTCAAACTGTGACATCATCAGTACCTTCCCAGACTTCATTCGAATTTC
This sequence comes from Scardinius erythrophthalmus, assembly GCF_964197995.2. Lineage (NCBI taxonomy): Eukaryota > Metazoa > Chordata > Actinopteri > Cypriniformes > Leuciscidae > Scardinius > Scardinius erythrophthalmus. Next base: position 20,127,479 of record NC_138229.1, on the reverse strand, counting down.
AAAGCCTACCAGTGTGAATACACGGAACTATATTCATCAGCTTGTCAAGGCTCGATGGATTTCGTGGTGGGGGGTCACCATCTCCCGATCTCCAATTAAAAAGATTCCCCTCTCACAGACTGAACTGCTGAACTCCTGTGAGAACTTTGCTTGGCTTTGCTGCACTGCAATCTTCACCTAAGACGCCACCACAGCTGATAAGCTCTCAGCTTCATTTCCATCAAACGGCGCAAGAGAGAAGTCCATTCTACTGTGCTTTATGTCACTAATTTCTGTGTGCAGCTGATCTGTGGATTATAGTCTAGCGAAGTCACCCGCCATTGCCGAGCAGATGGTGGGGCTTTGTATGCCATTCTAAGCTCTTCCTATTAAAAGACCAGAATACCGGATTACCACCCTGGTATTGAATATTGTTATGATATTTTATCTTTTTTTTTAAAGGCAGGCCCTCAATCTGTGTGTTATTCATCTGACTAATGGACAAGATTTCAACTTTTACAAACCCAAAGACCCCCTTACCCAACTGAATTTGCTAACACTTTATAATAACTTTCATTCATAAACTACCATTACTACATTATATAAAGCTTAGAGGATCATTAGTTCAAAATGCTATGAAATTCAACAGTTTTAAAAATGATATCTTTTCCATGGCCCCTCTGGAGTACCTTCAGGGACCCCTGGTAGGAACCCCTGGAGCTAATGCAATAGCCAAAGGGACTTCTGTGATCTTGATAGGTACGTCATCCAGGTTCTGAGGTTTCGGAAATGAAAGAAATAAGGAAATTAGTTTGAAAGAGTGAATAGCGAGCAAGGTTTTTAATGTGCAGTTCCTGTATTCTCTTTTAAATTCACTGTCACTAAGTCAGAGCCGATAAGCACCAATGAGGTGGAAACATTCTGAGGAGATGGTGAAGGGAAATATTGAAGCATCACTCATGCTTGCCCTCAGGGACAAAAATACGGGGTATATAAAGAATAGGCAATGCAGATGGACCCGTGACCAACAGGAGAATCCACCAGGAAAGATGTAGAAGTGAAAAAAGTACATAACAAGCAGGGCCTGCATTTTGGTGTGGGATTATTGTACATGAGGCCATCCTTAAAAATATTTTGGTTTGCAGTAACAGCAAAAAAAAAAAAAAAAAAAGGGTCGGTAGTTAGGTCTATATTTTTTTTGCAAGATTCAATGTAAAAAAAAAGTACAATTTTGGTCATGGTGATTACGTAGGTATGAATTTAAACAAATTTGCATATCGTGACGTCACTGACAGTTTTTCCAGAACTTCATGCCAAGTTAAAGCGGTGTCGAGAGAAAAAAAAAAGAGATTTTGAGAAAGATTTTTTTTTCTTATTAAATAACACTTGAAAAATAAAAAACTGTATAAACTGAACACCAAAGAACAATATTAAATATTGAGCGATGGTGACACGTTTATGTAACATGTAGGGGTGGCTCTGCCAATAACGTACCTAAAAGCTGTCACAAAGAACCGGCAAAAGAAATGATTATGAATATGTCAAATATAGCAAGGAGACATTTCAATTGTTTATTAATAAACAAGTGTTTTCTGTGTCAGTATCGGCTGCAAAGATAAAGTTGACGATGCTGCTCACGATCTTCGCAGTAGTGAACGCGCCAGAGAGAAATGCACATTTCATACGGATTAGCCTACATAAGCAGAGAACAGTCTGTTTTCTTTCGTTTTTAATTGTTTTGTTTAAAAGTACACATTTCAAGCTTTCTATAGATCTATTTCTCAGGTCTGTGAGGCAAGTAGCTTATACGCTGAGTTTCGGTTCATTTATGAGACGAGCTCCAGGTCACGCGCCGACGCCTCCATGTCCTGATTAAATTGCCTGCTATATTTACTTCTTATTTATTAAATCCAGGCAATGAAACATTGATTAAAATTAAGATACAATTAATACAAAATGAAATTCACTTTAAAGAAAGGCTTTCTACAAAAACAAACTTAATGAAGTGGTCAAAAAAGCGCTTCTTAAAGAGTGAGTTTCTGAGGTGTTGTTGCAAATGCCTCAAGTCACGTGCGCCACGTTCAGAGGCCCTCTCTTCGGCGGAGATCGTCACATCCTCGGCACTTCTTGTCTGGGCCGTGACCACGCGTGGAAGCGGCACTCACCAAGGGCGGCTGCCCTGACTGCGACTGGATGATGACATAGCCTTTCAACAGAACGAGCGGCCTGCAAATGATGCCACTCGTCCCCTCACGCCCGCGGCTAGCTCTCTTTACGTTCTACCCCGAGCTACCCCGCCCTCGCCTCCGTTTCGCGCGTCATGCAGAGCTCTCTGGAAATGTCAATATTGCAGCAAACGAGCCTGTAATATATAACATGCACACCTGCAAACAAACACCATTTTTACAGTGGACACAAAACATGCAGCTCTCTTCTCTGCTCGCACTTCTCTGCTCGCTCTATCTTACGTCATTCCCCCCCTGTGGCTCAGTGGTGGAATCTTAAGGCTTTCGCGTCAGAGACCTGTGTTCAAATCCCGGCTCTGGCAGCAGATGAAAATGATGCTGTTCTTCACTGCGCTCGCGTTCAGCTTCCTTACGTACAGAAAGCGACCCCGCCCCTCGCGCCCTTCCGTTCACAATGGCGGTGTTTGGGTATTATTGAGCGTTCAAAAACAGGTGAGCCCATGCCGGCCCCGTCCCCGCGTGATTCACATTTTACAGACAGAGACTTTTTTTCTCCTGTGCTTATGCACCAAATGGACCGGCCCCAGCCCCGCGTGACTCTTTCTTATTGAGAGCTTTCTCTGTTGGTTTTGAGTCCACTGTATGTACGCTCCCCTGCAAAACATACGCCCCCTCTGGCTCAAAAGAGGGAGAGTTTGAGTCCCACCGAGGCCAGACCAATCTCCTGAAAACGTCTCAAACATTCCCCAGTCCCCTCTTTTCAGGCAGCTGGAAATGTTAATACTGCAGTAAACGGGTCTGTTACAAAACACGCACACCTGCAAACAAACACAGTTTTCACGACGACACAAATAAAGCACGAAAAGAGCTCTTTTCTGTCTGTGTCATATGTAGGTCACATGCCCACTATAATGTACGCACCCCTACTCACAAATTCGGCCGGGGGATTGGTTTTTCTTCAGTGGATCTGAAAGATGCTTATTTTTACATCCAGATATCGCCTCATCACAGGCCATTCCTGAGATTCGCCTTCGAGGGGCAGGCTTACCAGTACACAGTACTACCATTCGGCCTGTCACTGGCACCTCGTACATTTAAGAAGTGTATGGATGCAGCAGCACTAACCGAGCTGAGACAGCGGGGAGTGCGAGTGTTAAACTACCTCGGCGATTGGCTGATTATAGCTCAATCGAAGGCGCAGTTGATAATGTACAGATCCTGGCTCCTCAGCCATGTAGAATGCCTGGGTCTCAGGATCAACGCTGCCAAGAGCACACTGTCTCCCAGCCAAAGTATTTCTTTCCTGGGTATAGTGATAGACTCTATGGAAATTAAAGCACGTCTTACACCAGTGCGCATGCTCTCCATTCAACGCCTATCAGCATTTTTCAGAGCGGGCGTGCGCGCCCCCCTCAAAAGATTTCAGAGGATGTTGGGTCTCATGGCTTAAGCATCATCAGTACTCCAGCTAGGACAACTGAACATGCGTCCTCTTCAGCGCTGGCTGAAACCCCGTGTACCCGCTCACGCGTGGCGATCTAGCCAATTACAAATCAGAGCGAGGAAGGCGACCGACTGGTACCAGTCTGGCGTGAGTTTGGGTGTGGTTTCAAAGAGAAAAGTGATCTCGACAGATGCCTCCAACTTAGGTTGGGGGGCCCTTAAAGAGGGCAGGCCCATCTCTGGCCTATGGTCAAACCCAGAGAGGCGCTTACATATAAACTGTCTAGAGATGAGAGCGGTGGCTCTATCACTGAAAGCTTTTCTCCCATATCTAAAATACCACCATGTCCTGGTCCGGACGGACAACATGGCAGTGGTGTTTTACATAAATCGCCAGGGTGGTCTCAGGTCAAACAACCTGCACATCATGGCCAAGAGTCTCATTCTATGGGCTCAGCACAACCTGCGCTCACTGAGGGCGGCGCATGTGCCAGGCATTCTGAACCAGGGTGCGGATATGCTATCCAGAGACAAAGTTCTCCCAGGGGAATGGTTTCTTCAGTCGATTAAACCTAGATGTCCTAGGCTAGATATGGATTATTTATAGGCAAAAGCCACACCCATTTTGGCGGGCTCTGACGTGTGAGGGTGGGAAATGCCTCGATTGGTTCACACGTCTGAGCCGCCTCGCCATAGCTTCATGCAGTTGCTGCAGCACAGCCAATGACCGCGTTGACGCTCATCTGTGTCTGCTTTGCAGCTGCACTGCGTTTTAAAGATTTTGCAATAGATTTTGTAAGATTTCTCAATATTCTCGAGAAAAGGAGTTTTCCCCTAGCGTAAGCTAGCCTTACGCAATATTCGTTCCCTCATCTCAGGGAACCGAGGTTATGTTAGTAACCGAGACATTTTCTTTAATGACTAGGCTACAACACATAGGCCTATTAGCCTAGTACAGAGAAATTTAATGTCGGAGCACTGCACACGACATTCGCATACGATTGTCGCATTTCTCCCCCTAATGGCAGTCACATGGAACTTTCATTACGATCGTACACGGCAACATGGGAGAGAAGGATATGTATGATATAACTCTTGAATCATACAAAGACGTCAGCAGGAAAAAGCCAGGTAGTGTTTTACCCACACTGATTTGGAGTATTTCTTTTTGCATCTCCAGTAAATGAGTGCAACAACAAGAGCCTTTATTCTCTGTGCATTTACCATGGTTGAATGAATGAATGAATGAATGAATGAATGAATGAATGAATGAATGAAAATTTGCACAGACTGATTTGAGTGTACTACATTGGAATTCATCACATCCGGTCGGCCGGTCGCATACGGTCTATTCGCAGAAGTTCAGAAATTTAAACGGATCCGAAGCTCGAATCGGATCCAAATTTTCCACATACGCATATGATCGGAACTCCCCACAGCTCCCGTACGACTCTCCATTGGAAATGAATGACTTCTGGTTTGACGACTGTTGTTTGTCTTGTGCAGTGGAAAGGCAGCTTTTGTTCGCTCAAATCCCGGAAACATTAAATTTCCGGTGAGCATATGGGGGGAGAAAATGCGCCGGTGCATTTGTTGACCCCAGAGGATTAACTTTAGCCTAACCATAAATTGTGATTAAAATATATATGATCACTCACATCAAGACGCCGCTGCGGTGGTGGAGTCCATGCAGGAGGAGCAGCGTTTGGCACTGCGTCGCTTTTCAGCGCGAGCTGTGTGGAGAAGCCCATTTCCACCTCTATTGCGTTGGAGAAGCAATCCAACGTAAAATGCAGGTTGCACACTTGACCTCTAGGCGGAAACTCACGGTCTTCCAGGCCAAGTGCATGCAACCACTGGTGCATAATTTCCAAGTCTGCTGGAAAGCTATGCAGTCCAGCAGTGCTGTTGCAAGCAGCAACACCACACCTACGTACCATTCTGACCACTGTACTAAATACAGATAAATCTACGCTAACTTGAAGCTATCCTAACTGATTCAATACTATGCTACTAACTAACTATGCTTCTAACAATACTACACTAACTATGCTAATTAACTACCTAGGCTACACGAAATAATCTAAATAACTATATAAATGCTATGCTAAATAGATGCTAAAATACTCTATCCTGATCGTTTTCAATACTCGCCATTCCAACTCCTGACTCGCTACAGTGGTTTTGACGAAACAAGATGGTTTTTATACTGCCAAGGGGGTGGTGAGCTTGTACCAAGGGCGTGGTGAGCTGGAACCTGCTTACGTCATGCAGTACTGCAAACATCCAATAGGAAAATTCAACTGCAGTAGCCACCGTTCAACCTGAAGAGGGCAGCACTCAGATGTTTTTACACCATATATTGTAGAATTAAAACACTTTATACCCAAATGTCAAAAAAGTTACTCGAATCAATGAACAGCACTAATAAAGCCCCACTCTTACAGATCATTAACTAAAAAAAGTTGGTTTAGGGTTTAGTTACCCTTTAAATAATCAATACTTTCCCAAAACACCTTTTGTCTTCTGCCCCCTGGTGGATAACATGTGCCAATGTAGAAGATCTTTTAACCCTTTTGCACATACAATCACACTGGTGTGATCAGTCTAGGCTGATCCCTGGAGCATACGATCACACAGGTGTAATTAGAATGGTCAGTGCATCACATGATCAACTGCTAAATTCAAATGTGATTTTGGCGTTGGCTGGCGCTGAGCCAGACACAGGGTGCTCAGAGCTGTCATATATCACAACTTTTCAGTGTTTTCAACCAAATAATGTTTATTTTAGGTTTCAGACATATAAATCACATAAGTACTAAAAAAACAATACATTTAGAGTTTGTAAAATACACACTGATGTCTATGGAAAATCCTTTCCATTATAATTAGACACATTTTGTTCATATCAGATACACAAGGTGTATTACAAGGTGTAAGTTTACTCTATTCTTCTCCCAGTTCACCACCCACTTACTTTTATGTATTTCGGGAGAAGTGGATGAATTCAAGTGCTCAGTATTGCCAACTATTTTCACAGGAAAGTAGCTAACGCCTTCCCTAAAACTCGCTAAATGTCGCTAGATGACATCATACGTCAATTAGCATATTCATGACGTAATCGCTTCGTACAGTAAGTGCATTCTGCCTGCCTAATTTAATTTCTCTCTAAATTAATACGCACATACTGTATTTAATATAATATAATATAATATAATATAATATAATATAATATAATATAATATAATATAATATAATATAATATAATATAATATAATATAATATAGCCGAATGTCAAATAAAGCTGTTCTCATTTCCTATCTTTTTTTTTTTTTTTTTGTCTGACAAGAAGGAGTAGCTAGCCTATATAGTGAAGGACTACATTTTTTATAGGCCTATGTGGAAAATTATCTGAATTGAGAGAGTTCGGGAACCGGATGAACTAAAGCTCTGTGATAGTGAGTATTACAAGTATTAAGCACAAGAAAAGAAAGGAAATTAAAATGGTTAAACTAAATTCTTTAAATATAAAACAAAAGCAGATAGGGGAGAGTGGGGTGATTTGTGCCGGGGGGAAGTAGTTCCACCCTTGTTTCTGGAAAACCATAGAAGAAATTGGTCATGTGACCACATAATTTTGAAAAGCAATCACTTTTACTCTCCTCCAAAGAAGAGAGACACATGGCATGAGAGTTAAGCATATTTTAGTGCAAAAAACTGTTTTTTCCATTTCAAAGTAAAATTTCTATGATTAAGGTTTTTTGATTGTAGTGTCTGAACAATTATAGACAAGTTTGAAAACATTTCACACATGTTTTAGTGCTTTAGTAGGCCACTCAATGAGTCTATACAGTTAGCATGATGTTAGCTCTTACCTGCTGGATCATGCTAGTTTTTCAAACTTGTGGGTCTGGGGTGATTTGTGCCAAAGGGCTTGGGTTAAGTTGTGCCAGATCCAGACCACCTAGAGACCTACATACTCACAGGGGATAATCTTGAGAAGTGAGGAGATGGGCATGCCTCATCAGTGTTTGACTTAGGCCTACCTGCTATTTGTTTAATTTAGCTAACACTGATTTCAGTTTTGAGTTTGCGCTATGTTATTAAAGAGAAGTTTTATTCCGTTTTTAAGTAGCCTATGTCACAACAGGATGTTTAGAAATTAGCCTAGTCACTTTATTCTTATATGTTACATAATTGACAGACAGCGCTATGTCAACAGGCATCTATTGCCAAAGCCTTTTTGCCTGAAATGATTCACAAATATCATATATTGTGTTGCTATGGTGCTCTAAATGGTTGCTAGGGCATAGCTTGATAGCTTCACAATGATCCTGAGAGACTTGAGTAAAATGAGCCCGCCCCCTTGTCTCTATGACACTGTGATCAAGAGTTATGTTCAATACAAAATCCCAATGCAATTGACCATAGGAAAAACACATGCTATGGTATTCAAGGGTGACAATATCTAAATAAACCTTAAATTAGTAATTTTGTATTGAATTTATCTTGCTTTCATATAGCAGTATGGTTCACAACATTAAAATGTTCTGTTTTACTACAGAAATCACTGGCACAATTTACCCCCAATGTATGCCCCCGCACCAGGGGCAAGTTGTGCCACGAGACCACTTTTTTTCCAAGAGCTATTTCTGAAACAATTTATTTCAGATCCAAAGTTATTGTTCTCAGGGATGCACCACGTCCTGAAATATATGTATATCCTTAAGTTGAAGGCATTACTGCCATGGCCTCACTTTAAAGTCACTTTGAGTAAAAACTGGCTCAACTCACCCCACTCTCCCAGTGATAAGTCCGTGGAAAAACACTACTCATTCACGTCTGTCAGCAGCCGTGCGCTCAACAGATGAACGTGCTGCTGCTTCTCTCAGCCATTCACTGAACAAGGTAGACGCAGCTAGACGTGACGGCGTGGAGAATGCAAGATCTCGCGCTCGCAGGAGAGTATTGGCAACATTTGAAGGTTACTGAGGTTTGTGTTGCATGCCCATCGTGCATACAGCTCAACTAAAGCGATCGTTATAAAGGTGTTTAAACAACAAAACATTTCCATTTGCATATATTTGACAATCGGAATATCAGATATTTCATGCCACAGCTAACAAATTTGTGTATATTTTGAATAAAAAAGGAAAAATGACATAATAGCAGATCATCATTCATTCAGCGCTGTTGCTGCTGCTGTGTGTCACGCGACAAGCAATGACGCGTCACCATGGAAACCATAAAGTGACACGTTCTAAATAACGGTTGCCTTGAAAAACGTCTCGGTTACTAATGTAACCCTCGTTCCCTGAAGGAGGGAACGGGAGACGTAACATCGACGTGACAAAATAAGTGGGATCACTTCAGGGAGCCCTATCAACTTCGAGTGTCTACAGAACGAGCCAATGAACGTTGGCGTGCACGCGTGAATTGCGTCACGCAGCGCGGGTATAAACAGGAAGCGGGCGCACGCACACATTGTTTTTCGCTGAGGAGCCGAAATTTGTGACGGCCATGCAGCGATGGTCAGCAACGGTGGCGACGGGACGTTACGTCTCCCCTTCCCTCCTTCAGGGAACGAGGGTTACATTAGTAACCAAGACGTTCCCTTTCAGTCGCTCACGTTCGACGTAACGTCGACGTAATTGGGATCCCTTGGAAAACGCCACGGTTGCTGCCACATCCAGCGCCCTACGCAAGACTGCATTGTGCATTGCCATTACTTGCTTACACCTTTGATCAAACCTTTGCGATTGGTTTGTGAAAGGTGTTTCATTGAGTTGAGTTTTCTCTACACTTACACTGTTCTTCTGACCAGCATGGGTCGCCATCGAGGCCGCTTCAAAACAAAGAATCATTTGTGCCACAATTGACTCCTTTGATTCAAAGCATCGAGGAGCTTTGACTCTCGTTACTCGTGTTCAAATCACTATCCCTTTGTTTCAAGGGCCAAGGTCCAAAGTCTATAGTCTTTGGTTTAAAGGTTACACTTTACACTCACACGTGTCTAAGTTTTAGCCGGCGCTAAAAGCTATGCGTCGAGGTAAAGGGCTTTAACTTGTATGCGTGTAGGGTTGCTAGGGAGCAAGCTTATCACAAGGGTCTGTGAGGTTTTGTGCTGTTATCAGATTATCAAAAGTGCCTGCTCGCACTTCGCGGTGTCATGTGTTGCTAAGAGACTCATGCCAACCAACAACACAAATCGAACGGAGCAGCGATCGGGTTGTGATGAAGGTTAGCATTGAGAACTCCAATTTAAACACATTAAGTTGCATGCAAGTGATGCAACTCTTTCACAAATCAAAACAGCACAGTCCCTTTACAGACAATGGCAAATTTCTAGTTAGCTAGGCTAGAATTTATACCACTAATTCGACCTGATTGTTTCATATGAGCGTTTCAGCGGTGAATACAATGACGTAACGAATAATAAGGCCTTAATCGGTGACTGAGGAGCAAAAATGCTGAAAATGGGGATTTCTTCGCCCACCTCAGATTAATTTTGTTCTGGTACCCTTTATACGTGCGGCTAATCTGAGATTTCTTCGTCAGAGAAGGCTTACGCTCGGTGTGAACACGGGTGAACAGAATGCCCTTGAAAGCAGGGGGGCACCGGGCGAACTGAATCGCATAGCCGAGTCTGATGGTACGGATGAGCCAGCGAGACGGGCTGGGAAGCGTTAACCTGGCTCCCAGAGACCGAGCAAGCGGGACCAACGGCACCACAGACGTACCCGGGGTGGGGCAGCGCGGCGGAATGCAGGGACCCGACTCGGGCGACACAGTGGCCCGAAGTGGGGTCTGAGTGTGTGGTGCAGCACATACTACCTGCTTCTGTCGAAGGGCAGAGTGAGTGTGCGGAGGCGTCAGAGCGTCCAGGACACAGCCACTGCTGCCTGCTGGCGATAAAAGAGGGGCTCGGGGGTGACAAGGCATAGCGTTGTCGACCGCCAAGTGCACCCTCTTGGGGCCCAGAGGTTTCATAAATTGTCTTTTTTTGAAAAGGTGGGACAAAGGCGGAACAAAAAGAAAAGGAAACAAAAGATTCTCCACCTGGCCCTCCAGCGGGGGAAGGAGTGGCGCGTTCGCCATCTCCTGAAGAGCAACTTGATCCACCTCTGGACCGCCCATCTCAGGGTCGTTTGCACCGTCGCTTGCCTCCTGGAGCCCCAAAGGAAACGGTTGGTCGTTCCGGAGAAGGACCAAGACGTTCACTAAGGGACTCCAATGGCAACAGCGCTTTTGAGGCATGAGGGGCCCACGGAGGTTGTCTCGACGGGGAAGCCCCCACGGTAATCCTCAGATCACCAACGCCCACCGATACCGACACACACACAATACACAAAACAGCCGTGCTGTGAAAACAGCAGTTGTGAGCTGCAATGCTCGCGGCCACCGCTGATCACGGCGTCACACCAATACGAATGAGAGTCTTCTCGTTCTCAGTAAGCAGTCTGTAGGTTCAGAAGTCAAACGAAAGCTCGGCTCCGAAGTGAAGCACAATGTGGGCGTGCGTCCGCTTCCTGTTTATACCTGCGCTGCGGGGCGGGGGCGCGATTCACGCACGCCAACGTTCATTGGCTCGTTCTGTAGACACTTGAAGTTGATAGGGCTCCCTGAAGTGATCCCAATTACGTCGTTACGTCGAACGTGAGCGACTGAAAGGGAACTCACACTGGGGGGTCAGCCAGAATATTTTAAATTTACATGTGAAAGGTTTTTTTTTTATATTGTTTCTACAGTATCTACCTCCATTTTGCAATGCACACGTCTTTTAAAGTAACGTAACAACCAGAAAAACCTTTATATTGATATTTCACTCCTATTTTGTGGATTATATGTATAAAATGTGTATGTATAAAATACACATATTTGCACATTTACAGTATTTATTTATAACTTAGTTTCGTAATTATGTTGGCATTTTAACTCTTGACTACAACAAAACAAAATTAAAAGGCTAATTTATAAACAATAATGTTCATGCAGTGTTCAGTAAATGGAATGAAAAATTCAATTCTGTTGTTATCAGTAAATTGCCATTAAAGCCTAATGGGAAAAATATGATGCATAAAAACAAATTATTGTTATAATATTAATATAATATAATAAATTGCCATTAAAGCCTAATGGGAAAAATATGACGCATAAAAACAAATTATTGTTTTATTGGCAAAACAAAAATGGCAAAACACAGGCCAGGCAAAACAATCCAATGGCAGACGAATCCAAAACAGTAGGCTAATCCAGAATCGTGAGGCAAAAGAGCGAAAACAATGGTCATAACAGTAATCAAATACAATGGCATGGAAAAAAATCACTTAGTAAGGCAGTGAAACTGGCAATACTTAGCAATATTGCAGTGGGAACAAATGGCTTAAATAAAGGGTGACAGGAAATGGCAAGACAGGAACTGATATAAGAGGAACAAAAAGTGACAGTTACATTTTCTGGTGACGGCTGAGAGGGCGGAAGCCTGATCAGACGTTACACAGGGTTAGTAATTACTTACATAATTCCTGAAGTTAATTAATGAATCTGCCCATATGTAGAAATCAAACAATCATTTTGTCTTTCCATCTGTACTGTAACTCCTTTAAAAGCTCTGTACATCTCTCTCTTGAGTTTTCTTAAGGCTTGTTTAGTTTGAATGCATAGTGACGTGTGTGTCAGGCACATTTTATTTAGACACACAGGTAAATTAAGTCTTCTCACACATTTGCTGTGAAAGAGGGACCACTTGGTGAACATTAAGTAAACTTGTTGGTAAAAATATACACATGATTTGAAATAAATAACACATTTCTAAGATGGTAAAATCCGTTTTCAGAGCTGCAGCTGTAGAGTGAAGAGGGCTACATAAAACAGCCTCCTTCGACATCCTTATAGCACACTCGTTACATTTTTCATCTCCATCTCTCTCTAGACTACAGACAATAGTCAGGGAATAGAAACCATATTTAATTAAAAACCAGAAGGAAAACCAGGCTGTGAAGGTTTGATGTGCAGTCTGCTGACAAACAATTGAATGGGCTGCAAATATATGCCTCACAGGCTCATCTCTATTTGCATACAATCAAATATGACATCTATTTAGGTATTTTATGCCTTATGTATTAGCTCACATATTTATTATTATTATTATTATTATTATTATTATTATTATTATTATTATTATGATATTATTTTCATATTCATCTAAAGAAGATATTTGGTAGAATGTTTCAACTGTTTCTATGTACATACAACATTGGACCTGTATGGACCAAAAATAAATTTTTCTAAATATCTTCATTTGGTTTTCACAGAAGAAAGAAAGTTATACAGCCTTTGTACAACATGGGGGTGAGCAAATGATGAATTCTTTGGCTGAACTTCTTCAACTTCTCTTTAGTTAAATGTTAGTTTTGTTAGAAATATGGACTATTTAAGGAAGGATTTTTTTTAAGTTACCTTTATTTATCTAATACAATACAGTTTGTTTCAATACAGCTTTACATTATTAAACAGGTAAATAATGATCAATGATGCAAACAGAATTCTAGAAAGACAATAGTATCATTATTCATTTGAAATCAGATAAATGTTGACTCAGTTTAGTTCATAAATTTTGGAATGAGTTCAATTAATCTATAAAGCAGCTCTGGAGAAAACAGTAATGTCATCATCTAGCTCAGTTCAGTTCTCATCCGATAGTGTCAGTGCAGACAAATTCATAATACTACAGAATATTAAGTGTCCCCAACTAAGCAAGCTAAAAGGCAACAGTGGCGTGGAACCCAAATTTAATCTGTGACAGAAATGGAGTAGAAAACCTTGGAAGAAACCTGGCCAGACAAACATACATGGTGTGGTTTAATTCCAGGCTGCATCACAAGTCAGATTGTGGATTGATATCATTCACAATTTTTCACTTAGTTCCTTCTGCAGAAGATACATTGGCATAACATTATGCCAGCATTTGGTGGGAGGCAGTTGAAGCTGGAAATAGAGTCTGTGCAGAGGACTTGTCTGGTTATTGTGGTCTTCACTGAGGATCTGTGCTGATGGCTGGCTAGTCAATGAGGTCTTCGCAAGGGATCTGTCTCAATGGCTCGTCTAGTTGTCATGGTCTCCCCTGACATTTAGGGCAGTTGTGGTCATCTGCAGGTGCAGGTCCATCATCATCTGGTCTGGATACGGACAGGATCCAGCTGACTACGGTAACCTCGGGATAAAGAATGTGACAGACAGACTAATATTACCGTAGTTAACACTCCTCTTATGATGTAAAAAGCACATTGGATGTTATGGGAGTGTTCCCAGTTCTGGTCACGTAATCTATGTTGCCTAACAATTCTTTAAGGGATTTGTTTAAGGGAATTATTAAAATGTGATAGTGTGTTTTGTGTAAGCAAGGTTAAAAAGATGGGTCTTTAATCTAGATAGAAACTGACAGAGTGTGTCTGCATCCTGAAAAAGGCTAGGAAGAAAAAATGGGAAAAGGATATACCACCTGCAGTCGATTTTGATATTCAACTGGCCATTGTATTATCAACTGGACAGAATTTTGAGATCACAATGAACATGAAGGACTATAATGCGATACTATAACATACTGAGGAGCTAAACCATTTAGTTTTTATAAGTAATTAGCAAGATTTAAAAAATGTATGCCATGTTAAAAGGGAGCCAGTACAGTGTTGACAAAATCTGGCTAATATGATCACACTTCCTGGTTCTAGTAAGAAAGCTAGCTGCTGTATTTTGGACCAGCTGGAGTTTGTTTATTGAGCCTGCAGGGCAACCACTCAGTAAAGCATTACAGTAATCTAGTCTTGAGGTCATGAATGCATGAATTAACTTTTCTGCATTTGATAATGAGAGCATATGTTTATGTGTATCTATGTATCTATCTATCTATCTATCTATCTATCTATCTATCTATCTATCTATCTATCTATCTATCTATCTATCTATCTATCTATCTATCTATCTATCTATCTATCTATCTATCTATCTATCTATATATATCTATCTATCTATCTATATATATATATATATATATCCCACGAGGTGAGATCTTGCATGGTGCCCCAGACCGAGGGAGACTGACCGTCATCTTGAACTTCTTCCATTTTCTAATAATTGCTAATAATAATCCTAATGATCTACCAAGGGTAGTATACAGGGTGAAGAGCAACAGTCCTAGCACTGAGCCTTGCGGTACTCCATACTGAACTTGTGATCTGTCTGATACCTCTCCTACAAATTTTATAAATTTAAAAATTTACAGCTACAAATTGATAACGGTCAGATAAGTATAATTTGAACCATGCTAATGCAATTCTACTAATGCCAGCATCATTTTCAAGTCTATTCAAAATAATGTTGTGGTCAATAACGTCAAATGCAGCAGTAACACTAATAGAGAGATGCAACCACGACTGGATGATAAGAGCAAGTCATTTGTTAGTCTAATGAGAGCAGTCTTAGTACTATGATATAGTCTAAATCCTGACTAGAAATCCTCACAGATACCATTTCTGGAACATAGTTGTGTGGATACTGCCTTTTCTAGTATTTTTGACAGAAAAGGGATATACAGTATACTATAATAGTATATGACTTAAAGTTGAACTTCTAAATGACAAATAGCCATATGTTTTCACAGTGCTGCAAAGTCCTAAATATAACTGTTAATTTAAGATTTTAGCATTGACGTTATATTCATTGTATAATGAGGCTTATAAATTGCCCCATAAAAAGTGAGTGACCAAACCATATGACCTCAGAAGAGATGGATGCACCTATACTTGCACTCATATATTCGAAAATATGAGTGAAAATTCTCATATTATGAAAATTCTCATCTAGTTTTGGAGGAGACGATATGGAACTCAACATCAGAACAATTCTGTTGAGTATATTGGGGTGAAGGCCTAATTATGATCCCTGCATTTTCGAAAACATAAAAAAAATAAAGCTGCAGGGTCAGTTCAATTAACCGCTCGAGCATTCATACAGCCAAACTGAAACTATTTTAACTCGGATCCCCTCAGTGTTCTAATGCAGAAAAATGTCGGAACATGATCCCATTTTAAAGAGGCTATGTGCGCCATGCCCTGTAGAAGCCCTCAACGCTTTCATCTCCAATTCCAAATACCACCCTTTAGTAAATTATTTCCTTTCACTTCATTTGCCCTTTTAATGTGCAAGACTAATTTCTGATTACATAAACTCTGCGGTTCAAATTTGACTGACTCGCACCAAGCTGCTGACCTACATAAGTCAAAATGCCACTAAAACAAATGATAGAAATTACGTTATTTTATTATGGGGTGATTATAAACTAGAAGAGTCATGTTGTGGAAAAATCGAGACTAGAAAACGCTTTTGGATGAATGTTAATGTCAGAGGTAATAAGGATTGTGTAAGCCCACAATTGCAGAAGAATGATGCCCCATATGGCAGTGGTGATATTTGAAATATTGTTCTGAAATGCCTTGGGTAAGATTATAGGGGCCGTGGCCTTTCAAACAGCTGTTTAGCCTTTGCGTGGATCACCCGTGGCAATCTGCAGCAGCTCAGTTATATATTTTTTATTTGCAAACCCGCTCAATTTAGGAATGAACTCTGCTAGACTTCTGCCTTTTGTGTGTGCCACTGAGTGGGCATATTACACTCCGCTTCATCGTTCAATGGCTCTGTGAGTTGTTTATTTGATGAGAGTTTTCTTATTGAAAGATGTTGTTTTGTCACTCAAGGCTATCCAGTATGGACACACTTTATCTTGTTTCACCAACCCAGAGTGGATACATGAATCCAACTGATGGGTGACTCAGTTCATATGTCTCTCCCAAAGCGCTACACATCCTTTTATCCAAGCCTTGCTTAATCCCAACAAGAAGAGAGGGCCTCTAAACTGTACTGGGCTGCTGATGATAGATAGTGGGGATGATAAAATAATGCGAGCATGATGCCAAGAGCGCATTTAGCCCCATAGAGGCTGTACACAAATGAGAGGGGAGGAGGATATGAGAGGGTCCTGATGGATGAGGTTTAGGGGGTGGACCAACATCAGGACAGTGATGGAGGGGGAGATGTGAGCCACAGCAGGTTCAGGTAGCGTTGTACGAAGTAAAATAAATAAGGGGTGTTTGCCATGGTCTGTGCATCTGCGGTTGACCACCCATAGTTATCTAATCCCAAAAGTCAAGCCTTATGTCGAGGACTGTGCACAAATCAACAGATGACAAATGAGTGTCACCTGCAGTGTTTTTGGCTCAGTGACAGTCTGTGATCTGTTTCTTATTATACTTGTCAATAATAGGAATTATAATAAAAATTAAACATTGCAAACACATTAGGGATGCATAAAATATTAGCACCTTATGAATTATCAGCCAATGTTAGAGTTTTTTTTAAATGCATCAGTATCGTTGATATTTAATATGAATTTTTTCATGATAATTCCCCTAGTTTTTACAATTAGATTACCTTTACTGCCATCTAATGCTCATTTAATCTTTAAAAATATTACTGTTAAATATATCCTTATTAAATCTCAAAATGAATGTATAAAATATTTATTTTAGATACAGTACATTATAATGCTGTGATGCCTAAATTCACTTGTAGCATTTAAATTGTTGATTTAAGTTTTTAGTGTTTTAGTGAATTTTAATATCGATTTACCCATCAACTACATTCCAGCAAACAATTATGTTTTTATTTTTTTTACCAAATATTCTCAATAAGTTATAAAAAACATTATTTTCTAAAAGTGAACATACAGAATTTTCAGTTTTAAGAAAAATGTTCTTTGGTTATATCATGAAGGTCAAGGAAAACATTGACAGAACAACTGCTGTAATTGTATTTTTATGCCAAGCATCATTTAGAGGAATTGAAAACATGTACAATAAACATTCAAACATGTATGTTACTCTTTTAACCAAAGTGACCTACGGTACATTCCACATGAATTGAACCCATGACCTTGGCATTAGTGGAGCTACAGAAACCAAGGGTATATGTTCATTAAAATATATGAAGTCTGAATAAAATATGATTCAAATTAGAAATTCTGTTGAAGACAAGCAATCTTTTTGCACAATCGTTTTCAATGTCACCGATCACAATATTATCATTCTTTTCCAGATATCTGTGTTCATGATGTATAGGAGCAGTGTTTATTGAGAGCAGCATGTTTGATATCCCTGTATTTTATGAGTGGACTAAAAAAAAAAGTCAGTTCTGTTCTCCTGCAATTTGAGGTTTTGCATCTGTTACTACAACAACAGGAAACATAAAGGGCACCTATTATGCCCCTTTTTACAAGATGTAATATTGGTCTTGGGTGTCCCCAGAATGCATTTGTGAAGTTTTAGCACAAAATACCCCACAGTTAATTTATTATAACCATTTGAAAATGTCATTTTTGGGGCCTGTTTTAAAAAGAGCTGTTTTGTGCGTACCACTTTAAATGTAAATGAGCTGCATATCCCCGCCCTGCTGCTGGACCTAGATGATGAAGAGACTCCGGCACAGAATAAACACGAATGAGAATGGACTAAACGTCTCGGAATGGTAATTTGATACATTTATGTAACTTACTTACAAAGTTTTAATCGCGTCCTCTTTGCAATTATGGATGTGCAACACACACACACACACACGAACTGTGATAACGTTCGCGCAATTTTTTTAAACTACACACACACACACACACACACACACAAATACTGTGATAACGTTTGCTAACGTTAAGTACAAACGATTTATTTATTTTTTTCTTAAGGGGAGGGAGATAGACGTTTATATACTGTCTATGGAGATAGAGCAGACCTTAATTTATTTACATTTGTATTTGCTGCAAAAAATGATAGCGTACATGACATAAAACAGTCTGACGTTGTTTTTGAGACATCCTATGACGACGACAATAAATAGCTTTAGACGCATTTGTTGTTGAACTGGCTGACATCGATTGAAATGACTATTTGCTCAAAAATAATAAAATACACTTACTTCTTCTGGAGGTGACGTTGGATCGCGAACAGTAGGCAACGATCCACACTTGAGGATTAATTTGAGGATTAACTTCCTCGTTCACTAAACAGTCAGAAAATGATTCTCGTATTTAGGAAGTTTAAGTGGCGCCTTTTCTTCATAAATAAAATCCATCCGCTGCGTTTTCAGTGGCTCTGATGTCAGTGAAGACTAGTATGTCCATTCTTACATCCTGCAACAGAACACCTACACTTCTTATGAGACATTACCGGCTGTCGTTGAAACAATGGAGGATGCAGATCACCGAGGGCGGGGTCTATGCCAAAACCAGATGTCAATCAAATCATGTCGGTCGGGCTTAGCTCATTTCTACGTCACAATGAGGGAAATCTAGAACAGGGTGTTCTGAGACAGTGCTTATGATTTATTGAGATAGTAAAAAAAACTACTGGGTGGATTTTTATCATTCTAGGGTGGTTTTGCTCACACACTGCCAACACACATTTATGTTCAAACACCATGTAAAAGTGAATTTTGCATAATAGGTGCCCTTTAATTTTGCCTGCTGGCACAAACCCTTCACCCCTGACATTACGTTAACCCCTTCTTTACAGTTCAGTGACCCTATGTTGACTTTGTAGACAGCTTCAGAGAAGTGACATGGGAAGACTGCTTATGACTAAATGTCATATGGCGTCATGGTTAGCAACATTTTAAATATCTGTGAAAAATATAGAGATGTGAGTTGATTACAGCAAAAGAGGCAAGCAAATGCTTTCAGAGAGCGACGTAGTCACAACTGAGCTTTGCTAACCCTCACAAATGTCAGGAAACTGTTTGGCAAAGAAGATGGAAAACTAGATTGAGGCTTCTGGAGGAGTATAAAGATTGTGATATAAAAGGTGATGCAGGTTAATTTGACTTTTTGCTTCTCTGTTCACCTGCAGTCATTCATAGATTCTTTTGAAATGGTAATAAAATAATCAAAGAGCAGGAAAATTTCAGGACACAGTCTCGTTTCCTGACAGTATTAGGTGTCCATATAAAGCAACTGCCTGATTGCAAGACAGATTTCGGGTTCCCCACCCCGCAGTCCCCTCTGCCTCCTCCCAGCACACTCCTGTCTTTGAGCAGACCACCACCCTTCCTCAAATCTTCATCAATCTGCTTCATTCCTGATGAGATTATAGCCAAACTTTGATCTCTCCCCTCCTGAGGATTCAGCCTCACTTTGATGTGTTCCCTTCTTGTTAACGACAGAGCCGATAGTAGATGACAGAATCCCTTCTGGGTGAGAGAAAGAGATTGAACGGCATAGAGGAGGGGAGCAAAAGTATAGGAGCCGGGGTGGAGTGGACATGGATGAGGGATGCTCTCTGGCTTGGCATAAAGGAAGAAAACAGGACAGGCTGTCAGAGTAGATTGATAGGTGCTCCTCTGCTCTCTTTGAGCCTCCACCTCACCCACCCCCCATTACCCCAGGCTCCGTAGCCATGCCTGTGCATTGAGCTTTTGTGGAGATGAGAGATTGGTGCCCTCATTTATTTCCTCTTCTATAGGAGATGTTTTAAGTGGTCCTCCGGGGTAATAGAGAGAGAGGATTTTTTTTCCTCATTCCCCTCTTCTTGCTCGTACGGGCCCATTGCAGCGATGCACCAGGAGAGGAGCAGGTTTATTAAGCTATCCGTTACTAGTATCCGACCTCAAATTGAATTCAATGATGGCAGTGAGGATGTAAATAAAACTCAGGCAATACCGTGTATATTTATTTGAAAGGGAGTGAATTGTAGGCGATGTAGATGTGTGAAGAGTGGAATGTTTTCACTCAAATATTTTCGTTTCATCATAACATATAAGCATCAGGCTTAATTTCCATAGCAATATAGTGACATTAATATCAATATCCATCCAATTTCTATATTACTGTAACAAACACTTTATATTTCTTCTCATATTTTTTGGTCTTGTTACTGTTACATTTAATATGGGCCTATATATCAGTTCCCTTTCGTGGTCACTACGAGTTACGTCACTTAGAAAGCCTCTCACCTTCGAGTATACAAAACGAGCCAATGGCAAGAAAATGCCATGGGTCTTCGGAATTTGCATAGCGTAACTCCGCCCCACCTCGTGGGTATATAAGGAAGTACGCTGGCAACATGCAGTTATGTTTTCGCTTCGGAGCCTAGAGTCTTCTTTACTCCACAAGCCATTCTGAATTATCTTCACTCTACGAGACGAGCAGCTCTCCAGTGTGTTGGTGCAACGGCGCGTTCCAGCGAGATCACATTGCCTGCTGCTGATCTGTGCAGTGATCTGCCGACAGTGTGTGTGCTTCTCCCTGGGTGCTTCAGCACTCTGCTGGGCTTTTTCCTCTCTCTAAAAGAGCTGCACGTGGCACGTCTTTTTCAAGACGGCTCGCCCGTGTGTTTTCTGGATCTGCAGCGTGATCCATCTGCCTAATGGTCACGAGCGCTGTTTGGCGTGTTGGGCTTAATCACGCTCAGCAGCGCTCGTGGATGAGTCATGTTTTCATTGCGGGAACATGACCATTGCGATGTTTAGATCGAGACTCAATGATCTCCGTATGGGCAGAGTCCCCTCTGCCACACCCCAACCTATCTCTTCCTTGAGAGGGGATACTTTGGCTGGTGGCCAGGGTGATCTGAGGGCTCAGTGTGGCATAATATCGACGAGTCATTCCTCAGGCCACGCCTCCCTCCACATCACAAACCGTGGAGCTTCCGTGTGTGCCTGGTTCCTCTCTGGGACCCAGTGTTTTCATTTGGTGCTACGGCGGATGATGTTATGTCACTCACAGCATCACAAGGCGGGCTTGATTCCTCTGGAAATGAGGATTCGACTGCGTTGCCTCCCTCGGGAATGCCAGCGTTAGCCGAGTCAGATCCAGAGCTGACGGCCATGCTTTCCCGGGCAGCTGAAAGCATCGGTTGGAGTGGCGTCTTTGAGGCAGTGCTGACCCAGGAGTTCTGTCAGACCAGGCCGTTGTGGAACGCTGGTCCTTCCCTGGCCAACACTGACAGAACGCGGAAACTCGACCACGCCCCCACGCAGGAACGCTATGCCTCCCATGTCCGGGCTAGTCGATCAGCCGCACACTGTACTGACCTCGCTCTACGGGCGACATCGGTACCTGTGTGATCCCTGGGTCCACAAGTGCGGTCCATGAATGGGGTCAGCCAGGTTGATGTGAGGGGGTCTAAGAACTCGTTTTCTCAGCTCCCCCATGTCCCAGGCCCCCGTGGAACACTGGTCCTTCCCTGGCCTCCTCTGTCAGGACTGCGCCCCCACAACGGGACGCTACTCCCCCTGTCCGGGCCGGTCATTCCGCCTCGCTGCCCCACTGAGAGTACGTCTGTGGTTCGCATGACCCCACTGGTACAGTTCTTGGGAGCCTGGTTAGAGCTTCACAACCTGTTCCACTGGGTTGCGAGAACCATCAGGCTCGGCTATGCGATTCAGTTCGCACGGTCTCCTCCCCGCTTCAGCCCACTCCTCATTCACTCCCAGAGAAGCTGAGCTTCCATGGGCGGGACATAATCGCAGCATTCATCCAATGACCGTCTAGTTTCGAAGCGCTGAAAAAAACTGTTCGAAGCAGCCCCATTGAAGTCAATGGAAGCTGGGCTTCAACAGGGAAATGCACTGTGACGCTACGAGAATGAATGAGACGGAAATCGAGTCTGCAGTCCTGCTATATGTAGCCTAACTGATTCTGAACGAACTCGTCTTTGAGATGAACGTTTTCTAACGCATTTTTAGTCAATAAAATGTTAACACAATAGTACATATTTGACCATTCATTTTTTGACATTATAGGGGAAGCCGAGCTTCCCTTGCAGTCTTAAAGAAATCGCCACTGATCCCAACACAGTCGAAGGTAAGTCCATGGGGAAGCACGACCTGGTCATCAGGTTCCTGAGAGGAGCGAGGAGACTGAATCCTCCTCGCCCTCCTCTCGTACCCTCTTGGGACCTCTCAGTGGTTCTAAAACGCCCTGCAGAGTGCTCCCTTTGAGCTTTTGCAATCAATGGAGCTTAAGTCCTGTCAATGAAGACAGCGCTCCTGATTGCATTGGTCTCCATCAAGAGGCTAGAGGACCTGCAGGCATTTTCGGTTGACGAAGCGTGCCTGGGATTTGGACCGACCTACTCTCACGTGATCCTGAGACCCCGACCTGGATACGTGTCCAAGGTTCCCACCACTCCCTTTTGAGATCAGGTGGTGAACCTGAAAGCGCTGCAAGCGCTGCCCTCGGAGGAGGCAGACCCAGCTTTGGCACTGCTCTGTCCAGTAAGCGCCCTCCGTGCTTACGTAGACAGAACACAGTGTTTCAGGACCTCAGACCAGCTCTTTGTCTGTTATGGTGGGAAGCTGAAGGGAAAAGCTCTCTCCAAGTAAAGGTTATCTCACTGAATAGTGGATGCCATTGATTGGCATACCAGCAGCAAGGTCGACCATGCCCCCTTGGTGTGAAGGCACACTCCACCCGGAGTGTGGCGTCCTCTTCGTGTCCTTCGTCCGTGCTAGACTTACGACAGGGAGCTCAGACTTACGCAGGGCACTGGAAGACAGCCAAGGTGGCGTGATTAGACTGGGAACCCCATTCGTCGTCACGACATAACTCGTAGTGACCACGAAAGGGAACGTCTCAGTTACGTATGTAACCCTTGTTCCCTGAGTAGGGAACGGAGACGATACGTCTCCCTGCCACTTCCGCTGTACCGCTGGAACTGAGTTCAGTCTCGGCTCCTCAGCGAGAAAACATAAACATGTTGCCAGCGTACTTCCTTATATACCCACAAGGTAGGGCGGAGTTACGCTATGCAAATTCCGCAGACCCATGGCATTTTCTTGCCATTGGCTCGTTTTGTATACTCGAAGGTGAGAGGCTTTCTATGCGAAACCCCATTTGTCGTCACAACGTAACGTCTCCGTTCCCTACTCAGGGAATGAGGGTTACATACGTAACCGAGACATTTCATTGCTTTGAGGCCTATATGATTAGCAGTACTATTAGAATATGAATACATGACTTTACGGTATGCAGAATACATAAATAGAGACTACAGTTTCGCTCTCCTCATGTTAATAATAATACAAAAATAATAATACAGTACAATAATATTATTGCAATAATAATTCTTTATTAGTTTAATTTGTATAATTTAATTAATAATGAAAAAAACTAAAATATTATATTTGGGGATATAAAAGTAATAATAATACTTTATTGTATTGTGTATTATTATTATTATTATTAAATATTGCAATAGTATAAAAAATTAATATATTTTTAATTTAATATAAAAATTTTGCAATAGTATTATATTTCTTTATTGATATTTAATCCTTATAATTTAAATAATAAAACATATTATTCTCATGGTAATAATAATAATAATTTTTAAAATAATATTTATATTTAAATTAATATTATTAATAATTATATATATATGGTCTCATTTGTTAACATTAATGTATTAACTAACATGAACTAACAATGAGTAATACATTTGTTACCGTATTTATTAATCTTTGTTAACGTTAGTTAATAAGAATACTGTCGTTCGTTGTTTGTTCATGTTATGTCACAGTGCATTAACTAATGTTATCAAATACAATTTTTGATTTTAATAATGTATTAGTAAATGTTGGAATTAACATTAACTAAGATTAATAAACGTTGTAGAAATATTGTTCAGTTTTAGTTTGTTAACTAAAGTATATAACTAATGTTAACTAATGAAATCATCTGAAACCTGAATAAGCTTTCCATTGATGTATAATTTGGGATAGGGCAATATTTGGCCGAGATACAACTATTTGAAAATCTGGAACATTGAGAAAAAATCAAAACATTGAGAAAATCGCCTTTAAAGTTGTCCATTTATGTTCGCGATTGTGCTGCATTCACTCACAAAAATAAATGTTTTATATATTTATGGTAGGACGTTTACAAAACATCTGCATGGAACATGATCTTTACTTAATATCCTAATGATTTTTGGTATGAAAGAAACTTTAAAATTGAAATCGATAATTTTGACCCATACAATGTATTGTTGGCTATTGCCACAAATACCCGTGTGACTGGTTTGGTGATCCAGGGTCACATATATGTATGTATATATGAACTTTAACTTGCATATGAAATATATTTTTTTTACTATAATCGTTTTTGTTGTATAGTCATACTGAATGTTTTCCTTCCTGATTCATACAGCATCCACATGCAGACATGATCACATTGCTGACGGCTTCATGGATTGTCCTTAATTTACTCTAACTAGAAGCAGGTAAACTTGATTTTAGACTGATTTTCCTTCAGGGTTTAATCTGTCTATTAGCAGTACATCAACTCATCAAATACAGCTGGGATTTTATCATTTACCTTGGATTTATGATATAAAACCACTCTGAAACAGAGAATCTGTTAGATAGCTAGGTTAACAGCACATAGAAGCAGCTGCCAGTCTGTCCAGCTTGTTCAGATGGATGTACATGTTCTCCAGTCCAGAGCACAATGATCAATATAAAACTCCACAAAAGTGGAGCTCTTTTGTTTGTTTCCATCAGTAAATCCACAGTATTGAAAATGCACTACTGTTTACTCTCTTAAATAATCAAACAATCCTCTAAAATAAAGTATTTTTGTTAGCTATCTAATGACAATGTTTTATCAGGGGAGTTTTCATGTATTAGTGGACTTATTCCATTCATTCCTTTTCTTGGCATCACAGCATGCCTAATGAGGTGTGTGTCTTTTGAGAGTTGAAAATTCAAATGTGGAGCCTAACACAATGTGCCCAAGAAAGTGGGACAGCCGTGCTTTATGGCAGCCAATTTAAATGTATTTTCCACTTATGGCCTTTCCCACTGGGATGTGATGTGAAGCATATTACTTTATTACGTATGTCATTGCTGTCAAACAAAAGCATTTTTTAAACAAAAAACCTGATATATTATTAATTTGACAAACGTAGATTCTTAAAAATCTGGATAATCATTCAGAGAATAGTCTCAACCCATGTGATATACACTTGAAACAATGTTTTAGTCGGCATGAATACAGAGCAAAAATGTTCTCTTTCTTTCTTAAAAGCCCTTAAGACGAAGTATGGTCTCATTTGAAGTGATGCAGGTGGAGCCGTCGGCCCCATGTCTAAGAGCGCCTTGGAGCCTCTTAGAATGAGCGGTGTGGAGAAGATCAGACCAAAGCAGAAGTGGCTGAAGTACCATAGATGATTTATAGGGCTCTCAATATCTGAAATAATCATGAATGAAGGTGAGTGTGGAGAGCGTCAGTGATTAGATCACTCATGCTTGAAATGAACCATAGATCTAAATGCAAGACTGCAGTTGCTTGATATCTGGGACAGAAACTCCAAATGCCTGAAATGGGGATTTTTTTTTTTTTGTACAATATGGTGACGGTCAACATATCTGCTTGGTATGGAAGCTTGTTTCCGCCACAAAATAAAAAAAAAAAAAAGATAATTGCGACTTTTTATCTCACAATTGCGAGTTTACATCTCGCAATTCTGACTTTATTCAATTCAATTCAGAATTGCGAGATATAAAGTCAGAATTGCGTGTTTTAAAGTCGCAATTGCGTGTTATAAAGTCAGAATTCTGAGATATAAAGTCAAAATTGCGTGTTATAAAGTCAGAATTCTGACTTTTTTTCTCGCAATTGCGACTTTATATCACGCAATTCTGACTTTATATCTCAGCATTCTGACTTTATATCTCAGAATTCTGACTTTATATCACGCAATTGGGAGATATTAAGTCAGAATTGCATGATATAAAGTCGCAATTGCGTGTTATAAAGTCAGAATTCTGAGATATAAAGTCAGAATTGCGTGTTATAAAGTCAGAATTCTGACTTTTTTTCTCGCAATTGCGACTTTATATCACGCAATTCTGACTTTATATCTCAGAATTTTGACTTTATATCTCAGAATTCTGACTTTATATCACGCAATTGGGAGATATAAAGTCAGAATTGCATGATCTAAAGTCGCAATTGCGTGTTATAAAGTCAGAATTGTGAGATATAAACTATTCTGAGGTAAAAAAAAAAAAAAAGTCCGTCTTTTTTTCCCCCTTAGAATTGGACTTTATATCTCACAATTCTGAGAAAAGATGTCAGAATTGCGAGATATAAACTTGCAATTATGTGTTATAAAGTCAGAATTGCGTGATATAAAGTCAGAATTCTGAGATAAAGTCAGAATTGCGTGATATAAAGTCGCAATTGCGAGAAAAAAAGTCAGAATTCTGACTTTATAAGAGGCAATTGCGACTTTATATCTCGCAATTCTGACTTTATATCTCAGAATTCTGACTTTATATCACGCAATTCTGACTTTATATCTCAGAATTCTGACTTTATTTCACGCAATTCTGACTTTATATCTCGCAATTCTGAGAAATAAAGTCAGAATTGCGAGATGTAAACTCGCAATTGTGAGATAAAAAGTCGCAATTATCTTTTATTTTTTTTTATTTTGTGGCGGAAACAAGCTTCCATAGCTTGGGCATTGTTCAGTCTTCAAAAGTGTTTAAGTGTTTGGAAGTAAAACTTGCATCAGGTCCATTTACAGTTTTTTTTTTTTTTTAAGTTTTATTTGGAGGATGTTTTTGGGTATCTTGCCCTGAAGTGAGTGACTTCTATCCATTTTTAATGAGTGGAGAATACGAAAGTACCAAAAATGTGAGAATACCAAAAATACCAAAGTTAATCCTTTAAATGTTCATTTATAAATCTTAAAAAAACAGTAGATACTTAAAGGGGGGGTGAAACACTCAGTTTCAGTCAATCTCATGTTAATCTTGAGTACCTATAAAGTAGTACTGCATCCTTCATATCTCCGAAATGTCTTTAGTTTTATTATATTTATAAAAGAAAGATAGGCTGTACCGAGTCTTTCCGAAAAAAAACGAGTGGCTGGAGACGTGCCGTGTGGGCGGAGCTAAAGAATCACGAGCGCTGTTCACTGTTTACTTGCTGTGCTTACGCGCCGATAGCTAACAACACACAGACATTTGAAGCAGTTTTACTCACCGCCTCCGGTTCCAACGCACGACCGTGAACCTTTATCGTTGGGACTGCTCCATCCTTAAGCATTAGACGATCTACAAATCCGGCAAATACTTCCCTAAAGCCGAGCACAGCGCTTTGATGGGCGTACTGCTTTCGCTCTCTCGCTCTGGTCTACGGGTGCGCGCCCTTTCGGTTGAAGTACACTTAGGACCCGTATAAGGAAATTCCGCCCCATCTGACGTCACACATGCCCATACTCGAAAAAAACTTTCCGAAACTTGTGACAAACCGGAACTTGTTCAAACGTACAACTTTATTTTTGAAACTTTGTCCATGTTTAGCATGGGAATCCAACTCTTTAACAGTGTAAAAAACTCAGTATGCATGAAATAGCATTTCACCCCCCCTTTAAATACAAATATGCTGTATCCACTTCATTAATGTACAATAATGCATCTGCTGTAGGTGTCAAACACATCCAAGCAGTTAACCATTAAATACAAATGTATTTGACTCTAAAAATTAGTAGAAAAATATGCTTTTCTGAAAGCAGTTCTCCAGAACACAAATGTGGTACATGGTGCATCATGACAGAAAAAGACAATGACTACTGTGATGTGACCAAGAAAACTCTTTACTGGTTCACTCTGCTTGTTTATTAACCATTTTATTGCCATTTTATATGCATCATGTGGTTGCAAGTTGAAGAAAATTGGTTTGTTATTGGTTTGTTAAGCCAAATGGTGAAAGCGCATAGATCGAATCAAGAACTCAGATCCACAATGAAGAACAGTATCAATTGTAGTTTGAAAGCATATCTATTCAGTAAAGTTTTTTTCTGTAGTTATTTCAATTCTGCATTTCCATCGCAAGGCAAGAGATGACCTACAATAGACAATGTTTAATTTTCTCTGTTTTGTCGGTTTCTTTACAATCTTGTCCTAGAAAGGTCTTTACAATAAATTATACTCAGAGGAAGCGATTGTGTTGTTCTCCGTTCGCAACAAGGATTATTAATAGGTAACTGGACTGGTTAAGAGAGGCTCTTGAGCTAAATCAATGAAGTGCTTGAGAAGGAAGCTATGCAAGAAGACCTAATGGCCACTTGTGATCAAACTTGAAAGGACCAGCACTCAACATGAAAAGGTCTGTAATCCTGTTGGAACTAGTGCAATTTTTATATCTCCCATTTCTGAGCAAAAAGCATGTTTAATACACTGAAGTCTTAGACTTGGTAAAGTGCCTCTAAGACGAAAATGGAACCATTTGCCATATTGCTATGTGTTAGCCACTAAAGTGAATTCAGTGACATTTGGGCGATCGAATTGAAAACAGAGATACACTTACATTTGAAAAAAAGAAACATCTACAAATGCACAAGACCCTAAAATAGACTAAAACTAAAAGTTCAGTTAAAAGGGCCAAAACAAACATTTCAGAGGGCAGGAATATTTTAAAGAAAAGGTTCCTGCTAATGGACTTTGCTTTTAGATGCCCCCATCGGAATGCGGGTCCAATCTTGTGGACACGAGGGAGATTCCATACCACCGCATGTCTTCTAAGTAGTCTGTGATCTGTACTCATCCCTTTTTTCATGTCCATTGAATTATAAATATGGGCATCATCTATGCTGGAGCCGAGTGACCTCAAAGTCCAATGCCTCTGTGGGGTTGTTCAGCTGAGAGGGCCGAGAAGTGGAAATCACATTCTACAGGCAACGCTGGAGCACATGAATTATTCTGATCATTTTAGGGACAGGAAAATGAATACTGAGGGTGAAATGAAATGTAGAAAAGCGGATGAGATGCGGCAGACCCGATGATCTCTCATTTCTTCTCCTTCGGACCCCTCCATCCCCCCTCCGAGTAAACATAAAGTCATAGACTTGGCAGATAGAGGCATATTGGAAAATCTCAATTTGACAACAGCTTCACATTTCCGCCGATAATCCACCACCTGATGACAAAGCAATAGCCGTGCTTTTTGGAGCCACACCGGGGCAGGTAAGCGCTAAGCTGTGGGAAAATGGGAATTTGGGGTAAAAATTTAATGCCTTCTTTGCTTTCTCGTATTGACCCGTGATGACGGACATTGTGTGGCCAATAAATGTTCCTTGCTTCCACTGGTGTGTGGTAAAGGCTGCATTTTCCGGCCCATTGGAGAGAGATGTAAGCACCTCAGGTGTGCGTTGTTTTGAAGTGAACATTCACGCCCTCTCTAGCAGGAAACAGTGTTTTCCTAATGTGGCTGCAAAGGTTCAGAAGTTCAAAAGAAGAGCACCGTGACCCCCCTTCCGCACACAAAATAGGGGTGTCTTTACAGATCTGGATCCTCGCATGGCTTCACATTTGCTACAGACATGAAAAACTAGACATGAAACCCAGTGGGAGATTGTTACTTGGTGCCTTACAGGTTCAATATTTCAAGCTCTAATGAATTTTTGCTGGCCTTTTTGACATCAGCTGTCTTCCAGACCGCTCACTCTTCAACGTGCTGTGTTGTTCTGATGGGCAGACAGTGATTACCAAATACCTGTCATGTACCCAGATAAGCAGGGTGAAAGGACAAAAAAAATATATATATATTGAAGGCCCTGTGATGGGACTAGTGTGATGCCATCTAGTATTAGGGCTTTTGGTTTGGAATTTACAGTGGTTGACGTTAAAGTACTGATACCCTAATAAATAAAATAAAAATTGTGATAATATATATATATATATATATATATATATATATGAACAATCAGTATGTTTCATAAATTATAGATCGATGTGATATATATATAGTTGTAATCAAAATTATTCAACATCCAACAACAGGTTTATTGGCAAAATTTACAGACTTTCAACTGTTTGCAATAAACAAATCAAACAAAAGTAATTGAAATAGCTCAACACAAGTGTTTCAAGTGGTTTCCCCAAATTCAACTGAAAATGAAACTTTTAATGACTTCTGCAGTCTCAAATTTTTTTAACCCCTTCATGACAAGCATCTTTACACCCTTTTGATGTTATGACCTGCTGCAAACAAGCGAGATATATAACCAGACACAGAGCCGCCTTAACCTAATGTTAGGCCCCGGGGCTGAGAGGTTTTGTAGGCCCCCCATCCCCTCAATTTATAGAGTCTCATTTTAAAAAAAGTGTAATATCTAGGTAATCTACATCACAGAATGCATTAGTTTCTTTCAAGACCTACAACAGTGAGGTTTTTTTTTTTTATATTGTTTTCAATTTTAATATTGTTATTAACATATCACTGAGCACATAAACACAAGACACAACAAGACACTTTATTTAACAACCACACACAGCAACTAAATTTCAACTTTATGCAAATGAGAAGCGATTTTCGCGAGCGACAACCAATAGGAAAGAAGCCTTTCAGTGGAGCTCAGCTCCCGTCACCGTCTCGAGTGCAGTGCAGGCAAGACAGAAAAGTTCGAGGGCGATTTCACTGTTTTATATGATTTGACTGTAACTAACCACAAACATGGATAGGCTATAATAAAATGATGCATGGAAAAGAAACTGTCGACAGTCTCAGTGAGTTTATGCTGGATTTAGTGCGTACTGCGTAAATCATTTTGTTTACAAATTAGATGCTTTGCAGTTGTTATATAGCCTACATGTTATAGATTTTATTTTGGATGTGTTCATTGTGATTATATTGGCTGGGTTTATAAAAGTTTATAAAATTGAAAGGATAATTGCTTGGTGCATTTGGAAACAAAGCTTGTCTATTTCTAAATGTAATCGCGTGCATCTGTCCGTGTGTTGAAAAAAAACTTCTATTAAACACACTCGCAACAGACACAAAGCGAGACGTTAGCGGCACTGAGTGGACTTTTGCCTCATTCGCGCCGCGGGACCTCTAGACGCGTGTAAACGCGTCTTTGCATTGACTTAAAGGTCCCGTTCTGCGTGATCCCATGTTTCAAACTTTAGTTAGTGTGTAATGTTGCTGTTAGAGCATAAATAATATCTGTAAAATTATAAAGCTCAAAGTTCAATGCCAAGCGAGATATTTTATTTAACAGAAGTTGACTACAAAAAACGGCTCGATTGGACTACACCCCTCTACTTCCTGCATTAGTGACATCACCAGAACCGTTTCTTGACTAACCTCCGCCCACAGGAATGCTCCCTCAACTCTACTGGCTACTTGCGCACTTCTTATAACTTAGGCTACTGTGTTTACTCAGCTCTTACGGTGATTTTCTGAAGTAAAACTGACGCTTCATCTTTTGTGTGATGTACAATAAACTTTATTAAACTCATCAGTACATGTTTGATCATCATTCAGACAGCAGACTTGTAGGCTATTAATAAATAATGGATACATAGCCTACAAGCAGATGACAAATACGTTATAATAACCGTAATTAAACTACTAAACCATACCTGTTTCATCTCTATACAGCACTCTGACTCTGTAGGCATTATTGTCCGACTCGAAATGAACGCCGTTACTGAGAGTTTCTGATATTATCATCATTCCGTGAGATGAATTTTTCCTGACAGACTGAGCGCGAGCTCATGAAGCTCCGCCCCCTGGGTCGTCCAGCAGCACCTCATTTGCATTTAAAGGGCACACACTGAAACAGGTCGTTTTTCTGAGCCCCAAAAAATGTAAATTTAAACATGCTGTAAAAAATGATCTGTTGGGTATTTTGAGCTCAAACTTCACATACACACTTTGGGGACATCAGAGACTTATTTTACATCTTGTGAAAAGGGGCATAAAACGGGACCTTTAACATTGAAATCACTCGCGCGGCGTCGCGCCAGACGCTCTATTCGCGTTTGGTATAAACGCACCATAACAATAACATTAGAGCGACAGCACTACCAACGTCCACAAGCGACTAGCGACATACAGCGACAAAATCTGACAAGTTAAAACAATATGACCTTTTCAGCTCATCATAAACCTGAACATGGGAGGCGAGGCCCCTGAACTTGGGAGGCCCCTGGGCTTCAGCCCAGGTAAGCCCGTGCATTAATGCGGGCTTGACCAGACACCAGCTTTTGACACCGTTTCTGAGGAATCTTAGGCCATTCCTCATGAGCAATGGCCTCCAGTTTAGTAGTATTTTTGGGTTTGCGTGCTGCAACCGCCTTCTTCAAATCCCACCCATGGGGTTCAAGTCAGGCGGCTGTGATGGCCTCTGTAGAATCTTCCAGGACTTCTTCTGCTACCAAGCCTTGGTGGAATTTGAGGAATGCTTGAGATAATTATTCTGTTGGAAGGTCCAATGACGCCCAAGCTTCAGCTTCCTCGCTGATGGCATGACATTTTCTCCTAAAATTTCCTGATACTTCAATGAATCAATCTTGCCTTCCACACGCTGCAGGTTTCCAGTGCCCGAGGATGCAAAGCAGCCCCAGAGCATCACCGAGCCACACCATGCTTAACTGTAGGCAGTGTTCTTTCAGCATATGCTTCATCATTCTTCCTCCAAAAAACCGCTGATCCATCGAACATCCACAGAACAGAATCCCAAAACTTCTGTGGCTGATTTGATTTGATATGATTTTGATCACTTTTTTTGTACTTTTGGGTGAGTAGTGGTCAATGTCTTGGAGTTCTGGCATGGAAACCGCATGAGTTTAGTACACGCCTTACTGTGCAAGCTGAAACCTCAGTGTCTGTTGCCACCAGGTCTTGCTGCAGGTCTTTTGCAGTCACTCGAGGGTTTTTATGAACCTGCCTTCTCAGAAATCTAGTTGCAGCCATTGAAATCTTACAGTTTTATAACCAATGATTTCAAATACAATAAACCTGAATTAAGCATTAACTTTTTTTGTGAAATGTCATGAGTAAAAAGTAAGATTTGTAATAGGCTATAGTGGTAAAAGTGATAAAGTAAAGATAGCCTGCTTGAAAATACACTTAAGTAAAATTACTTTACCACTGGCAACTCATAGCTCAAAAGCTATACATCACCTTTCATATTTTCATTATACATTTTCTAAATGGTTTGAATTTTACACATACAGTTTCTTGTAGTTTTCCCCACAAGCTTTTTTTCATACATTTTATGGAGGCTTTCAGATAAAAAAAAAAAAAAAAAAAAAGAAACCATGGGGGAAGATCATGTTGCATTAATGCTTCAGAGACTCAAAGAGTTTTCTATCAATGCATATTAGGCTGAAAAGTTCAGGAAGTTTGGACACTTTTGAAACATGAAATGTGTTGGACTCCGAGATAAGAGACTTCCCATCAGTACCATTCCAAGAAAAGCGCATGAGTCCATATATTAATTAGAATAATCCATCAAAAGCACTCACTGTATCAGTGTCTAATGATGGCTATGTAAAATTTTAACCGTCACTGTTGCTTAAACTGGTGAACGATGGTATAAGTATCACTAAACATGCTGTTCGGGAGATTATTTTGAGCCATAGCTAAATGTCTTTTGTATGGCAAATAAACAGCCTATTGCTTGTTAAATGAGACAGAACTACAAGTAACCGAAATGAGTGTACAAGTGAATGGGACTCATTCGGTGAATGACTGGAAAATAGGCCATGACACAACGCATTCAAAACAACATCAGGAGCTCTTAGATAACACAGACAACAGACCTTTCAGTGCTCTTCACAACATTTGCAGCTTGACAGATTGAATATAAACATCATTTTTGGCACAAAAGAGAGCGGGAACGGTACTTTAGAACTCTCTGGAGTAAAGTTTAATCCGAAAATTTTACATCTTTTTGTGAATAACAATGAAAACTTAGTCTGTCAGCGATGATGGCAACAGCGGAGGATATGGCACCCCATGAAAGCGTGGGGTAAAAAGAGAAGAAAATCAAAGCCCAAGATGAGGTAGATTGGTGTTTAGCATTTCCCCTAACATGACATGCCCATTACAGATTAAGGCTAAAGAGACAGGCGAGGCTAATGGGAAGCGACGCAGCGTTTTAAGCCTCGGCCATGATGAGTTACAACCCTCAGCAGCAGCACGGCTGCGGTGACATGTTGACTGCCCTTGATTCAGGCACGAACGCCGCAGATCCCCAGCGTACATCCAGCGCGGGCCTGAAGCACAACCAACCTTTAGTCGGCTTAATGTTACAGAGATTAAAACACACTTGAGTGTACATTTTTCTTCTGCTTCGTGCCGCCCTTGCTTTCATTACTGCGTATTTCATGTAATCTTGTAGCCTTCGGGGCTTATCCTACGATTACCAGCCGTATTTGATTCGAGATATATGCTTGTAATGAACTCAAGTCTAGAGAGATGTCTTAAGAGTTTGCAACATTTTAGTGCAACATAACTTAATGTCAATGCATATCAGGTAAAAGCTGTTAGGTTTTGCTCAGGCTCCATTATACTAAAAAGCTGTGCCTTATGACTGAGCATGTAGGCTATATGTTAACGAATAGTTGACCCATTATTTACTCACCCTCATGTCATTCAAACCTGTAAGCTGTTGTTTCTTTTGAACATGGACCATATCATTTTCCCATAGATTTGTTTCCCATACAACAACAGTTTGTAATGACCGCAGAGGGACAACAACAACTAATCAATATAAAAACAACACAGAACCATTATCACTGAATTTGAACTGAGATGTAGGTCAGTTGTTCATTTAAAGCTATCATAGCTTCAGAAGGTTTGGAATATAGCTTCTATGGATGAGTTTTATGGTGCCTTAAATGCAAATTAAATTTATAGAAATGTATCTTTTTTTATTGACTAAAGAAAAAAACAACAGACAATATTTTTGTGTTCAAATTTGTTTTACTTTATATTGTTATTTATTATTATTAAATAATTTTATATGATTTTTATTTTATTAAAAATTGTATTTTTTCCAAGATATGCATACTGACCCTTCTAAATGAGTTTAGCGCCCCTGAATCCTGGAGTGTTGCTTAAGCCTTTAATGGCCTTGTAGACACACAGAGACCAGATGAGACTAGTGTCTACGTACATATTTGCAGAGAGCGCTGGATGGCAGGGTGATTGAGTTAACATCGGCATTGTTTGAAATGTCACCATCTGCCTCACAACAGCTCATCCCCAATCAATTTAAAATGAATACTGTTTCCTCTCCCTCCAAATCCAGTAGCGAGCTTTGAGATCATTATAGATTGGCTTAATGAGCTGACGATCTTGGGCAGTTCTGTTAACGATAATGACATTTGGCCTCTAAGAATCATGTAAAAGTCATGCCCATATATTGAGCATTAAAGATATACTAAAAATAAATCCTATCGTATAATAATACTAATATATGTGACCCCGGATCACAAAACCGGTCACAAGTCACACGGGTATATTTGTGGCAATAGCCAACAATGCATTGTATGGGTCAAAAAGATCATTAGGATATTAAGTAAAGATCATGTTCCATATAGATAAATTTCCTACCGTAAATATATAAAACATTTATTATTTCTGTGAGTGAATGCAGCAAAATCGCAAACATAAATGGACAACTTTAAAGCGATTTTCTCAATGTTACAAGTTTTTTGCACCCTCAGATTCCAGATTTTCAAATAGTTCTATCTTTGCCAAATATTGTTATATCCTAACAAGCAATACATCAATGGAAAGCTTATTTATTTAGTATAAATAAGTATATATAGATGTATAAATCTCAATAAATAAAAAAAGACCCCTGTGACTGGTTTTGTGGTCCAGGGTCACATATATACTTGTATGATTCTCTCTCTCTCTCTCTCTCTCTCTCTCTCTCTCTCTCTCTCTCTCTCTCTCTCTCTCTCTCTCTCTCTCTCTCTCTCTCTCTCTCTCTCTCCTCCCTCTCTCTCTCTCTCTCTCTCTCATATATATATATATATATATATATATATATATATATATATATATATATATATATATATATATATCATAAAAAATACATTTATTTTAGGTTGATTGAACTTATCTTAGCTCACAAAATGGGCAGCAGACCAACTGTAATTTGCAAAATAAATAAATAAATAAATACAAATTGCTTGTGATAAGTCAAAAGCTTAACGCAATGCATTTGTAAGTGTTTTCTGGGTGTGCAAAGAATTGCAAAGGTTTTCTGTAAAAGAGAACATTTATTTTAATGAAAGTTTGATTCCATTTGTACATCATCAAATGAACTGCAACCAGCTCACATTTATAGTTGAACACGTTCAAAACACGAGAACAATAATAGCGAATGTACATATTTCAAGAATATTTAGTCATCATTGTGGTATATAAATATTTGGTACAAAATTTCACAAGATATAAAGTAAAGTAGTACATGGACATAATCTACTCTCCCAAACCACTGGTACAAAGCACTGTTCATTAAACCAAGTTTTTACAGCATGAGTAACCATCTTTTTCTTTTTTTTTCTTTCTTTTTTACAGCATATCAATGACAAAGAATGGAAATTCTGCTTCTAAAACACAAATATTTACCAGCTCGAGCACTGTTCAGAGCTGACCCACCCCCTCCTAAGCGAAGAGGTGAAGGCAATCTCAATGCTCATTTTCTGGTTTGAAGAGAGGGCGCAATCATTGCGTAGTGATTTACTTTAAGATTTGACTCACACCTCGATACAACACTGTTGTGGTTAACATTCAGCCGAGGAATAAATCAGTTGAGCTTTTATTACTTCCCTGGCTATTCGTTTGCAGCATGTCATTAAGGGACCGTGTGGAAGTGTGTCTCTCACAAGAAGAAAGTCATACTAAGCAGTTCTGAGTTCAACTAAACGTTAGTCAGACTGCTAAAAGAAGAAAAAACACATTTAGGTCCAATGACATAGCAGATAATTGTAAGCTTCTGGCATTTTTTTTCATGTGGATGATGAAAACCAGTGCCAACCATGAAACATCTTCTGACCCATTTTCTAGATGGGTTTCACACAACCAGTCTTGATTCCGGGTAACAGGACAACACATATTTTCTTGAGTGCGTAAGTAGATTAATAAAATTATGCAAATTGTTAATAGTAAGAGTTTGAAAATTCCTCCCAGTTATTTGACAGCTCCTATGATGTTGAATTGTTTGATTCTAAGCCGCCCGCAACACATTGAGGTCTGATGGTGAATTCACAGGCCCGAGTTTGGCGGTGGTTTCATTACTTTCATAAAGTACTCGGCCTTGGCCTTTCAGTCAATGACCTGCTCAAGTTCACTTCAAGTGTTTCACAGGCTCACAGTCAACTGATAAACTGTTCTTTGCAGCAGTGTTTGAACAGCGCCTCCGCATCAGATGCTTGGCTTTTCAGTGATGGTTACAGATATGAAAAACCGTAGACATTTCCAGAAAAATCTGGGATTATGCAGAAAGATGTCACCGCAGATGATCTTTCTGATGAGAAGTCCGCAGACGGATACGTCCTCCTCACGGAGCGTTAAGTTCGTCTCCTCTTTTGAGAAAACGCACAGCCAATCACGACAGAGAAATCGTCTGTCTGATTGTAGGACAAAGAGAAGGATAAAAGGGCACTTTGTAAAAGAAATTAGGTTGCCTCATTCTGCCACTCCAGTCTTCATGTAGAAGCAGTTTAGCAAATGAGTCTTGTTCCGCAGTCTGTCCATTAGGAGTCCCAGTCACTGTCCTCCCCGCCGTACATGTCTGCTAGCTTCCTGAAGCGTGGCCCCCACTCACTGAGGTAGTTATAGTCCTGCGCCCCCTCTGAGGACACGGACCCCAGTGAGCTGAGCGAGTCGGCCACCGATCCGTTACCTTCGTACGCGTAGGTAGCCAACGAGTCATAAGGAGGAGCCGTGGGGTTGCCGTCATTTTCCTGCACGCGCTGGTTGATAAAGTCCATCACGTCAGTGTTCTCTCGGGACGGCACAATGGTCTTGCGGAGCGGCAGAGAGGGGTAGAGTGACTCGGAGGGCAGGATGTCCCGACGCATTTTGCTGTCCTCCATTGCTTCCGGATGCCGAAGCGCTCCGATGTCAAAGGCCTGCGTGTCTTCCTCGCCGCCACCCTCATCATTGTAGCTGACGACATTGTCCCTCACGTCCTCCTTGGAGATGATCAGGGGCTCTTTCTTCTTCTGACGTTTCAGGGCAGCAAACAGCACTACAATCACTACAGAACAAGAGAAAAAAAAGGTAAATATTAGTGATGCACCAGAATGAAAAAGATTGACTGCTATTATGTATACTCATAATTGTATAAAAATTAAAATTTAATTCAGCAAGGATGCATTAAAATGATCAAAAGACAATAATGACTTTTACAAGTGCACAACTGTTTTCAACATTGATAACAATAAGAAATGTTTCTTGAGCACCAAATCAGCATATTAGAATGATTTCTGAAGGATCATGTGACACTGAAGACTGAAGAGTAATGATGCTGAAAATTCAGCTTTGCAGTTTAGTTTCCTGTGGTTGAGTTTGGTTTCCTTGGTTTTTCATGGACTAATTATGATCTGCAAGTGTTCTCTATTTCATTGATTAGTTTGACTTGTTACTTGCCTTAAACTTAAAAAAGTTCATTGTCCGTTCTCTGCATTCTGAAGTGTTATCTTGAGTTTGTTTTCAATAAACATTCACTGCTTGCAATTAAATCCAGCCTTTTATTTCATCGCGTTTGCAACCAGCACTGACAACTTTTTAAAGATATTTAAATACAAAATATTTATTTTAAATAGTAATAATATTTCACCATATTAATGTTATTACTGTATTTTTGATTAAAAATACAATTAAGCATTGGTGAGAGTTAGATATATAGAATTACACCAACTTCCTTTTGGTGTGGCTTTACAATAAGACATAGGGCCCTATCTTGCACCCAGCGCAATTGACTTTGTACACCGACGCATGTATCATTCTTATTTTGCACCCGCGCAAAGCGGACTTTTCCCTCCACAGAAGCACGTCGCTAAACTAGGGAATGAACTTGCGCTCCCTGGGCGGTTCAGCAAAAAAAAGGAGGCGTGTTCTGGCCAAACGTTCCTTCATGCTATTTTGCAGGTTTAGAAAACAATTGCGCCACTAACCAGGAAAAAATAGTTTAAAGTCAGTGGCGCATTGCGCATGTTATTCATATGCTATTTTAAGGGCGCATGCTTGGCCATAATCAATGTAGCGTGTGCACAACGCGCATACACTTTGATTCTCTCATCTACACAGAAGCAGCAGTTTTCATTTTTGCAAATCATACATTATTAGGCTACGATAGATAGATAGATAGATAGATAGATAGATAGATAGATAGATAGATAGATAGATAGACAGACAATTTATTATAAAAGCATACATCTAGCTTACACATTTACACAATTTCTCATACGCCTTTTTAACCGAAGTTAATTTGGGTGGGTTTCTCCATCCCCAACGTCCCTGACGAGAGTGTTGCTCTCCTTGGCTGTGAACCGCTCCTGGCGCGCGCCTGGCAAATCCGCCGTTACAATAGGAATCCGCTTTAGAAAAAGCGCGCCTGCTCTTAAAGGGAATGTGAGATGACGCTTTGATTGGTTTATTTCACATTACGCCCAAACCACACCTATGAATAATGAAGCTACTTCAGACCAACCCATTTTAGATTTGGGCCTTGCGCAAGAGTCATTTATCCCGCCGGGAAAATAGCAACAGCGCCAAGACCCGCCCACAAAGTTACTTGCGCTTTGCGCTTTGACACTTGCGTTTCAGATCGTTAAAATAGGGCCCATACTGTCTTCAACAAATTTTCTATATATATATTTCTTCATTTCTACCAGATCTGATTTATATTTATAAAAATCGTATCTGGTAGAAATGTGGTCATAAATAAATTAGGCTTAATTATATATTGTGCTTTGTTCACAAAAACTCTCACTCTGTAGCTATAACCACCTACAGGAAGCAGATGGTAAACAAAATGTCATTTAAAAATGTGTACATTGTGTAAACTTCCCTTTGTTCTTTGCAGCAGATATTCATCAAATGATGTAGAAGAGCATTATTAACAGCCATATTTTCATATGTGTTGTGTAGTAATGTATGCTTTCGGCATTTTGAAGAGGCGATTCAGATAGCATGTGGTAATTAACCACACTATCAGTGGGAGCAATTCATTTTACAGTAAACCCCCCCTTAGTACCATTTGGTTGCTTTTATCAGTGATCTTTCACTGCAATGGAGTAGGAAGAGTTTCATACATGATGCATTACCCTGTGGGTGACACCTACTGTAGGTGTCAGGTCATCAATATCTACTGCACACAGTTCACAGGTGAGAACTACGAGTAGCTGATGTTAACAGATAGCAAAACTCTATTAAGCAAGCTTTTCTATAGCAATTCAAATGCACTGTCAAAAAATGACAGTAAATTGATCAATTACACATGCATATTTCAATTTAAATTAAGTCTAGAACTCAAATGTAATGTTCCATATTTTGTTGAATTAAAACAAGACTGGATTCATTTTCATTTAATTTAAATGTAGCCCTTGTTATTCAGTTTCCTGATTAAATAACCAACAAGTTTTATCAGTTCAGCCATCTGAGCATGTCAGAAACTGTTTCCTTTATTTTCTTTTTCCCCTAATTGCTAATTATTTTACATGCAGATCAGGCGTACACACTTCAAACCACTGGAATTGTAATTAATCAAATGGCAGCGCAGACAAAAGTGCTAACTGACAGGAAGACAGGTGGGAAAATGAACTGAAAAGTCTCGCTAACAAAGGGCTTGAAAGATGAACAGTCAGATGAATTCACAGATGGAGGAAGCGGGCATCAGACAGATGGACGTATGAGAAGTGATCTGATTGTCAAAGGAGAGAACTGACGGCTACTTACAGAGCAGGATGAGGATGCAGAGCAGGATGGCCACCAGCGCCCCTGTGCTGAGCCCCGCAGAGCTGGTCAGAGCCTCTGCATTGCACATCTCCATGTTGCCATCTCGGTCACACGTGCACACCCGAACTGTGAGCGTGCCCGTGCTAGTCTGCATGGGAAAGGTTCCATCGGAGATCACCACCGCCACTAGATGGGTGCTCTTGTGCATTCGGCCAAATCCGGCGCGTCGTGTAAAGATTCCAGCTGTGTTATCTGTGGAGAGTTGAGCGCTTAGCTTGTTAACCCTTAAACGCATACCTCTGGTCTTTTTCGACCCGGGATGTCATTCACTACCCTCCCCCTCATTCATTTTTTTAAGTTAGACATCCACATTATTAGTATTCCTCAATCGATTCATTATAATCAATGTAACAATAGTTATTTTTTTCTTATAAAAGAATGTCTGTTTTCTAATTCATTTTTGTAAAAAGTGTACAGGTATTTTTTTGTGTGTATCAATTGAATCTCTGATGACCCAATAAGTGCAATTCACCTTTTTTCCTCAAGGTGGCAATGTCTGATACACAGAGATGACGTGATGTTTCACTCATAATTACCGAAGACATAAAACAAAAGAATACACAAATATAATCAGCAAAACTTTAAATGGCTTATTAATTTATTTCAGAGCAAGTTCTGTACGCAAATTAGTGTCACTGTCACTTGATGGTGGATCTGGTGGGGAAGCTGTCAGTTTTGAAGACGTTGAAAATGATCGTTTTGAGAATATGGTTGAGATCGCAAATATGAGCCAGAAGCTGAATGTACTGGGGATATGAGCTTTGACAATGACAGTGATGATAGTAAAAAGCATCTGCTCAAATCGAACCCTTCCAAATTAAAAGGTAACGAAACATGCTTTAATTTACTTTTTTTGGCAATTGTTTATCAGGAGAGTTTTATACTATTGCAGCAGTTAAAGATCACAATACATGAATACGTATTAATTATTGGAGAAACATTTATGCATGTAAGGGTCAAAGTGCCCCAATTATGCTTTTTCAGATATTACTTTCTCATGCAGCGTGTAATAATGTAGCTGTTTGTGAATGTAAAAGGTCTGCAAAATTTTAAAGATCAAAGTGTGCGATAAATAAAGTCATTGCCTCTTAAAAAAAAAAAAAAAAACTGAACTGCTCAAACGAGTCGTCAGTTGCCGTTCCAGTCTTACTTGCGTAACTTACATACGTGACAGTGTAACACATTTGCATAATGCCCACCTAAGTTCTTCATTGGCTGCACGCGAACAACATCTACTTTGACCCACCCTCAAAAACTGTATCAGTGGTTAAAATTACCACAGCGATACAACAGCAGTATAACCTTTTGCCGATTGCTTCTCAAGAGAGGTCTAAATGGGATTTACAAAACGCTTATCCATTAGAGATGGGACAGTGCCCACTTTATTTGGACCAACTTGCTCCTCAGAATCACAGCCGTAAGTTTGATTAATTATTGATGTATATATTTTCTCCCGGGTGTTTAAAATACAGTACGTAGTTTTGTGTTTTATATTGTGTAGGTCTCCAGCTAACTGGCGTTATTACTGTCTTACTGAAATAGTTCTGCTAATCAGCTGTGGGCCACTATTACCTAAAATTGTGTCCATTAATTCCGATTGTCTGTTGTTCTCACTACTTAGAGTAATGATAAATGATGGAGCAAGATCTTTTTTACAAACTTTAGTGCTCATCTAATGTATGCACCGTTATTATTGATACAGTTAATGATACAGTTCCCAAGTGTGCACCGCATTAAATATACACATCAGTTTGTTGATTGACATACACTTGTTACTGCTGATGCGGATGGTGAGGAATTACAGTTGCAACATCTCATAATGTACATCAAAATTGAGTAGCTTATCACTGAGAAACATCTTGCTCAAGTCGTCCTTGTGATGGAGGTTCGGGTTGAATAACTAGTTCTTCCAGTGATTCATAATTGAACTTGAATCGACGGAAGCCTTCGGAGTTGAAATTCAGTTATAATAATGGGCTTTTTGTTTAAGACACATGCTGTCAGCAGTAGACCGATCACAACAGACTGGGCCATCTGGCCAATAAGAGCAGAGTAGGCTCTCGGGAAAGGAGGGTTTAGAGAGACTGAATCTTCGAACGAGTCGTTTGAGAATCTTTGAAAAATGTGGTGATGTGCAATGTATATTATGAGAAAATAAAAGTGTATTTTGACCTTTTATACATGTAAACTTGACGTAGGGGACCTCTTAAACAAAAATAGGGACTTTTAAAAGACCATAATAGGGGCACTTCAAGGAATGAGGCAACTGTCCTCTCTGCAGACCACAACAGGCCTAGAAAGACCTAAAGTTATATCTACAGCAAAACAACATGGCTCAGTTTAAACAGCTAGATGTGAAAAGGCCATGTGTCCTAAAGATTTCTCCTGTTTGATTGGTCTGTGTTGTCATGAAGAGAGACAGTGAGCTAGTTAGAGGGCCAGACGATGTGAGAGGGCACCCACCTCCATTATCTCGGACTGAGAAGTTTGCTCGCACTGAGCTCTCTGGTGCCAAGGAGAACAAGAAGCGATGTCCACCGACCGGGTCATCTAGATCCACTGCACTTATTGTCTGGATTTTCTGTGGGAAAGAAGCAAATGATGAAAATCACATATTTACCAAAATTCATAGGACATGCGTTACAAACTGTGTTTGGGGGCGCTGTGTTTTTTAGAAAGTCCACATTATAAATGTATTTTATAAATTATATTTGAGATTAAAATCATATTAGTTTCTATCATCACTGTTATTTATATAACAAATTTGGTTTAAGAAGATGTTGTCATTTTTGTCAACATCTAATATCAAAACCTGGCATTCTCTAAAGAAGTATTTGTGTTTTTTTCTTCATTTCTCACACTGAAATAATGATATGCATAGAGCAAACAAAAAAGCTATTTTTATTCTATTCTCTTTTTCTCAAATGCATCAAGCAAAAATAAATAAATACAAATAATAAATTATATGAGCAGTCTAGTTACATGATGATATGTTTTTATTAAATGTAGCAGAAAAAAATGAATATCCTTTTTAATTTAAATATTTTCTTCTTTTCTTTTTTTTTATCAAACAAAACATGCATTCTTTAATATATGAAGAGTTCAGATGCAAAAGCCTCTAAGTGCCATCTGAAATTTTCTTCTAGAATGATCATTTTTATCAAGCTTGTATGTTTATGTTCAGTTATTTCACTTTAATGCCTCCTGTTAATTATCTTGACATTATGTAAATGGTGTGAATGCAATTGCATGAGCTCTACAGGCACATATTCATGTAAGTAACTACTTTTTTTTTTTTTTTTTAAGTTACAGAGCTGGAAAGGTACTGCATAACATGAATGACCTATTCACAATGTCATCTTT
This sequence comes from Scardinius erythrophthalmus, assembly GCF_964197995.2. NCBI lineage: Eukaryota > Metazoa > Chordata > Actinopteri > Cypriniformes > Leuciscidae > Scardinius > Scardinius erythrophthalmus. The sequence continues at coordinate 20,082,623 of NC_138229.1, read as the reverse complement.
CAGACCTTACAAGTGTTTACATGTAAACACTATAATCATGTTTACAGCAAGGAAAGATGTTGGCTCAGTGATAGAGGCACATGGTTATCTTTAGTTGTCACCAAGGGCAATTTTAGTTTAAATGCATCTCTCAAGGGTGCACTGGCAACACGCTGTGACAAAAATGTAATCATCCATTGTGTGCTTCATGATTTTTTTCTCTACCAGGCTTACGCACTGGCCAGATTTCTTGCTTGCGTGTTGCTGGCTGGCTTCCCTTTCCTCTGGGCTTTACTTCAGTCTGTTAGAATATAACTGCTGAATCAAAATCCCAGCCTTATCTCACACTGCCGTCGCTGAAATATAGCTAATAAACACAATACTAGTTAATGATTGTTTGGTTTAATCTTACAAGTAACAGAATTGCCACAGTCTCTTTTACCTAAAGTCTCTTTTATTGTACCTAAATGTAATTAAATTGAATTATTACAATTATTATAACATTTGTATAGATGTAGTTGATAGTATATGCACTTTACCTAAAAAAATAAATAAATTGTGAAATAATTTGTGTAAAATAAATAGTTAAATTGTTCTTGCTTTGTATATAAACCTCACTAAATTGTATTGCTTAAAATAGGGGGAAAAATGCAAGACGTCTATAGTATTTTATGTAATTTTGCTTCTCAAGTAAAATGAGAAAGATGAAAAGTAAAGTCTTGGTTCTTTTTGTTTCCAAAAACTAAACCATGGCAAACGCCAGGTTGAACAATTCTGCCAGGCGCTGAGGTGGGCGGGTCAGTGAGGTGGGTGATGACGGACAACGAGGGATACAAGAAGAGTCAGGAAATGGAGGAGAGGTGGACAGTTATTATGAAGTGACTGTGATATGTGACAGCCCCTGTCATCCACCATGACACATAATCTCATCAAGCCTGACAGAAAAAGGCTCTGCCGTCTAATCCATGAAGGAGAAATACTCATCACTGATCTCTATCTCGCTCTGGAGGTGTGAGTTCTGTAGAGGTCACACACTGTTTAACAGACGCCCCTGCTTTAAATCAACACATCCATCCACTGGCCGAACAGGAGAAGTGGACTTATTCCTCCTTATCTTACATCGAAATTGACAATGTGGCAGATAAATGGGAAACGTATACTAAAATGCTCTTTACCTGTCCGACTTTGGCGTTTTCACAGACGAAGGTCTCGTAGAAGGATGCCAGAATAGGGGGGTTATCGTTGACATCCAGTATGCGGATGTACACAGGCACTCGGCTGGTCTGCTCTGGGTTGTCTAAGTGTCGTTAAAAAGATGTGGCAGATGATGGTTGACTACTTGAGATGATAGAAGCTCACATTATTGGAGCCACGGAAGGAAACTGGATTTCTAATTTAAAAAAGTAAACTAATATATTTAGTCAATATAAGCTGTCATGGTAAATGAAAATGCGGAAATCTTACTGGAGAAATTTAATGCTGGATGACTTGAACTTAACAACCTAAATTCATTCCAAATGAACTGCGGCTGTGAGCCGCATGGAGTTACTTACTGAACTCGGTTGCGATCACTGAAATGTTGTGCCAAGCGAATTCCTCTCGGTCCAGAGGCCTCTGCAGGAATATAGATCCATTCCCAGCATAGACACCAAAAACCCGGTCCACATTTGTGTGCCGATCAATCGAATACCTGCAAGTCAAACCATTCAGCTCAATTGTCACCAGTTCCAATGTGTTTGCGACAGTGTTCTTTTCAAAATAGTGTAGAGCAGTTAAACTATGATGTGACCTGTGACAAATCGGTTTGGCTCAATTATGCTCAGAGAAAATGGAGTGTGAAAATCATTAAAAATTCTGGGAAAAATGCAAGACTGTCAGTGTTGTCATAATCATCGTTTTGTAGGGAAGAATAATAAGATCCCCACTCCTCCCATACTTGTCCCTTTCATTCTCATATGTAGCATTGGAAAGTCCAATTTATCCTAGTGAGAGTATCAGTAATTGAAACTATTTGATCTGAGTCCCTGTGCAAAAATCCTTGGTGGCATTTTAGGTCTTCTTTATTTTATTTCAACAAAAATATTTAGTTAAATATAGATTTTAGTTGTAATTAGTTTAAATTGATCAGTTTAAGTAAAAATCTTTCAGCCTAGTTGAGTTTCCACTGTCATAGAAAACCTGGAAATGCCAAGGAATTTTTAAATGGTGTTTTCCAGGCCTGGAAAGCCATCAAAAATCATTACAAAAGTATTCAAAATAAAAAGTCATAGAAATCTCTATAGTGACAGTAAAACTTAATTGACGTTTGCCAGAAAAATACATATACATATACATATACATTTCAAAAGATATTGCACCATCTTTTTCTGTAGTGAGCTCTTTTTGTTAGTATCTTGTAAAGTAAACTACTTTTTTCAAAAGAGTGCATTTACTAGTTTGACTACTTTAAATTCTAATTTAGCCTGTAACTTGGCAAAACAGCTTCCCCAACACTGGTTTACAAAACCGTTAAGACAACTGAACCTTTAGAGCAGAAGACACTTGAGGATGCTTGATGCACACCACAGCTATAACTGCATGAAATCCCAGTGCCCTGAGCCCACACATGCCCAGTTCCCATTTGTTCTTCTTTCACCAGAAGATCACAATATTGCCCTTTCAAATGTAATCAATCAGTGGGATTGTTCAATTTCCTAATTAGCCTCCTGATGTTCAGAGCGACAGTGTTGCCCGTGCTTCAGATGTCCCTGATAATTACCAGCCCTGAAGTCCTGTCCTCTGCTGCAGAGGGCTTCTTAATTGCGCTTCCATTCTGCATTCTTATTTACTGTGTTCTCCGGAGGGAAAAACATCCATTTATTGTCCTCCTGAGCCTTCTGCATCAGATTTATCATTAGGGCGCTTTGGACAGTGATAATATCCTCATTTATTCTCATAATTGTAGTTTATTACAATTATCTCATAAAAATGCTGCGACTGAAGGACCTCTTGAATTAAATGTGAATTTAATAAACATGCTCCGAGGAAGCAGTCCATCTAAACTCATATTGCTATAGCTTCAGACAGATTATTCAGGGTTTTGCAGATATCAAAAGGTCAAGGGAAGAAACAGGCAGGGGTTTAAGAGGCTTGCAAGCTACTGTCAGGCTATTGTGTGTTGGGCAATGTGCATTTAAAGAGATTTATGGTGATCTTGTAAATCTAGATGATGAAAACAATGTGATGGGATGATATTAATGCAAAGCCCTTACTTGACCGGACTGCTGCGTATGTCAGGATCCATGGCACTGACCGATCCTATCACTGTGCCCACAGCCGCGTCCTCTTTCACCTCAAAAATATAGCTGATTTTCTCAAATTGTGGGGGCTCATCCACATCCTCAATGCTGACCCTGACAGTTGCCATGTCCTTAGCGTCCAGGCTCAGAAAGCGTGGGTCTGGATGTGTGTTTTGGACCTTGATCTGAAGCAAGTATGATTTCTTCTTCTCATAGTCCAGAGGCTGCAACGGAAACACATTCACAGGAATAAACAACCCACTCCGAGTTTAATTTTCATCCCTCATTCCCATTTTATTCACAAACCATCAAGTGCAACTCTTTTAATCTAAAAAAAAAAAACAAGCTTCTTAAACTTGCATGAGTGAAAATTCTGTTTTCAAACTCAAAGCACGAAAGAAAGTTTCTTTGTACCTTCTTTACGCTAAGTATGCCTTCTTGGGTGTTCCTGTCAGTGCTGATGTCGAACACATCCAGACCGTCTCCACCAACAACGGTGTAGTCCATCTCTGCATTTCTGCCGACGTCAGCATCCACAGCCTCGATCCTGCCAACTGATGATCCTACGCTGGTGAGCTCTGGAACACTGAACTGATATATACCTGGGGAACATAATGTTAATGTCAGGGTTTGTGCTTGAATCCGTGAATTCTCTTGAGAGAGGATCTACACTGTATAGTGCAACAAGAGACCATTTACTTGTTCAAGAGAACATAAAAGAAGAGTTTGGAGGAACAAATCTCATTTGACCATTTGCATTTGTAAATCTACATATCCGATCCCTGTATCTAACACTGTAGCCAATTAAAGTGCTTTTTAAAGCTTTTTCACCTACTCTTGGTGTTCTCTTTACTGTAAAAAATGGCCGATATTGTGCTGCCCGCAGAAAATCCGCTTTGTGCTGATAGCCTGCATTCCAGAAATTCCAAGCATTTTCTATTTGCATGCAGGCTAAAAGAATAGATTATTTTAAGAGAAACACAAAAGAGTAAGTGAACTGAGCCCACTCTGTCCATTTAATCAGGATTAACACACACGCAGTTGGTAAAGCTTTACCAATAACCGTTTTCCTTCCCACAATGACAAAAAATTGTTTTTTTGTCTTTGTTTTGTTTTTTAAAATTGTGTATTATATTTGCTGTTTATTCCAAATACAAGACTCATACAAATGAAAAGAATCATTGGAATTATGTTTTGTGCAAACATCAATTTGTTGATATTTACGAATTTACATATATATTTGCTATCTATGCATGCTTACTCTGTGTGAAATGAGGGGGGTTGTCGTTGACATCGGTGAGGCTTATGTTTACTGTGGTGATGCCTGTTAAGCCCCCCTTCTGGCCGGCCATGTCTTTGGCTTCGATCACCACCTGGTAGTGCTCCCTCTGCTCTCTGTCCATATCGGAAGGTCCCAAAGCTGTCCGGATTATACCTGAGGTAAAGATGACTTAGTTTGTTAACATCCAATCCAGCCCAGTTCCTTACTCTAGGAGATGGACGACACCAGACCGCAGTTGCAGCTGAGTCTTTGTTGTGTTTGAACAGTGCAGAACTAATTGCGTACATGCACTGAGACTGACATTTTGCCGCAGAGATTATTACGGGCAGCAGCTGCTGATTGAGAGATCGCTGCAGGTTCTGAAGAAACAAGACCTTGGATTATTAAAACCGGTGTTTTACAAGCTAAACCAATTTGGTGACAAGCTATTTCAGAGTAAGACACTGTTGGATTTGCTTGACAGTGTTGGACCAGTAATTTTTTTGCAATAATTATTTTAGATTCACAGTAAGAATTCTAAAATAATACAAGACATAATGTACAAGTTGGATTGAATTCTTGAATTGAAATTGAAATAAATAAACTAATAAAAAAAAAATGAAACAGCAAGTAATCATAATTCAATTTTATCATATATATATGTATATATATATATATATATATATATTTTTTTTTTATTGTCTTCACAATGACTTTTTGTCTTCATACTGACTTTTTTATTGTCTTCATAATCTTTAATCAATGTAACAACTTTTCCTCTGATGTCAGTTAGGAAATGCAAGCTACTGGATAATGTTAACCAATAGCCAAATAGCTTTAATGGGATTGATTAGCAAACTTACTTTCTGATATGTAACGCCCACTTTTAATGACCCAATTAATTTTGTGTTGGATAAAATCAAGTCCCATCCTACATTCTTTCTCATTGAACATCCTGTTATATCACATTACAGAAGTAAAATGGCTTGCAAACAGTGATTCACGTTGACTTTGAACATAAGTATGCCTGATGTCCCGGTTAGATCCAAAAAAGGCAAAAGACAAATCCAGTAATTCACGTAAAGAAGAATCCAAGCCCTGCTGCTTCTTTGAATGGCACAAATGTTCTCAGATTAACCCCCAACTCTAATGAATATCCCTTTTTTTCAGTCTTAGGATTTCATGTGCTCATGGACATCATCGTTCGTGTCCCATCTGGGCTAAAGCATATCAGTGTTAAGCTGGACACTAATCTGCCATGGGAGCTTTTGTGTTTCTATTTCTCTTTTGTTTAAACAAAGACCTCTGCGGGAAATGTTCCAGGGCACACATTAGCAATGATTAAACTCGCTGGGCGAATTTTCCCGGCTAAATTGCTTGAACGACAGAGCTGCAGTGCAACCCTTGCCCCATTTCAAATCATACAGATACACATTCTCTCTTTCTATTTCGCCATTTCTGTCTATTATATAACAGTTCAACATGGACTGACCTGTGTTTGGCTCTACTGAGAAATACGGATGACCCTGGCTGATGCTGTAGGCTAGCTTTGCACTGTAGCCAAACATTTCATCGTCTGCATCCTGGGCGGTAACTTGAGTGACATAGGTGCCTGAAAAACAAGAAATTAGAGTTCACCTATAGTCATTATGTACTTGCTCTCATGATGTTTGTTATGACTTTCGTTCTTCAGTGAAAAGCATAAAGGAGGAAATGACTAAGGAATTGAATTTCTGAATGATTCACTCACGAATCTGTCTGTTTTTGTTCTCAAGTTCAACTTACTGATTCAGTGATCCAGTTTCAGCAATTAATAGTTCTCCAGGGGAAGATTATCAGTGAATAAAGACTAAAATGACTAAATTTGGATCCTTTTTTAAAGCTTGAAAGCTCTATAAACCATTTAGTAAACTGCATGGAAAATAGTGACCTGCACATTCTTCAAAATATCTCATTGTGTTATCTCAGTATTCATAGAAGAATGAAACTCATACAGATTTGGAACCAGATGCAGGAGAGTAAATAATAAGACTCAAAAAGTGAAAGACTTCCTAATCATTTAAGTTACAATTGTTTTATATTGCTATACTAAGCAATAGATTGTTTTGTAATATTTCTACAATATTGATATACTTCATATGCACCTACAAGACTTTCAGTGGTTGTTTTTGAAGCTGCCGAATCTTACCAATGTGTGACCTCTCAGGTACGGACGCTGTATAAACCTCCTTGTCAAACTTGGGCTCATTGTCATTGATGTCGTGTAGTTTCACAATAAACTCGGTCTCTGGCTCCAGTGGGACGCCGGTCTTCTTGTTGACAGCCTGAGCTCGGAGCGAGTAGAGAGGTTTCTCCTCTCTGTCCAGGCTCCTGGTAGCATGCAGATCTCCTGAGTTGGCATCTATCACAAAGATCGTCCCCGCACCTTCACCTGAGAGAACGTACATCACTGTGCCGTCTCCTTTATCCATATCTGAGTGAAGCTGTTGAGAGGAAGCAATTCAAGCATTTCATCAGCACCTCCGCTCATTCTGCCGTTGATATGGCTCATGAATATGTATTGCATTCGATATCCTGAATGTATTCAATGTCCGTTGATTTTGAAGGAATAAAACAATAACGAAATACTACAGGGGGAATGTAGCAATAGACAGGTACTCCATGGCAAATATGTGAAAATGAGTCCTTGTGGAATTGAATTCTGATGGCATATCAGATGAAAGTACAGCACCCTGAATATGCAATCAAGCTGAATGCCTGTCTATTATGAACAGTGACACTGCTGCATGGTGTATTTTGGTGCAACCACTTTTGTCAGATATTTATGAGGTAATCAAACTTTTTTACTTCTTGTCTCTATGTGTGTATAAAGCAGTTTTGAATTTGTGTTATTCACTATTGTTACACAAAATGATTAAATTGAGTGATAGGAACATCTCATTTTAGAGCTGAAGGTGGGATGTGATTAGCTTTGACAAATACATCTGATAGAGGAGTGAGAGAATGATTTGACACTTCTTTCCACTTGAATAAGCCGCTTTGTTACAGTAAAATAGGGTAGTAAAATACAAAAGACCATTCAAACACAATGGCTCTTATGCTCTACATGATTTTCCCTCTGAACATTATAGAAATGGCTGCTTCTACTCCACACACTGACTGCTACATGATCCAGGCACATAATGTCCATAACAACAAAGAGAGCTTTGTGAATTAAGCACTTGCAACATCTCACATGAATAATCCACTGGTTGGTGATCCTTTGCGAGGCTTTCGAGTCTCTGAACCAGTGGTTCTCAGACTTTTCAGGCCAAGTACCACCAGATCAAATCAGAACCACAGAGTTAATTCACTATAACGTTTATATTTAGATTCCACTATGTAAAGACCATTATCAGTTCCTTGACTGGCCTCATGCAGAACAGCCTCTACAAACACACAGCACAACATAACATGTTATTGCACTTGTTAATATATATATTTTACAATCAAATTCAAACTAATAAATATTCAATATTGTATAGCATACACTACTGTTTAGAGCAGGGGTGGGGAACCTTTTTCCTATCAAGGGCCATTTATAATTTTTTAACATTCTTTAAGGGCCATTGTAATGAGCAGGGGCGTTTCTAGGTTTTAAAAACATGGGGCTGAGCCCGAAACATCAGGGGGTGGGGGTGGGTAACAAGATAACATGATTCGATACAGAGAATAATGTATATTTTAGGCCTATATGCAGGGGACATACTGGTTAAAAAATTCAGTCCTGGCACTGTAGCCACACCAGCCCATATTACCACACAGACACACACATTCAAATGTGAGGTAGTTAGGGGGGTTCGGGGGCATGCTCCCCCGAGAAAATTTAGATTTCTCGGACCTACATATGTGCATTTTAAGGTGTTTGAAGGCCAACATTTTTTGATAACAATAGCTTTAAAAGCATGTCAGTAGGCAGTAGCATAAATTATCAAGCAGATAACAGATTCTTAAACAAGAGAATGAGGATAAATGTTGAAATGAATGATCCACACTACAAACTGGAAATGCAGAATGTTTCTGTTTATTGTTGACAATACACAATCACATATTCCAAACAGGAATGGCCTTAAATGAGAAATCTTTCAAGGATTATTTTGCATAGATGTAAACTTTTTAGCATTAAAGATTGGTTTCAGCAACTTGTTTCTTTCTTGAGTTAATCAATGTTTTTGGCACTATTAAATCAGTTCAATTAAATTTCAATTGTTCACTCATAAAGACAGTCACTTGTCACCACCTACTGGCTTAATGATGCAAGTTGCGCAAACACAGACAAGCGGAGTGATACAAACTGTGAAAAGGCTGATTCTGGTGAAATATTCGAACACATTCGACTCGAGGACCTTATATATATATATAGGCTACATATCAGAGTTAAATAGGAATACATTGTAATAATGTTAATCAGGCAGACTCAATCACACGACTGCGCAGAAATATTTAAGCTCATTATACAAAGGAAATAATAGGCTACAGATCTAGAAAAAATTGGGTTGCTTATAGTTAAAATATTTTTTTTAGTCGGCCACTCATTCCACTTGCTGTCGGCCACTTATTCCACTTTAATACGCAAATGACAAAACGAAAGTAAAAGCAGCAGCCCCTCGTGGACGACAACCACCCACACGCACACGCAACACACACACACACACACAACACACGCACACCACACACAGTAAAGTCCATGCCTGGTCCTCCGCTGTCTTCGTTCCGATCATGCGCCCCGAAGCTGATCAGTGAGAAACTTGAAACCGGTACGGCGCGCGCGTCTCCGAAGCTCATCCGTGTGAAACTTGCGGCGCGCAGGTGACTCATTAACTCTCGCGCTACTGGCCTCGCCCTGCTCTCACGGCTCGTGGACTCGTGCTGCTTGCCACTTTGCCTATTTTGTGTTTTCTATCACAGGAAACGTAATTGCTGAGATTTTTGTTTCTGAAGTTTTTTTTTTTTTTTTTTGGGGAGGAATTGACTCGCGGGCCGCATCAAACTGTTTTGCGGGCCGGTTACGGCCCGGGGCCCGGACGTTCCCCACCCCTGGTTTAGAGCTTTGGGGTTGGTAAGAGTTCACCAAAACTTTTTAAAAAATACAGTAAAAACAGTAATAGTGAAATATAATTACAACTTAAAATAACGGAATTTTCAGCAGTCATTACTTTAGTCTTCAGTTCCACAAGATCCTTTGAAAACAGCTTTATATTTTTGTGGAAACATGATACCATTTTTTCAGGAGTAGAAAAAACTGCATTACTTTGAAATATAAATCTTTTGTAAAATGTCTCTACTGTCACTTTTGATCAATTTAATCTGTACTTGCTGAGCAAAGGAATTATATAAAAATCTTACTAACCCCAAACCTTTGAATGATAGTGTATATTTAGGGATGCACAATATATCGGTACTACTGTATGTTTTTTTTTTTTTTTTGCAATTATTTTATGTAATTGTATATGTTAATTTCCCCTATTTTTACATTGATATTACATTTGCATCATCTAATCTTTAATAAATCTAATAATTTAATAACACTGTTTAATGTAATCTTATACATTTTTCATATTGTACATTATAAAGCATAAAATTGATTTTAGCTTTAAATCTTTTAATTTTTATTTATTTAGATATGGTAGTACAGAGCTTTAATATGGGCTATTTATCGGTTTTCAGCCATAAATGTAAACTACGATCCACTTATTAGTATCTTCAGATTTTTAACACTGGTGTGATATTTCATATAAATTTCAAACACTGCCACAATAATACGAATTGTCTTGGCTTTCATGTTCTGTTTGCAATAAATTCTTTTTTAAATGAACTTTTTAACGGATTAACAGGTTCATCTAACAACCTTATTTAGTGTAAATCCTGAGGTGTGTCGCCTACCACCTGATGGCCAAAGTTTGATATCTTCTGCAATAAGAAACAGTAGCATACTGTTATACATTTTTTTAATATTTGATCCTCTACAGCTCTGAGCTTCAGATGAAGTGTGAGGTACCAGGGAGGTCAGATTTCACCCAGCTCCTTATCTCAAATCCAGCAGGCTCTACGCTGGAGATCCCTACATATGACTTGGCCACAGTTTTGATCATTCAAATTTATTTATTGGTTTATTAACCTCAGAAGCCAGAATTAGAAGGAGTGATGAAACCAAATCTATCTCTGCAATCGACTCTATCAACATTACTCCAGCATTGCTCAGACCACATTTATACTCTGAAATAGAAACATGATCTCTTACCTTGCCAATATATTGGTGATCTGTTCCTGTGTATTCCTCTTGCAGAAAAAACTGTCTCCACATCCATCCTCTCTTTGAACGTCTGAGCAACTCTTTGTCTTGCGGTCCTTCAATTTCTTTGGTTTTCCTTCGAACCGGCTCTCTTGAAAGGGCAACTGCATTCACAGTTTTGTGTGCACATGCCCACAGAAGAAGTACAATCCAAGTCCTCATCTTTCCGGCTCTTAGGGTGTCTTACAGGGGGATAATGATCCTATCTGCCAAAGTTACAGAGCTCTGCAGTGCAGGCGGCAGCCACCCTCATAGTCCTTCCTGCTGCCAGCGAGCCACACAGTACCTGCAATAAGAGATAGAAACTAATTGAAAAACAATCAGTTACTGGGCAAAGTCTCAGAGTGTTATCCTAGGGCTGCTGGGAATGCTTCCCTTCCTAATTAAAGGCAACTTCAGCTCCTGTATCATATGACAGCCATCCCCTTATTAAAGATATCTTTGAAACATTCTCCATAAGATACCAGTTCCACTGCAAGTCTTGTAGCCGATGCTCTGATATCTATATAATTGGCGTCCCACATTCACAAAGTATAAAAGCAGAGGCCATTCGAAGGGCTGCAGCCATCACGATAAAAGGCAGAAAGGCTTTTTTCCCCACCTAGCCATTAACCCCCGACTTTTAAAATACTGCAAAGCAGGCCAATGGGCGAGATCTCACAAATCTGTAATCAATGAATCAATACGCATGCTCTCTAAATGCCCTGCTTTAAAGATCTAACCACTCACAGCGCTATTAATTCAGAGTTTCTTTGAAAAAACAACAACAACCAATGCGTGTTGGGTTTTATCAGCATGCATGGTCACAATAGCCTGCTGGCTCTGAACTGACCTGCTGGAATGACAGTCTGATAGACAAAAGCTTCCTGCCACCACATAATAATCAGCAATCAGCACGTTTCCTGTTTCCACATCAATCTGAGGCTTTGTCTGCGACTGAACGCATGCCCTCGCTCCCTCTCGCACTTTATCAAGCAGATTGCAAATGTGATTGCGCAAAGTGGTGAAGGGGAGACGTGGGCCTCTCAATGAATCGCATTTAAGTACCTCTGCTTTTTTGATTTACAATATTGCTTGCGACATTGGCGCACCTCTCTCCGTCAGTGTAAAAATGCATCAGGTCAACATCACCCTTCATCCAGGAAGAGCGACGGCTGAGGGCCAGCGATTCAGATGGAAATGCACAATTGCGATGCCGAATTGACTTTCATAGTTCCGTGTATGACTTAAATGGTGCAGCTATTCCCCTAATAACATTTTCCATTAGCTCCATTATGTTCTGCTTTATGAATTGGCCTAATTGAATTAGGTAACAATAGATAGCACAGGATATTGATTTACTGTCAAAGTCAATGAGCTAGAAATTATTATGGGGGCTCTACGTATGTATAAACATACTGTATGTGTGTGCATGATTCTATGTGTGCATTTCAGTACAAACAGGGAAGCAAAATGGGAGATGCGGGCCCTGTTATGTCCAACAATTGTAGTTTACGGATGCTGCTCTTTAATGAATTGCAGCCACCCAAAACTCCTGGGCAAAGAGAACGGGCTCCTGGAGCACATTAGTCAAACTCAGGCAGCCATTTTGCTCAGCTCTGTGACCTGGCAAATCCCTTGACACAGTCCTGCCGGGGGAACTCAGCTGGATCTAAAGCGGTTTTGTTACATGGTGTGTCAGACTGAACAGACACAGTTTCCAGCACAAAATGTCTGCTCGTTCATTTACAAGTCCATCCTGCTGGGAGGGAGATGGATAGTGAAGGATGAAAATTCCCCTGCTGTCTTTAAATATAAGCACAAACCTAAGACAACTCAATGGGACACTATGGTTTCACATAGTGTCTCTCGCAGCATTTCATTTTACAGCCTCACCAATGTGTCATTTGATACATGCTGATCCACATCACTACAGACTCTTTATATCAGTCTTATACTGTGAAAGTCATGATTGAGTTCCTAAAAAAAAGAATACACACAAAAATGAAAAAATCTGTCATCATCGTTCCAAACCAAGGTCATAATCGTAAACTAAAAAAAGAAGACAAAATAACATTACTGGGAAAAAATATATTTTCATGATTCTAAACCTAACTAAAATAAAATAAAAATTATAATGTCTAAATAATATTTTATATAAAATAATAATTTTTAATTATAATTATAAATATAATTTTTTTTGCACCATATCCTTAAACCCGCCATTGCCATTACGTAAAAGTGTCACTAGAGGGTTATAATACATATGACTATTAACCTCATCCTGTAAGATTTTTTTTATTTATTTAAATTTAATAAGATCTTTGCTTAATTTGTTTGCATTGGAGCGACTTCCAATTTCCAATTTAAAATTAAAAAAAGGGGTAACATGTTAGTGTTTTATGTTTTTTATGATTTTAATGGATTTAGAAAACTTTATGTTGGTTGCCCCTGGTTATTTTATCATCATTATTATTATTATTATTATTACTACATGACTATTGAAGCCCAAATAATACGATAATATATTATTTTGGTAAACTAACAATTAACTTAAAGCTGTAGTATGCAATGTTTGTATCACTAGCATCACTAAATCGAACTGCAAAAATAATAACAGTTTATCCAAACGCTCCCCCTGTCAGCGATTGGTCGCAAACCAAACAGTCCCGCCCCAAACTCACCCCATTGGTTAAGGCAATGTTGCAGTGTCAAACTGGTGTGGAATCTCAAACAACCAGATGCAACCAGTTCAACTTCACACTTTTCTAAAAAATTAGCCCACATGGAATAAATGACACACATCACCTTTAAACTGACTCCGTTACACTAGCATGTTTACATTTTTCATGTTTCAATTAATGCACAATAAAGAAATTAACTCTCAGGGTGCCTGCCATAAACTGCGCCACGGTTGTCTGCTATCCAAAACACAGACAAAACAAATTAACCTCAACAGCACCTCACTCGCGTGTCCCTGAACGTAATCTGCTTTTGTTTTTAGATCAGACAATTTACCATGCAGTCTGACCTTGAGACATCACATGTCCTATTTGTATTCTTTTTTATATATATTTCTCTCAAAGACACAGTACCCTCAGAGGCCCTTTGGGAACGTGAGCGAAGTGGGGGCTGACAGGTGAGGGTCTGAGGGAGGAAGAGGAAGACCGGCGACACCTGTGGAGGACGCGGGGAGTCGGTCAGTCGGCAGGAAGTGCCAGAGAGAAGGAAAGAGAGAGAGAGAGGCGGGGGCCCTCGCACGGCCCTCGCTGAAAGCTCTGCCACGCTGCAGACAGCCACAGCAGCCCTGATAAGTCCCACAGGGGCAATTAGGAGTGAGAGAAGGAGAATGTCAGCCACGGGCAGCGAGAAGGGAGGCGACAGGTAACAATTCTTGCTGCAGGAACACAGACCAGCAGAGCAGAGAGAAACAGAGCTAGCTAATGCCACACACTGTCTCCAGGCTCTCTATTAAAATGAATAAGTCACCGGACCACCAGCCATTAACTAGAAGGACTAGACGTCACGTTTTTTAAATAGGTCATTCTTGTTTGCATAGCCAAGGTATATGATATAGCGTCTCATGATAGCGATAGCATAAATGTTTGATTTCTCTGAGCTGTGCGAATCTGTTTTTTTTTTTGTTTTTTTTTGTGGCCTCTGCAAAGAAATTCTCACGTACCTTCTGGCTACATCACATCTTAGTGAAAACACCAAGAGAAAACTCTCTAGCTAGTACTCATCTCTCTCGAGCAAATGGTAGGAGACATGTGCCATGTTTGATTGTGGTTCTCTTCCTACCACTGAGCTACAGTGCATGAGAGGCAAAGTCGAGATCAGGTGAACACAAATTCAGTCAGGGTGGCACACTTAAACAGATTCGAGCTCCTCTTCGGTCCGCTTGGTGCACTTGCCTGCCAAGCAGCGTATCCGTGTCATTCCCCAGGGCATAGCGGGTAATCAATATATATTGATTTGTCTGTTTGGGGGGAAAGGGCTGTCTAGACAGCCTTTTCGAATGCTAAGGTATCACTTATCCTGCAACACTCTAGCTCGGCTGTAAGCGATGATTGATTTATTCATTTTAGACATACGTTTTTTTCCCCATATCTGACCTACCCTACATTTGCCAGGGCTATTTATACACATCACTTGAGGTTTAAATGCAATAACACGTTTACCTGATGGCAAAAAGGCTAAGATGTGAAATAAATCAGTGATAGTAAGAAGATAAATATATAGCCTACTGTGGGACTGGAGTATCATACAACAGCACACAATCAACTGATATACTGGTTTTATGATCGATACTGATGGATTTTTTAATGTTAGGAATTAAGTATCCAAACAAAATTTGAAATAGCCTATTGTATTTCTGCTATTTGACGCAAATGAACTAAAACTACAACATATGCATTATTTTTTTTTATAATTATTATTATGATAAAAATATAATTCATATGATTTTGCCAATAATTATAACAATAATATTTTATTATTATCATCACTTTTATTTTCATTTTCATTTGCAATAAGAATTATTTTTATAAGAAAAATATAATGCATAGTATTTAACTATAATAATAAAAATAATTATTATTATTTGTATCACTGTTTTTATTTCCATTTTTATTTGCAATAATAATAATAATAAAATATAATGCACATTATTTAGCTATAACAATACAAAAATAATAATGATAAAAATTATTGTTATTATCATAATGAAAAAACTACATATTTAAAGTTTTTTTTTCCTTAAAAAAAAATTCTTCATGCCTTAAAATAGTTTGAATATAACTCTACACCCTTGCCTCATTTAGTATGCGAGTTTCTATGAATATGCAAATTAGCCAGGCCTCCACTCATACCAGCTCAGACATCCACTCATTGACGATCACACGCTGATGTGATTAGTTACAAGGTAGTTTGTGACGTCAGAAACACCAGCGATTTCAAAACGCGTTTTTGAGACTGTCTTTAGATCACTGCAGTTTTAAAGAGAAAATACTCAGCATTGGTGTTGACTTATGCATTCGCACATGGTTTGTCTTAAAGCATTTTAAAACGCCACATAGACATATAAACAACATTAACAGCTTGATTTTCACCACAGGGGGAATTTAAAGAACCCCCTAACATATTCATAAAAAGTATGAAATGTATGAATATCGTCCTAAACCGATTATCTCTAGTCTACACACACATAAAAGAAGTCACTTGATATAACAGCATATTGTAACATACTCCCGGCATGTGACAAGATTGTTGGAAGTGCTTAACCAACAGGGCTACCACACCATAGACTTAATCCTCAAGTCTCGACCCTACAAGACACAAGCGTCCCCCGAGCCTCCACCATAATCTCCCTGGAAACATGTGCACCCTAATCTGAACAGTAGGAGATAATGGATTCATATGTTGGAGGTCTTTTTTTGCTCAATGGGATGGCCATGTGCACACCAACACAATTAGTGTCAGGGAGCGCTGCCCGTACCAGATGGGTCCTCTTAATTACGTAACGAGAGAGGCCATAATGTGATCTGGAAGCAATGTTGTGCCACTGACTTAGAATCTGCTTTTCCTGGTCGGCCATAAAGACGGTGAAAGCGTGTGTTTTTGCTGCACAAATTGCCTGGAGCAGACCGTCCTGTGTGCTGAATTAAAGCAATTTAGCCAAACCTGCTAAAATCAAATGCACCTCAAATCCCCATTTAGCCGCATAACATTCATTTGCTCACGAGAGCGTCGCGTGATAGACTGCAGCTTGTCCTTCCTTTGTCAATTCGTGCAGACTGTTCAAATAGATAGCACAAAACACCTGTTGACCTTTGTGTCAGTGTGGCCCTGGCGTTTACAGTGGAGCTGGAAAGGTTTCCCTGTAATCCCATAACAGCATAGTGGGGTGTTTGTTTTAGGGTTCCCCTCATGAGGCAAAGGAGAAGCCGTGGGAACAGCAGTTTTACGGCGTGTGTAACGAACTCCGCGGGAGCCTACGAGACAGAAGCCTCCCTTCAGCATTGTGATTCAGCCCTGGAATGCAGCTCCCATTGCAATGCAAATGTATCCGCGTCTGGTTGTTTTGTGCGTGCGCGTTTACATGCGTGCTTGTTTACTTGTCACTTCCATGACTGACAAATGCGCAGATCACAAACATGGTGCTAATGGAGTTTTTGCAGAGGCTGTCAAAGTCAAACAGACTCTTTCTCGGATCATAGTTTATATTTATTGTGTGTTCTACCCTGAAGGCCCTTTTACAACTTGACAATGCCATTAACTCATCCTCAGACTCACAACATCTTGTAAGTGTGGCACCTTTACCTCGGTAAACACAAGAGACTTGTGTTTCAGACAGAATGAGACGTGGTTGTTTAACCCCCAGACTGTGTTCAATTTATGGCCGTGATTTTCATGAAGGTATCTAAATGGAACCGTTCCTGACTAGGTCGTAATTCATTGTGTTGTTTTATGCCTTTTACTCTAGCTTTGAGGAAAGAAGTTTCAAAGACAGGATTTTTACAATCAAGGTAACAATGCTTCCATTTCAAAAGGTCACAAGAAGTCATCGTGATTGCAATCACAACATACTCTGACATTTGATTCTGCATCTTTGTTGATATAGTTCAGGCCCCACACGACAAGGAAAGAAAAATATATATATATATATCAACAGAAATAATCAATAATGACATTTATTGACATTAACAAACGCAACAATACAATTGAAAATCTCAATGCTCTGTGACCACAAATAAATAAACCCAGTGACTGGCAACTGGAAAATTCTTTGAATTAAAAGCCACCATATACAGTATGCCGAAGGCAAGCAGAGAGCAAAGGTTAAAGGCTGTTGATTAAACTGACTTCTTTTCTTTTATACTTTCTTTCTTTGGACCAAGCTATGTAACGGTGGAAAAGCTGTACTCTGGCGGCCCTGGATTTGTCAACTGTTACGATAAGACTTATAAAATAAGATTTTTATGCTAGTATGGACAATAAACAATTATGGCTGATATTAAAATGCAACAATATACAATGTCTAGATAAGAAAAAAAAACATAATAATAATTGTTTTATTGCTAGGTTCTACAAGTGAATATATTAATATTGTATATTATAATTAATATGAAAAATGGATATACATTTTGGAAAATGCTAAATATTACATTTAACAGTAATTTTAAAGGTTAACTTTAAGTAAGTGCAAAGGTTATCTAAATGAAGAAATACGAGAAATTAGTATGCACAAATCCAATATCAACCAATTAAAAACAAACTGATAAGCCGATTATTTTTTATGTTATGGAACAATAAACAATAAATATTGGATATAAAAATTCTACAATAGTTTTTGTCTAAATTAATATATATATATATAATTTAAGTTAATTCATTAATATTGTGTATTACAATGAATATCATTTTTTTCATATACAATACATTTACAGATTTGTTAAAGACTACTTCAAGTGGCCAAAGGTAATGTATAAAAAAATAGGAGATGCACAATTAAATATCATGCACAATTTAACAACAAATTTAAAAAGTAACTGATAAGCTCATAATTTAAAAAAAACAAAAAAAAAAACAATTAGCCGATAACTGATGTAGGGGATTTTACTGCTACAGACCCAGATATGATGAAGGAAGACCAGGAGTCAGAGAATGCAATCTTCAAAAGAAGAGCTTGCAGTTTCATCAGCAAAAGCCAGCTTCAACACTCAGCAGGACCTTAGACATACAGTAGTTGTCTTGTACAGCTGTTATGAATCTTGGCTAATTTGGTTCTACCATCAAATTAATTAAATGCAAAGCAAATACATATTTATTATCTGGATGCCGAGCTAAATGAGCAAGCACTGTATTACTAAAATGGATCAGACCCTCAGTCACCTCTCTGATACCAAATACATATATTACCTGTAACACAAATACCAGAATTATATATATATATATATATATATATATATATATATATATATATATATATATATATATACACACATTTTTTTTTAAAACTATGATTTCCAATTCATTATTAAATACAAGAAAAGGAATTGTCAATCCACTCCTTTCACTGATTAGGGACAAAGATATTTGTGCATACCTACAAAAAAAAGTGTATTCTTCCAATAACAGATTGTACCTCATTTGCCATTAAATACATCAGCCATACAGTAATAGCTTGTATTTCTTGCTCTTTGCTCTTGGGGTCTGCATGTGCCCTTTCTGTGACCACACTCTGACTGTGTCGTCTTCCAGTTAATAACTATTTGCTTTTGGGCCATGCTGCTTGTATGACAGTTTGTTTTTTCAAGGGTAAATATATCAGTATTGCAGTTTCGGTGTGAGATGTCACCGGCAGAAAATATCCAGGCTAGATTGTCTGACCAATCTAGGTTTGAGACAACTGTGATTCCTCAACAGAATGGACATTTTCGGTGCTGGTGTACTGTAATTCATTTCACACATGTCCAGGGCAGGTTTGAAAATTGGAGAGCTGTAATACATTCTGCCTCATTCTGGACTGACTCGCGCGTAATAAGAGAAAGCAATCAATTGAAAGAACCATGACAACTGAAAAGAACAT
Organism: Scardinius erythrophthalmus; assembly: GCF_964197995.2. Taxonomy (NCBI): domain Eukaryota; kingdom Metazoa; phylum Chordata; class Actinopteri; order Cypriniformes; family Leuciscidae; genus Scardinius; species Scardinius erythrophthalmus. Next base: position 20,063,205 of record NC_138229.1, on the reverse strand, counting down.
TAATGACATTAGGCCTATTATTGTGCCTGAAAGTGGACTACATGATTGGATGCTGCCTGCGCAGATAGCCCATTCTTGACAACTCAGCTCTGGTGAGTAATTAGGTGCCGCCACATTTTGTGGACACAGTTTCAACTTCCAAAGGGGGGAAGCTTCTCAGTTATGCAAATCTAGACTGTGTTACAAGCTATGCTGAAGGAGATATATCGCCACACAGTGAGCACTATAGAGTTCAATGGGGCTGAATTTCAAACACCAGCCACCAGATGATTAGCCACACGCAAATTTCCATGCACAAGGGACTTGTTCCCTCCTAGTGTAAAATGGCGAACCTATGGAGACAGTTAGGGATGTCTTGTATATGACTATAAAAAATTTAGATTGCGGACTCATGTTTCTCTGCATACATGGGTGGAGAACTCCGCTTCGACATGTACCAGCCAGAGCAGATTACATCAGCAGAGACAGCCGAGCAGAGCAAGTCACTGCGAACATGAATCAAGTCACTTCAAACACAAATAAAAAACTTTGAGGAGGATTTACGATTAAAGGATCTCCAGACTCGCAAAATCAAATTTGTGCTGAACTACTAATAACGCTTTATCAAAGCAACCATCTCTAAATCTTAACGCTGATGACTGAAGGATACATAAGCACCGCAAACGTTTAATTCAAAAAGTGTCCCACCCTTCTGATTAACCGTACACAGTACACACACTCAGAAGATCCAGAACTGAAGTTAAGCTAATTCACCAGGGTCACTGTGATTAAGATGGGGAGAGTCACAGGTCGCATTCAGAGCAGTCACGCGCTGACCGAATAAATCATCTTACATAAATGCAGGATCGCCAGCATGGTGTCTCTGTCATCTGCATTCTTATTACACACTGCACTCAGCACAAAGAAAGCAAGCGATCCTTATTTATTCTTAAGCACCAGCATGAATGGCAGAAATATTCATTGTGCATAGCAAATTCTGTTTCAAGTTTGTTTTTCATCATCAATGCTATTTTTTCCCTCAAAATTCCCTCCAACTCGCACTCTCTGTGATCTGCCCTGTCATCTTACACACTGACTGATGTGCTGAGTATCTATGGAGGACGTCCAGAGCTCTCATATCCTAATTTCCTATAGGGATATGTGGATGAAAGAAAATAACAACACCCTGCTGGAAGATGCAAACTTATTATCATAGACAAAAATGTTGAAGAATATTTTCCTTTGCGAGCCCATTTAAAGATTCACTTGAGACATGGTTTCAGTCGCCAGGCCCTCCGTTCCCATCCGTTCAAATTAGCAAACAACAAGAACAACAAGCCAGGAAACCGAAAACAGATAGTGGACGATGAATTGGTAAAGAAAATCAATCGCCTCGTATTGGACTAAAGCGGCTGTAGATAAACACTGTTCTATTGATTTTGGAAGTGTTCTACACATAAGAACAGCAATTTACCCATACCTTGGAAAAAAAGGCTTAAACTCCAAGTCATGCTTTTCTTGAGAATAGTGTTTTTTTTTTTAGTTTTTTTTTTAGTTCAATTGTCTGAAAGTATAATTTTTGTAGGTATTTATGTGGTATTCCATTATTGGGGTAAAAGCATGATGGAGGTTCATAAATCACTCTTGGGTGAAATTAATCATGTGCATGTGCTAATCAATGTTATCCTGCTTCATCTCCTGCGAGCAAACACAGCTTTTACTGGGCCATTGTCATGTCAGGTGACAGATAGCTCTGATCTAATTATCATACAGAGACTACTGAAACATTTGCATACAGGCTTCCTCACAATCTGAGAATGCAAAACTCTCAAACTATTAAGACTGTCAAAGTGTGAAACTTTTGATCAAAAAAGAAATTCTATTGTTTGTTAGAACATCATATTTTAAAATCTGTTTGTTTGAATGTAGCATGACCGCTATGACAATTGCCATTAAAATGCTTCTATTGTTTTTTAATAAATAAATAACCTCTCAGACAGACTCTCAGATTTAATTAAAATGGCCATGATAAAAACAACAACAACTAATATGCACTTGATTCTCCATCCAGTTGTAATGTGGCTTGTTGTCAAAGAATTTCAGCAAGTCAAAGGTCATATGGCCTTTTCTATCTTGTACAATTTGGCAATCTATATCTGAACCCAAACAGAATTGCAAGCATTTTCTAACCCTTTGATTATTAGGTGATATATTTCTCAATATGATTACATTCAAATGATATGTTTGTATTTTAAAAAGCTGTTGGATGTTGTAGGCTTTCCATTATCTCTTAAAAGACCCATGTTTGACATTAAAAAAAAATAAAAATAATAAAGGAGAACTTAAACTTGCATATCGTTTCATCCAGTATGCTATTAACTAACATCAACTTGAATAAACCCATAGCAGTTGCCTTATTATTTCTCAAAAATATTCTTAACATTAGAATTGTCATAAATAACCAGATCTGCTGTTTATTACGTACACTATATGGCCTAAAATCCAACCAAAGTATGAGTAAAACACCTTAGAAGCAACCACATCTTCTGAAGACCACAGTTGTTCAACCAGTATTTGCCAGATTTTTTACAGCGTGTCAAATCCGGCAATTTAATGGATTAAAAAATGCATTGCCGCAGTGACTGGAAAGTATAAATATTAATATATTTTTGTACAAATACAACTAAATTGTCAAAAAAAAAAAGACAAATTTTAGACATTTTTTTGCAACTACTGTGGTTCTTCCTCAGAATAAAATCTGAAGAAGTCCTTGAATTTATGAATAATTTATATAATATAGAACAACTTTAATCAATCCACCCAAAAATCTACAGGTGCCTGACATAAAAGGCCTTGAACAGTACTACAGTCTGAACATGTTCCCACACCTTTTGATCATTGAATTTCCATGACTTCTCCATTAATTTTTCAGTCATTCATAATTACTGGATGAGGATTTTAAAATAATTTTATAGAGATTGTACTCACAAAGCATAATGTCTAGCATATATATATATATATATATATATATATATATATATATATATATATATATATATATATATATATATATGACTTTTCAGATCTGGTAATCACAATTAAAAAAATAACTCAGTTTTAACAGGCCTGACACTGAAATACGATGAATGCTGGAACAGGTTTACAAATAAATACAATAAATACACTTATTGTTTGGTTGTTGTCACCTCTGCAAAAAAAAAAAAAAAAAAGGCTGGTTGAAACAAAAATAACCAATGACATTACTTTCTGCCATGCAACACAACAGATGGACAGTGAATAAACTGTACAACATGTCAACCCACTAAGACTGAAAAAAATTAAGTTTAATAGCTAAATTGTTAAGTAAAACCATCAGGTCACAATATGCAGTGATACATTCATTGCACCTTTCCCCACTTTGAATTGAATTACTTGTTAAGAAAATCAAGTTGAAACCATTAAAAAAAATATGAAAAAGTTATTATTTTGACAAGTTAAATGGACAGATGGAAACAAACATGACAACATTTTTACGGTAGGTTGTAGCTACAACTACAATAGTCCGAACTTTCCTCAAGAAATCATATTAACATTTTGCATTAAAATATTAAGTTGCGCATTTAAATAAAACAAGAGTAAATAAACAGCAGTTCCAAGAGGGTCCTCGCACCTGGGTGTTCGGGCCCTGACAACACTATCGCGTGCAGTAGCCTATTATATCTGGGCGTGTAAAACTAAAAACAGTACATTGGAAATACAATTAACAGGAAATAATATGGTAATAATATGTTTTGATGCTATGATACGTATCACGCTGCGATACAAATCACTTAAAAGTAGCTTAGTAGTTTGCAAAAAAAAAAAGTATCCCGGCAAATTTTGACAGCCATCATAATCATCCACGCGCATCCACGAAAGTCAGTCTACGGAATAAGCTAAGATCTAACTGTTGAGGTCACACGTTAAATGTTCAAAGCAGAGCCGTTACATTAAACGCAAAATGAGGTAAGTAGGCTACAGTTAATTTCCTCCACTCACCTCAGTGCTGAGGAGTCGACAGTAGTCCTGGTTTCGATGTGTATCCCCTGAGCGCTGTGAAGACACTACTGTGTGGACTGAGTCAGGACTGCCTGTGTCCCCTCCACTGTGCGGAGCATCTCTCTCTCTCTCTCTCTCTCTCTCTCTCTCTCTCTCTCTCTCTCTCTCTCTCTCTCTCTCTCTCGTGCGGTCTAAGCGACAGAGCCGCTGATTGGCTGTCACATAGCGCGGTGACTGAGAGGGATCATGAACATTAAGGGATGCGAAAGTAGTTTGGAAATTAAGCCTGCATTATTTGATATCGTCTCGTCTGTTTGGAGATTTGGGTCACTAGCTGCTATTACCTCTACTTTAATTCAGCTTATCATGAATCTATTTTTTTTTTTTGGCGTAGAGGAAAATTTTATTTTTATTTCTGAAATAAATTATGAAAGTTCATTGCGTTTACCTGGCTTTTAAATAGATATTTCTTAAAAAATGTAAAAAATGCAGATATATATATATATATATATATATATATATATATATATATATATATATATATATATAGCCTATATATATATAGCCTATATATATATATATATATATATATATATGTAATGTTATTTTAAACCTGACTTATTTCTGAAGAGCTCAAAAAGAGATGTTGGGCAGAATATGGCAGCCTTAGTCATCATTCACTTTCATCCTTTTTTCTTCTTTTTTTTTTTTTCTCTATGGCTATAATGAAAGTGAATGGTGACTGAGGCTGTCATACATCTCCTTTTGTGTTCCACTGAACAAAGACAGTCATAGGGGTTTGGAACAACGTGAGGGTGAGTACAGGAATTTTATTTATTTCTTTTTTTCTTAGTGAACTATCCCTTTAAGTCTTCAGAAACATGTTATGTGAGATGGAGAACAAGCTTTTTAGTTCATTTTTCAAAGACTCTGACTTGGTGTCATAAATCTGTTGACCCCATGAAGCAGTTGTGGGCATGAAGCCTGCCATTTTACATTGAAGTTTTACCATCCATATACTTTTTTTGCTGAGAATCAAAACCCCCAGAAGACCCCAGCTGACTTCTTTTGCACTATGATGTTTTAGCACTTTTCTGACTAGTGATAAAATAGTTACTGATGTATGATCTCTGGTTATAGAAGCAGCTGCACAGCTAGTCTCCTCAATAAAGGAAATGCATCAGGCTGTCTTTATGAGAAGGATTCTTTTATTTACATCTAACTATTATGTGATGTTCTTGGCCTTCTTGCATTTAACTGAGCTCTAAATGAAAGTTTGTGAGAAGCATGTTTATCTAGTCCAGTCCAGTAAGAAGCAGCTGCTCAGCTCACTTCACTTCATTTCGGCATTCTTTATTTTGTAGTATCTCTACTGAATATTAAATGATGTACTCTCGGGAGGAAACTCGGAGTTTGAGCGCTCCATTACGGACATTAGATAAGGGGTTACAAACTCAAAAGACTTCGGGGCACTAGCTGAACATTTGAAAAAACAACAAAAACAAATGGTTTACAACCATTACAACATTTTATCTATAAAGTTATGGGCACATATATACAGTTAACTTACAAACTGGCAAGTGTGTACAGGCTTGTTTGTTGCTGTCAACTAGACTTTTTCAAACTTTTATTCTATTAACAGTAAAACTGTAAAAAATTATATATAATTATATAATATTATATATTATAAAATTATGTATATATAAAAATGTAAGAAGTATATATATGTATATATGTATTTCTTACAGTTTTATACAATATATATAGCATGTACTATAAAATATTTATACATATATAGTATGTACATCCAACACTACTGTAATAATAAGTAGAAAAAAAGATGAAGTATAAGTATATCTCCATATAATATATGAAAAATTTAGCAAATTAATTTTGAAAAGATTTTGTCTTCATAATATCACACTTAATTTTTTCACAAAGCATAAAAGAGTCATGAAATAAAGCTACCTTTCTTTTACAGAGAGGAGTCCCAGTTGCATGGGAACGGTCATGTTTGACAAATATGAAACTAGAGATGAATTGCTTCTAAGAATATAAATAAATATCTGTTTAATTCCTATAAACCATGTTGTACAATTTGTATCTACAAATGATTAGATAGAACTTGTGAACCGACTTGCTTTGATAACAGAAATAGCTAGCTGTGCATCAAAAGTCAAGCCCTAAAGTCAAAAACCACATACCATGTTCAGTCATCAGTCAGACACCCCATGAAACCTGGTCACACTTTAACAAAGTCAGCCTGCTTCCTGTTGACTCCAACAACTCCTCAACACAATGAGAATTCCTCTAGGCCTGATGATGCCTCATTAGTGGGTCTGTTGGTGGGGGCACAGAATAAAGTTATTGTTTAAGCAGATTTATGACTCAGCATTTAGAAACAGACTTGAATGATGTGAATTTTTTCATTGCTTTGCTCACAAGACCCTGAGACATTTCACAACATCAGAAGACATTCTAAAAATTGACTTGAAAATTTGAAAAAAGAATGACCGAAACAGCACCAAAAATTTGAGTTACCAGGAATGTGACAAGTGCGCTCACAGGCATGATGCTAGACTCTGGAAATGGCATGCGTTTACACACCAGCTGAATTCTAACTGATGAAATCCTGACATGACCTAAATGTATTCTTTGACATGGCTGATGCACATTCCACTTGACTGCTGACAAAGCAGAAAGTCTTGCTCAAGTCAGCGTGAATGAATCTATAAATGCTTGTATAAAAATGGAAAAAATGGGGAAAAAGTGCATATATTCAGTCATACACTTAATTCTGTATGTGCATGTGAATTACAGAAAATATTTGTCATGTAGCCTACACAAATAGATTACTAATAATACAAATGGTTTTGAACCCAATAAACCGACCTAATACTGAAAATTCTCAATATTGCTGTCTCCAGTCTCATGCTAACAGAGATTACGGCTGTAATATGAAGATGTGTATGAATGTGTTGACGGAGGACGGATGGATAGCACATGCCCTATGTAAACAGCCAATCACTCAGCAGATGTTTATGTTGCATTAAGTGTTTTCTAATCTAGCATTGCTACAACACACACTCCATCACTTATTAACTATGAAAATATCATGTGGGGATTGTAAAGAAGCTGAGTTTCATCCAAACAAAGTAAATATTGCATTAGAAAACGAAACAAGACTTTTTTTTTTTTATACCCATGTAGATTTGTTATAATATATATATATATAATATATATATATATATATATATATATATATATATATATTTGTATGGTATTACATATCTTTTATTGATTTGTTTTTGTAATTTATTTAGTTTCTTCATGTTTGTCTATATATATATATATATATATATATATATATATATATATATATATAACCAATCTACATGGGTAAAAAAAAATAGTCTTGTTTCGTTTTCTAATCCAGGTCTGCCAATATGAATATTTTAAAGGATTTCACTGAGGCTTAGGACAGCAAACGATAATCCGCTTTAAATCAGTAACAGCATATTGGCTCAGGCTTATACCTTATACCACCCAAGACAGAGTCAAGGAGCAATGGGTGCAATGTAAAATAATAAGCAGCCCAGATATGTCATGCAATGCCGTCAACATTTCAAAGTGGGGGTGGGTGAGGGAGTGGGGGGGGATGCACCGAGCAAGCAGCGTTTTGTATAACATACATAATTATGGTGATGACTTCTTGTCACATCCGAGTCTTCGTATCTCCATGTTTCCGATTGCAAATGTCTGAATTTCTTTTAATGAATGTGGAAACTTCAAGGGCATCTTATTTGCATGTCCTGTAAGGCTGGTGTGTTGAAGAGAGGAACTGTAAAGTTTCTATTCCCTGAGGATCCAAATGTGAGTCATTTGAGGCCTAAGAAAGTAGTCCCGAGTGCTCTTGCTGAGCATGGCAAATCACAGGGGTTGACCCGTCTCCACCACTGGAATGTGATTTCCACCCTCAGCAAGAGAGCAGATCCCAAAGACCCAAGGCAACATCACTACAGCAGGGGGAAACATTTATTAGACGTGCTTCTCAATAGACTTTGTCATGTTGCATTTATAGGGCTACTCTCATGGGGAAACAAGAGTGAAAGAGACAAACACTGGCCTAAACAGTTCAAGAAGGACATACAAGTACGTACGTGTGTGTTTGTGTGTGTGTGTGTGTGTGGGGGGTGTTTTCAAATAAAAACAACCAAAAAAATAGGGTAACTTTGCAATAACACAATTGTTACAGCATTACAACTTAATGTTAGCTTCAAAATATTGCATTTTTAACATTATAAGATATATAAAATAAGTTAAATGTATTATAAACAAACATGAAGAAACTAAATAAATTCCGAAAAAAATCAATAAAAGATATGTAATACCATACAAAAACAATTAAAACATTTACAATATTTTAAAGATTTAAGATAACTCCTTTAATATTGATGATCACCTTATTTTGCATATGCATCTGCTTACATATCACATGTTTTTGCTTATTCTTCACCTGTGTTTTGATCAGGAGATTCAGTACTCTTTCAGAAGATGTGTAATAGCGCCCCCTATTACTGTATAACAGCGAAAACAGAGAGCATGAAATTTCCGTCAATGGTGAGGAAAGAGTTAAACAGCATATAAATCTAAACTGCCTATATTGTTAAGAATGAAATGTCAAGCTTTGGGGGTGTTGATGGACTCGATCTACCCCATGTAGTGTTTTGATCATCATTCTGAATTCGATCTAGATGTAGTCTTTGACAAAGAAAAAAAAATATGATTTTCTCAAATTTTTTTTTTTTTTTTTTTTTTAATTAAATTTACCCACATTCAAGTGTTGATAAAAAAGGAATGCATGAAGCTAGAATCAAACAGTTTTTTTATATATATTTTATATATATATATATATATATATATATATATATATATATATATATATATATATATATATATATATATTCTGATATTCATGAAAGAAAATATTCTGGAGGCCATGAAACCTTTGTAAAATTAATCAAAAATGCTGGCGGTGGCTGGCAACTTTTTTCAAAAACACTGGTGGGGAAAGAGTTAAAAATAGTTTATTTGAAATAAATATTAACCATGATTGATAAGTGCTGTAAAAAAATGTTGTTTATTGATAGTTCATACCTAATGCATTAAGTAATATAAATGAATTGAACCTTATTGCAATGTGTAACACTTAAAAGAGTAACAATAAAACACAAGTTTACATTGTATATTTTTCACAACTGAATATATAATCAGTTCTAATTACGATTAACAGCCAAGACAGTGTTGATGACAGTCAAAATGTTTCTCATTGTTTATTTGATAATATGTTTGATTTGTATGAAACATTAGCATCAATTACCTCTGTTACCTCTTCCCATTGTTTATACACTGATAAAGATGCTGACAGATGATAAAAGCGATTGAAAAGCGAATTAACAGGCGATTACGTTTGTATTTTGAATGAGATTTTCTGCTGAGGTGTTGAGCTAATCTAATCTTGTTTATATTCTGAAAAGGCATCTCTTGTGGGTTGGGGAAATGACTATTTGAGGCAATCAAATCAATCGTATTTCGAGCCGTAAGCCATTTCGTGCGATACAGAAACAGTTCTCTCTGCTTTCATTCTATTTAGACAGGTCCTTTTTCAACTGTCCATTCTTAATATCCCTCATACTGCACAGAGCTTCGGATTAATCAGCCCCCCCTCGCTGGCCCAGATGGACAGAGCCTGTTCACTGTTATTAAATCCCTAAGTGTTTTGTGCTTTAATAATCAACACATTTCACAGCCCCCATCTTCATCAGATCACATATATACAGTCTGTATATTTCAAGTGAACAAACAGAGAGTGACGTATATACTGTGAGCTAGATGGTCCAGCGATCTCTTTGTGGGTCCTCTGACGATCGCTCAGAAATCTGGGGTTGGCCCACTAATCTAGCTGCATTACTCTTTGCCAAGGGATTACGGAGTGACAATTTCAAGAGGAAGGAAAGATGTAATGCCGTGCTTAAGCCTCTGGCCCTATTAAAAGCCAAATTGTGCTGTGACATCAACACAAGCGCTGCTTCACAGTTGCTAAACATTTCATAAAGTTGATGCATTCTCTAAATGCAAATAAGGATATTTCCGTTCCGTCCCTCAGGAAAATCACTTTTCACACTTGTGCGGTTCCGGCTGTCTGAAGACTACCCTTAAGCACTTGGCATTTTATAAAGCTTTAGAGACTGTTCAGTCGATTAATCCAAGAGGTATGTTTAAATCCATCTTCAAATTAACAAGGCAAAAAATGAAAAAATCTTTAGCCAGAGTCTGGCCCGTTTACAGGCCTTTTCAGGTGTTGGTGCTTTACAAAGCCAATGGACGTAATCCTCTTTTTTCTTTAAGTGCCCCAGAATCTGCTTTTTCGAAATGCTAAGGACTAGGTCTTAGGTTTAAAAAGAGCCAAAAGGTGATGACCTACAGAACCTTTGTCTTGACAGAACAGAACACAATGAGAGGATTAGTCAAAAATACTGTTCACGTATAATAAAATGACAGGGCTACAATAAGCAGGAGTAGAACCTGCTGAAAACCTATGGTAACATTCCTTGGACATTGTTCCTTTTAATACGAGGTAAAGGGCTCCAGGAAATGGCATGAATTATTTTTTTTATTTTTTTTTGCACTGAGAAAATCCCACAGGGAACACAAAATAACTTCAGTCTACGGTAATTAACTTTGGTGCAGCCTCTGGTTGGAGAGTGCACTCGACCCTGCAATTCTTTTGCCACAGCACTTCAGCAGCTGCCTCCAACTAGACCTTCAGCAGTAGGCTAATGCTTTCATACAAACTAACCACACTGGTCCATGCAATTTGTAGCACATTCCTCATATCTTAAACACATTAAAGTTGTACAAAGACAAGCATTAATAAAATGTTAGGTGAAATCTCTTAAGATCAACAGTAGGTCAAGCAAATTCATTGCATTTTCATTCCTTGAACTGTATTTGCCACAGATTGCTCTACTGAAGGAGGATCTTGTCAAAGAGCGATTTGCTCTCCAAGCTAAGTGATTTAGTCTTCTGCGCCAATATTTTGTTTTCCCAAACAAAATTCTCCTTTATTTCGCATTATAACCCATACAGCAAAAATGTATCATATATATATATATATATATATATATATATATATATATATATATATATATATATATATATATATATATATATATATATATTACAGACAAAATTAATATGTTCAGATTGAAAAGATGTAAATATTGCCCAAAAAATATGTTAGGAAATAATACAATGTACCAAGAATATACTTAAGTAAATATATTTTAAAATACATTTTAGCAATATATTTGTTGGACTTTTTTTATTATTATTATTCTAATGTGCTGATTTGCTGCTCAATAAACATTTATGTATTATTAATATCAATGTTGAAAACAGTTGTGCTGCTTAATACTGTTGTAGAAACCAAGACACATTTTTTTCCAGGATTCTTTGATGAATAAAAAGTTCAAAAGAACAGAGATAGAAGATAAGAAGATAGCCATCTTTTGTAACATTAAAGGAGAACTCCGGTCAATTTTAACATTGAGCTCATTTTTTTGTACATTTGGAGTGCTGTCAATAGAGAGAACAACGACAAAAAAACGATGTTGCCTACACCGAGTTATTCTATTTTTAAAATTTGCACCCTGTTGACTTCAATGGGGCAATGTTTAAACCTGCTTTTAGCCTCTTAACATCCTTGATGTGTCATTACAAGTGCACAGAAAATGTGAGTGATTCCTTCAGCGTGAACACGAGTGAATCTGACTGCAGTAGATGTGAAACATATGTATAAAAATTATGTTATTTAAGCCAGCGCAAATACCTGTGTTTACATCCTGTTTTCGGTTGAAGTCCAAAGTAGTCGATTGCCGAGTTCACTCGCGTGATCATAGGTAACTAAACCTATGCGCGTGGACTCGGCAATGACATATAAAGGATGTTAAGAGGCTAAAAGCAGGTTTAATACTTGCCCCATTGAAGTCAACAGGGTGCAAATTTTAAAAATAGAATAACTCGGTGTAGGCAACACCGATTTTTGTCGTTGTTCTCTGTATTGACAGCACTCCAAATGTACAAAAAAATTAGCTCAATGTTAAAATTGACCGGAGTTCTCCTTTAAATGTCTTTACTCTCATCCTTGCTGAATAAAAGTATTACTTTCTACTATATCTTCCTGACCCCAAACTTTTGAATGGTGGTGTATTATAGGGTTTCAGTTCAGTTTAAATTGAAATATACATTTTGTCTATATAATTACTATGATTTACAGTGATGGCATCGCCAATCATTACATGACACCTGGGGTTTGGATTAGATGTTAATACTCAAAACATCATTAAATAAAAGACCAGCAATTTCAGTTGACCGGCGAGCTCAATTTAAGGAACTCTGCACTGAAATTAAAATAATTTTAATGTCATCTTATGGTCTGATTTTACTTTATTCATAGGTTGAATTCTGTTTGAAGGATTTCTCCTTTGATTGGTACCTCATTAGCAGGCCTGCAGGAATCTGAGTGTGAGGAACTCCACAGAAATCTCTTTAAATTTGGAACACCAGCATTCAAAACGTTCTACACATCCTTGTTTGTTTATGAAATATTTTGGCTAATTTGATTATGCTTTCAGCTAGCAAAAAATATCTAATACCCTCAGCTGTTAACAGATCTTATTTAAATACTTCCTGTAGATTTCCCTCCAAAATCATGCACAGAAAATACAAGTCCACATTATGTGCAACTCTGCTCATTAGTGAGAGTGTGAACAGCAATGCTGAACCAGCCATCTTAAAAAATGAGCTCTAGTTTAGGGCCAGTTACCACAGTGCAGACAATCACTCATTCATCTCTCTGTTGAAAAGGCTTCAGGGTCTTAAATAAGGCGAGAGGGGATTGTGAGATGGAGAGCTTTCACTAAATTCAAAAGATAGCAGAAAACTGCAGAAGATGAAAAAAGACATGTAGCATTAAAAATTGAAGACATCAGAGGTTTGATTTCTTAATACCACTTTGTAATATCTAGCATTAATTTATAACATGTAACATTAAATCATACTGTGTGTGTTTATGTTTAAATGCCTATACATGTTCATTTACTGCTCAAGAGCTCAAAAGTTTTCTGGTTCCAACCGAATGTGCTTTATAATATTAAATGCAATGGACAACAGTTTGCACTCTCTATTTCTTGATGTTACCTCGAAACTGGAACTTTTTCCCTGTTTATCATGACGAGACAGACTGATTAATCTGCTGTTATGTGGTTTAGGAAAAGCCAGAGAAAGATCCTCTTGTTTCCCTCCACCTGCACACGTGTAGATATGGAGGCCGGGAGACAGGCTGGGTGAGGACACTCTGTGTCTGATGTCCACCATTATCAGTAGTGGCTTTCTGATGTCTGTGTACTTTTGTTCTCTGACAGGTGATTAGCATTGTTTCACTTATCTTCACTTGATGGCTGAACAATGGGGCCCTAAAATGGGAAAGATGAAACACAGTTAGGGCTACAGGGGGTTCTCCCCTATCTAAATGAATCCTGAGCTAAATTTAACTGCTGTTTGGTATGGTTTAAAGAGTAACTCTCCTAACCATTAGCCATCTTGGCCAAAAAAAAAAAAAAGCAAAGTAAAGCAACCAGATCATCCACGAATGTTAAATGTGATTTATGCTTTTAGCTCGGATTATAATTATACACTTGTTCCAAATAAACCTTAACTCAGATAAACCCTTAACTGATGGATGCAAATACCCAGCAGCAGATTTTTGAAGCAATGCGTCTGATTTGTTCTGTCAAAGTATTCAGTGCAGCAAGTTTGCTTTAGCTGGTCTTGGTAGATCTAAGCTGGGTTCGCTGGCCAATCACCAACAGCACTGGAAATGGAGTCGGCACTTTCAAGGAACTTCAAAAAGAAGGTTCAATGAGAGTGCACTTTAATCAAGCACATCTCTTAGGAAGCTGTTGGTCAGGAGAGAAACTTTACTGATGTTAATTTTATGGTCAATATTTTACATCAGTTGCCCAGTAAAACTAACAAAATGTATATCTTGTTCGGTGAAAAAGGAGTCAGTCTAAAAGTATTAGTGGAGGTAATCGTAGCAGTATCTTTATATTAGCATTAGCATAGTGTTACATTTTTGCATTACAATAACAACAAAAAGTATTTCGGAAAGCAGAGTTCACGGAAATATAAACTATGTATGGCCACTGATTAAATTCACTGAGCCCGGGATGAAATGTTTATGGATGGGCCTGGACTCAATGAGAGGGGTTGTCAAACTTTTTGGTGCCAAGTGCCCCAAAATATAATGATATTCTTGCAATGGACCCCCTTCCTAAAATAAAATGGCAGATAAATATGTTCATGGATGAAAAAGAAAAACATTACTGTGTGAAAAGACAAAATAATTAAATAATTGCTTTTGATTAAATAATTTGCTTTTTAGGGCTTGGGTTTACTAAGTTAAAATATATCTGTAACAAATACTGGTTTTCCCCTCACAAAAACAATATGCAGATTCGTTTTTTCTTTCTGTTCAAAACTAGAAAGTAGTGCTTTTATTGAATAAAATACTCACATATTCTCATTAATTATTGCAGAAATAGTAATATTATGTGTATGTATGACATGTATACATACACACGCACGCACGCACGCACGCACGCACGCACGCACGCACGCACGCACGCACGCACGCACGCACGCACGCACGCACGCACGCACGCACGCACGCACACACACACACACACACACACACACACACACACACACACACACACACACACACACACACACACACACACACCCCTAATAATATATTACATTATTAACTTGCCATGAAAATACATTGTATAAAATCTATTTTTTTCACAAAAAAAACCTAGCTGGTTGGGAAACCCCTGTCCTGTTATGGGAGGCCCTCATCACAGGACTGTTGTCCCCCACTGATAGCAGCTCTGCACTATATGTACTATACCATTACTGTAAAACAAATAGTGAAATAAAATGTGTGTTGGCCTCACAATATATCAGTATTTCAAGTATTTCAACCTGAGTAAATGGCAACCTGAGTAAATCTACTACTCTATTCTAGTAATACGACCTTTGAAGAACCTTATTTAAATGAGTTTTGCCTTTTTTGTATACCTTGTCAATAACTATTGACACATATAACATATTAGCTCGTGCCTTGTTAGTGAAGCATACAGAACCAGACCCCACTACCTCACCTACACCAGAGGTGTACAGTCAGAGCATATACCGTAAATAAAAGCGCAGGCTCTCTATTTTTGGAATATATTCTTCAAAGCCTTGTGGATAATATTGTGTTCCAGATCAATTTAGAGAGAAAAATGAACAGCATCACAGAACTGAAGCAAAACAATGCTAGTTCTCTGAGTGACTCCAACCACTCTGCAGCCCAATAATGAAGTGTGAAATTGAACTGTCAGTACACAGTGATTGTGTGTCTTCTCTTGCCAGAGGGATCACATTGTGGCTGATAAAGCTGCACACAATGCAGGTTCTGACACACGGTCGCAGAGAACATGTCCCCCCAACCTTCACTTATCTGCTCGTCATTTGTGGAGCTATACAATGACACCCCCAAAACAAATCTGCTGTCATATCAGACGTGTTAAATGGCTGATAATTCTGATGAAACGTTGATAAACCACTGAAGAGTTAAGTGCTAAATGGTGTGTTGATTGGATTTTTTCTTCTCTCACGTTTCTTCTAGGATTAAAGTCACCATAGTGGCTTCATTTCTGAAACTAGCTCTTGCCACTGTTGCATGAATAACAGCTGGCTGAACAACAACCAACAAGGAAAGGTGACACATTCATCTAGTTACTTAATGAGGTGACACTGGGAGCCTTAATTGGAGATAAATTAATCATATTGTTGTGAAAATAATACAAATAATATGAAAGCATTTTTCCATGTTATTAGTTTGGGGTCAGGTCAAGTACTTAATACTTTTATTGACCATATTGATTCAAAGTGACAGTAAAGACATTTATAACGCTAGAAATATTACAATTATTTACAATAATTGTACAATATTTCAATTGCAAATAAATACTGTTTTTTTCCCAGAAAAATATTTCACAGTACAACTGTTTCCTGAGCACCAAATAAGTACATTAGAATAATTTCACCACGTGAATAAATTACATTTTTAAATATATTAAAATAGAAATCAGTTATTTTAAATTGTAATAATATTTGACAATATTACCGTTTTTTACTGTATTTTTAATTAAATAAAATGCAGCCTAGGTGAGCATAAGATACTTCTTTCAAAAAATTGTACAGACACCAAACTTTTGAATGGTAGTGTACATTAATAAATTCATAAACCAATTCATATTCAAATAAAACAGCCATTTGCAATGACAAAGTGACCTAGACTCATCAATTATCAATGACAGTTGGTGAGATTCGGTGAGCCTTGGGAACTAGATGTGGATGGATCCAGCAACAAAACGAATTTCCATTTATGCAAAGGCAGAGTTGATGCAATGGCTACCAATAGGAGTGAAGACAAGGAAGCTCACATGATCCTGTCAGCTAATTTAATATAAAATAATAAAGAAAACGTACTCGGTTACTAACGTAACCTCGGTTCTCTCTAGAAGAGGGAACGAGTACTGCGTTCGTAGAACGCTGCGGGAAAAGTCTCTTTTCACGAAATACTGAAGCAAAATTATCCTTAATTTTCATATTTGTAAAACGCATTGCAGCAGTGCACAGCCATGGCGAGACGGCTCGCTCACTCATTGGCTGTTCTGCGGCAACTGCATGAGCCTATCGAGCGAGGGCTGATGCAATATCAGACCAATGAGAGCGCTTCGCGCGCTCCTCGTCACATCCCGCCGAAACGGGTGTGGCCATCCCCTATAAAAGGAGCTCGAGTAGGCTGATTCAACTGGTTTTCATCGCCGAAGCGAACCAGAGCGAACCGCGCGCACGGCAGGGAACGCAGTACTCGTTCCCTCTTCTAGAGAGAACCGAGGTTACGTTAGTAACCGAGTACGTTCTCTTACGAGAGTTCTCTCGTACTGCGTTCGTAGAACGCTGCGGGAACCACTTGTAAGACGCCGTGCGTGCTGGGATGAGAAAACACCGACCACTGGAAGCTAGTCCAGGTATACAGTGCATAATCACCCGGTAGACTTCGGAGAGTCTGGAGGGGGGGGGGGGGGGGGGGGACAACCACCCTCAGATAGCTGCGTCCTAAGACGCGATATAACATCACATAGGCAGGGGGAGGCCTGGCTAATGTGGGAAATGTGGGTCTTACGCAAATTTTTGCCCAGATATATGCGCCCTTAGGCGCGAAACAGCGCCACATAGGCAGGGGAAAAACCTGGCTGATGTGGGAGATGTGGGTCTTACGTAATTTCGCCCAATGGATGCGCCCTTAAGCGCGATACAACGTCACATAGGCAGGGAGAGCCTGGCTAATGTGGGAAATGTGGGACTTACACACTTTTCGCCCAAATAGGTGCGTTCTAGACGCGATATAACATCACATAGGCAGGAGGGAGCCTGGCTAATGTGGGAAAACATGGGTCTTACACAATTCTGCCCAGAGAACTTCGGCGGCGCTGTGCGTCTGCGATATCAGTGCCGTGTTTAGACAGCTGACTCGAATACGCCGAAAACACTTGGCTTGCAAGTGCGGTGAAGTATTCGGTGGCGTTGTGCGCCTGCGAAATCAGTGTCGTGGTAGACAGCTGATACGGCTAAACCGAAAACAACCTGGCCTGCAAGGCGGGAACTTCTAGGTTGTAGAACCTTATGAATGTAGACGGCGAGGCCCAGCCCGCCGCCGTACATATTTCCTGTAAGGAAATCCCGCTAGACCAGGCCCACGATGAGGCAACGCCTCTCGTGGAATGCGCTCTAATGCCCAACGGGCACTGAAGGCCCTTGGTAGTATAAGCCATTGTTATGGCGGCAACCACCCATCTGGACAGGCTCTGTTTCGAAACAGCCGTTCCCTTGGAACGTCCACTGAACGAGACAAAGAGCTGCTCCGTCTGTCTGAAGGCAGCGGAGCGGGACACATAAGCTCTTAACGCCCTAACGGGGCAAAGACAGCTCGAGTCCCCTTCCTCGTTTGACCCCGGCAGGGCAGACAGGGAAATAACCTGAGCCCTAAACGGAGTGTTGAGGGATTTCGGCACGTAGCCGTGCTTAGGTTTGAGTATGACTTTGGAGTCATTGGGCCCAAACTCCAAGCACGTTGGACTCACAGAGAGCGCGTGCAGATCGCCTATGCGCTTCACCGAAGCGAGGGCCATCAAAAACACCGTTTTGAAAGACAGATGTTTGAGGCTAACAGATTGGATAGGCTCAAAGGGGGGGCCTTTCATGGCTGCCAAGACCGTAGAAAGGTCCCACACCGGGACTGAGGGAGGTCTGGGGGGATTCAGCCTCCTAGCTCCCCTGAGGAAGCGGATGACTAAATCGTTCCTACCCAGTGACTGGCCTGGCGTTGCTGTCGAGCACGCTGCGATAGCCGCCACATAGACTTTGAGCGTGGAAGGGGATCTGCCCTTATCCAACAGCTCTTGTAGGAAGGAGAGAACCTCCGTCACCTCACAATCGAGGGGTGACAGGCCCCGAGCTGTACACCAGCTGGAGAAAACCGACCACTTCGAGGCATAAAGCCGCCTGGTGGAAGGCGCTCTAGCCTGAGTGATGGTGTTCAGCACTCCATCCGTGAGGCTAACGGGTAACCGTTGAACGTCCACGCATGAAGGGACCACAGCTCTGGGTGTGGGTGCCAAATCGAGCCCCTGGCCTGCGAGAGGAGATCTCTCCTCAATGGCACTGGCCATGGAGCGGAGTCTGCTAACTGCATCAGGACTGGAAACCAGGCTTGGTTGTCCCAGAACGGTGCTATAAGCAGTACTGGGCATTTCACTTCCCTGACTCGCTCCAGCACCTGAGGTAGGAGGGAGACTGGGGGAAACGCGTATAGCGGGCAGTGCGGCCACTTGTGGGACAGCGCGCTGTCGTTCTTTGAAAAGAACACGGGGCAATGAGCGTTTTCTGGGGACGCGAATAGGTCCACCTCCGCTCTGCCGAATCTCTGCCACAACAGCCGGACTGTTTGTGGGTGTAGAGACCATTCGCCCGTGGGAACATTGTTCCTGGACAGCCTGTCTGGACCCAGGTTGAGTGTCCCGGGCACATGCACCGCTCTCAGCGAGCTCAGGTTGCGCTGAGCCCATATTAGGAGGCGCTCGGCCAGCCTGTAAAGGGAACTGGAACCGAGGCCGCCTTGGCGATTTATGTAGGACACCACGGCCGTGTTGTCCGAGCGGACTACGACGTGTTGGTCCTTGATGTGGGGACAAAAGCGCGTCAGCGCGTTGTGAACTGCTAGCATTTCCAGGCAGTTGATATGATGGAGCTTTTCTCGTTCTGACCAGAGGCCAAAGAACGGCCTGCCCTCGAGCAGCGCTCCCCATCCCGAGGTGGATGCGTCCGTAGACACCACTTCCACTCTCGAGGAAGTCCCCAGGCTTACACCTGAACGGTACCAATCGCCCGCCGCCCATGGTCTCAGGGCTGCTGCGCAGTCTTGATCGACTTTGAGGCGCAATCGGCTGAGTGCCCACGCTCCGCGTGGCACTCGCGCTTTCAACCAGAACTGCAGAGGGCGCATGCGAAGCAGGCCCAGCTGGAGAACTGATGATGCTGAGGCCATGAGGCCCAGCATCCTCTGAAAACGTTTGAGCGGGATAATCGCACCGCAGCGGAAGGACCTCGCTGCGTGCTGTATGCGCAGCGCGCGCTGTTGCGACAGCCGCGCCGTCATAGAACGAGAGTCCAGAACGATGCCCAGAAACGAAATAGTTTGGCTGGGGTTCAAGGAGCTCTTCGTCCAATTGATCGTGATACCAAGATTCTCGAGGTGATCGAGTAACATGGTTCTGTGCTCCACGAGCTGAGATCGTGATTGAGCTATGATCAGCCAGTCGTCCAAATAGTTCAGCACTCGCATGCCCCTGAGTCTGAGGGGGGCGAGCGCTGCGTCCATGCACTTCGTAAATGTACGGGGTGCCAGGGACAAGCCGAATGGCAGGACTGTATACTGGTATGCCCGACCCTCGAAGGCGAATCTCAAGAATCGCCTGTGGCGTGACGCTATCTGTATTTGGAAATACGCGTCCTTTAGATCTATCGACATAAACCAGTCTTCTCGGCGAATGTGCGCGAGGATTTTGCTGGTTGTGAGCATTTTGAAACTGCGTTTCACTAAAGCTCTGTTTAGTCGTCTTAGATCTAGTATGGGTCTGATACCACCGTCCTTTTTGGGGACTAGGAAGTATCTGCTGTATAGCCCCCCTTCGCTTTGAGCTTGGGATACATGTTGTATCGCCCCTTTGCTCAACAGTTTTGATATTTCGGCGCGAAGCAGGTGTGCTACTTCTGAATTCACCGTAGTTTCGACGCGCGCTGTGAAGCGTGGAGGGCGCCGACAAAACTGTAGCGAGAAGCCTCTCTTTATAATGTCTAGCACCCAGTCCGAAACCCCTGGAAGCGCGGCCCATGCGTCTGCATGGCCGGCTAGGGGTTGGATGCGAAGCGCGCTCTGTTCGCTGTGCGACGGCGGCGCTTCGGGGCGCGCTAGCATAGGCGTTACGCCTGTGACATTTGAGGCGGGGAGCGCGCATAATACAGCGGGCAACACGCTCATCCTCGACCCCGCTACAGTGTTTATCTGAACGAGGGAGGTCTGAGAAGGTCTCATGGGACTCATGCAGCCTACAAGTGAACGTGGGCGGGGACCGGGCACGTTTACTGCTTTGGCCGCGCTGTCTGCTTGAACAGAGCGGGTGCTCACAGGTCCCGTTTTTACAGGGAGCCTGTGGCTTGCCAGACATAGCGTTTGTGGGCACTGGGAAGTGGGCACTTTGACTATGTTTGTGGCGCGATCGAACTGCGTCGATCTTATGAGTACGGGCCCTGTGTGCAGGGCTGTGCTTGTGTGTAGGGATGGGCACAGGGAAGTGGGCATCAACACTACATTTATAGCACCATCGGCCTTGGCCGGGACACCAGAAAATACACTCTTTTCGGGATTTATCTGGGTAGCCGTAAAAACGGCTTTTGTGTGCAGGCAAGCGGGCAGCTGTGCGGGCTTGTGCTCTGCTGAGAACGCTGAAGCAGTCGCAATTCCTGGGACTGAGACAGCGGTGCGCTTTTGGTGAGGGCCCGGTCGCAACGGGGCTTACACACCTGCGCTTTCCTAGGCGTGCTAGGACTTCTTTGGGGCTTCCGGCTTCAACACAACCCTTGGTCGCGGCCCGCGGTGAGTGGGGCGGCGGCTGGTAGAGCGAGAGCGAGGGCGTGAGCTGCGCTGCTGTCGCTGAGAGGGGGCGGCCGGAGGCTGAGGCTGTGAGCTCCGAGGGGCCTGTTTCTCACGGCCCGCTGCGGAACTGGAGCGCTTCGGCAGGAAGTGCTTGAATGCCTGTGACGCTTTCTGGGCTTCGGAAAATCTCTCCACGAACTCGGAGAGAGAAGATCCAAAGAGGCCAGCGGAGGATAGCGGGGCGTCGAGGAACGCGTTGCGCTCTGCATCAGCCATCTCCGTGAGCGTCAGCCACAAATGCCTCTCGGCTACGGTAGCGGAAGCCATACAGCGTCCCATGGCTTGTGCTGCAGCCTTGGTAGCGCGGAGGGAAAGATCCGACGCGCTTCTCAGGTCCGTGATGCAGATAGCTTCAGGTCCTATCTCGTCCAGTTTGCGGAGGAGATCGCCTTGGAACACCTGAAGCGTGGCCATGGTGTGCAGGGCCGATGCCGCCTGCCCAGCGGCGGAGAAGATCCGCGCGAGCAGCGACGACGTCATGCGGCAGGCTTTCGACGGCAGCACTGGCTTAGTCCGCCGTCCAGCAGAGGGCGGGCAAAGGTGGGCTGCTATCGCCTGTTCCACCGGCGGCAGAGTGAGGTAGCCTCGATCCTGAGCATTATCCAGGGAGGAAAATGCTGGGGATACAGACGAACGTGTTCGTGCAGAAAAGGGAGCGTTCCAGGCCTTCGCCACTTCTTCATGAAGCTCAGGAAGAAACGGAGCGGGCTTAGACACAGGAGAAGAACGCTCACCAGGGAGGAAGCTACCATCAAGCCGGGTGCGCGAGGGGAGTTCCGGTGCAGACCACTCGAGGCCGAGGCTCGCCGCGGCCAACGCGAGTACTCGCATGAGCTCCCTCTCGATGCTAGCTCTAGCCGACGGCTTTCGGGCAGGAGGCGTGAGATCCGCAGAGCTCGCCCAGTCCTCACTGCCTGAAGCTAGCAGAGAGCAGGAATCCTTATCGACCGACTCGGCTTCAGAAACAACTTCCTCAGATGAAGCGGCGGCAGACTGCGGGCGCTGAGCATCGGGAAGTGCTCCGGGGGAAGCCGGCGAAGCTGGCGGGCGAGCCGGCGAGCTTTGTCGGGAAGAGGTGGGTTCCGGGGCCCGCTGCGAGCGGCGCTTCTTGCGGCGCGGCACCGCGGCGGGGGGCGCAGGCTCGGAGAAATGTGCCAGGCGAGTCCGCAGAGTCACCATCGGCAAAAGCTCGCAGTGAGGGCAGCCGCCGTCAGCGAGCGCGAGCGCTGCGTGATCTTCGCCCAGGCAGGAGACGCAAATAACGTGGCGGTCTCCCTCGGTGAGCGGGGCTCGGCACGAGCCACAGGATGGCATCTTGATAAAGACGCGGCTCTTTTAGGGGTGAGTGTTCGGGGAACACTGCACACACACACACAGAACAGAGCAGGTAAAGGATATGAAGCGCCGGAAAGCGCAGCAGGTACGGCAGTAGAGGCGGCGAAGGCCAGCGGCTTCAAGGGCTCGTCCCGCTGAAAAGCTTGCCTCGACGACGCTTGCTTCTCCGTGATCCAGCGATGCGTGAGCTTCGCTGAAGAGATGAAAATCAGTTGAATCAGCCTACTCGAGCTCCTTTTATAGGGGATGGCCACACCCGTTTCGGCGGGATGTGACGAGGAGCGCGCGAAGCGCTCTCATTGGTCTGATATTGCATCAGCCCTCGCTCGATAGGCTCATGCAGTTGCCGCAGAACAGCCAATGAGTGAGCGAGCCGTCTCGCCATGGCTGTGCACTGCTGCAATGCGTTTTACAAATATGAAAATTAAGGATAATTTTGCTTCAGTATTTCGTGAAAAGAGACTTTTCCCGCAGCGTTCTACGAACGCAGTACGAGAGAACTCTCGTAAGAGAACGGACACATGAAAAAACATGCTTGAGATCCTGTATTGCATTCATGACAACTTATTGTGTTTGACATTCATAACTGTTTCTAGGGCAACCCGTATTAAGAATGCCTACAAGTGACCAACTAGTACAGAGGCTGGTGACACGCAGCCAGAAAGACACTGGCACCGTGAATGGGGTTTTAGTGAGGCCCATGCTGCTGTAGACCTGTGTCTAGGTGATTATGTTGTTACTGATTAGAGGGGAAAATAATGTTTACTATAATAAACTGTAGTTCTGACTGAGTACACTAACTAAACAGAGGTAAAATGCATATACTGGACACAAAACACACAATCATACAGGAAATGGAATGGATTGACCAACATATCGAATTGCAGGTACTCTGGCACACTTTGCTGGATAATTCTGGCCCAGTTTAAGCCATAATCCATTACCCAGGACATATCAAATTCCTGAAGAAGAGACACTGACCTACATGCAAAGGAAAGGTGTGTGTGTGAGAGAGAGGACGAGCCATAGCTGGAGACAGAGTGAAAGTTAGCGCGAGAGAGAGAGAATTATCACACTTCCTTCTGTTGGCTCATGGTCTCACCTGTCTAATCCCATTGTTACAGTCATGCACATTGTGCCATTATCCACAGTATGCACCAGTGGCCCAGAACCACAGGTGAGGTCCATCTGTCCTCTTCCACCCAAGAAAACAGCACCGCAAAAGTCAATTTCCTCACACAACCTCAAATACGGTTAGGCCTGGTAGCAATTTTGAAGGAAAGTACAAGCAGAATTGATCAGTGCTGCTTGTGGGTGAGGGGTTTCGTTAGGGAGAATGAGGCGGTATCGAGAAACCTGTCTCAGCCCGAGCCATTACTGTCTGTACAGGAGCGTTGTACGGAGATACATTCTGCCGAACACGTCAGCTGTCTCCTGTCGTTTAGTGGAGACAGATATGTCTGCATATACGGGGGTTTGGCTCAGGGGTCTCAGTGAGGCATAGGGATGAAATGAATTCTGCCTCTCACTCCTGTTTTAAATTGACTGTGACATTTAAAACGCTGCGTGAGACAAGATGTTTGCATTAATAAGTTGCGCGAGCTCCCGATTGGAGGGTTCCCACTGGAACAGCACTCATTTGCACCCCTTTCCCTTAGCTCTAGGGAACCTATGAGGCCTCCCTGCTATATTGACAGATGTTGTTGTTATTGTTGTTGTTCTCATGTCAGCTTTACTTCTAATTTAACATTCTCTCCTATGATTAGAACAGGTTTGAGACCAAACAATTTCTGACAGTGAAATAGGCTTGGCAATATTCATAGAAATGAAGAGATCTTATTATTATGCAGTCATCATTTTTTTTCCCAACACACACACACACATTTAGAGGACTCACCTCATTTTAGATCTCATGTATGATTCAGGGCTGCCAACTCTCACGCTTTGAGCGTGTGACTCACGCAATTGACACTTTTCACACGCTCTCACGCCACACATCCATTTTCTCACGCACAGAAAAATTGCGGAGCAAAGAGGTACTTTTAATATTAAACTAATTCTCAGCTCTTAGATTCCATCAATTTTATTACGAAATTCAGACAAAAATACGTTTGGCGCTTGTAAATGTGACGTGACAGATCGCTGAGCGCCTCAGTTCAAGTGCACGTGAACATCATCTGTTACTTTTTTATTTAAAGATGCAGTACAACTTACCGAAAGTATACATAATATCGACCAATTGGTGTTTTTCAACCACGGAAAGAGGTCAATATAACAGCAGGAGAACAATTATGTCACATAACGTTACATTTACCTCAGGAAAGCCATTTAATGACCATAGCATGTTAACTGAATAGAAAAAATAGCTATAGAGGAGATTTTGCTGAGCACTATATTACATATTTATTATATTTTTATAGAGATGCACCGATTACAATTTTCTGGGCCGATTCCGATTTCCGATTTTTCATTAAGTTTGACCTGCCGATACCGATTTTAGCCGATTCCGATTTCATTTTTTCTAACCACTTTACAGCACACCCAAATATTTATTTTATATCATTTCTATAATAAAACATTTTCCAATTGTTGTGTGCAGTGCAGTGTTGTGGAAGAACCATTTCCTTTTCACATTCAATATCCAATAATTTTATATATATGTATTTAGCAAACGAAACGTCTGCACTGTAAAATCCAATAGCTTTCCTGACTCACATATACTTAGTAAACTTTACTCAGTAATATAAAATACATACTTCTTACTAGGTTTTGTTGAGTTACAGTCAATTGCAGGGTGAAAATAACAAGTTACTCAATCGTTTGAGTGACGCTTACTTGAAATAAGCAAGTAACAACAAAGGATGCAATGACGTTACTAAACCAGTGAGAGGCAGCAGTGAATTAAAGCATGCCTAATGTGCAGAAAAAACAAAGAAGAAGAAGCGGCACTTGTGAGAGCATGCGCAATAGATTCTGTGCGTATTTCATTTTCGGCGCCAATTTTGCAGATGTGGAAAGACTTTGACAGACTACCTACATTTTTATCTGGAGCTTCGCTACATTTTTGGAATAAAAATAAGTTGAGTAATCAAGCATGCGACTTTTGTGTGAATGTTTTTGTTTTTTTGTTTACTGTCTGTCGCCAATTTCTACTGATTTCCTTCATGTCTAACGTTACCAAATAATTGAGATAATTAGAGCTTGAAGAATATGGTTTGACCTGGTTTTTTTTTTTTTTTTTGCTTTTTTTTTTTTGCCATAAAACTATCAGGTACCATAACAGTTCCTGGAATGCCTGAAAAGCGATTTATTTGTCCCAAATGTAAGAATTATGGTTTTCTATTTTACCATTTTCACTGATGCATTCTCCTCTGTTGGCATTGGTTTAATTATTAAGGTTCCAAATCTGGTGAAATGGCGCACATCTACAGTTAAATGTAATCTGCAGCTTATGCAGAGATGAAGTATGTGATGCTTTTTGACAGTATGTGATTCCACAACAGCATTAAACTATTATTATTTTAAATTGAGTAAATTCAGATTGTAATGAAAGCACTGTAAAAGTGATTTTTATTTTTTTTACGCTGACTTTTTTTTTTTTTTACTCAACTATACTTTATCACTGCATCAAAGATGGACCAGACCTTCTCAATGCAAAGACGTGAAGTTGTGGATGCAGATGGAGCAGTGGCCAGCTCTTTTTACAGAGAGACAAGTACGTACTTATTCATATCCTTTTCCACCATTATAAACCACATTCTGTTTAGGTTTGGCTTTAGAATTGTCCTGTTGGCCTGACCGCATGCATTGAAAGATATTTTTTATAAAGATCAGAAAAGTCAAAAATAATTGTTCATTGAAAGATTTCCACACTGTCCCATGCCTTTCTTTTTTCTTTTTTTGCCTGTGTTGTAGGTGTTTGCAGAGTTTAACAGGATAGTCCCCACAGATCTGCAGAGTAACTTTTATGGTGCTGTGGATCGCTACACACCACGCTTTGTCACAATCTTCAAGTCTTCAAGAAGCATTGGAGAGAAATTAGATGAGCTTATGCAGCAAATTAATACAGGGGTGAGTTTACTGCAGCCTTAATTTTGTATTAATATTCTGAGTTTATCATGGTTTTGCTTACAATCTATCTAGCTGTTGTCTAAAGTGTTGTGGGGTTTTGTTAAAAAATTCTTTAACTGTGGACTAATCTTAAAGGATTAGTTCACTTTCAAATAAAAAATTTCCTGATAATTTACTTACACCCATGTCATCCAAGATGTCCATATCTTTCTTTCTTCAGTCAAAAAGAAATTAAGGTTTTTGAAGAAAATAATTTTTTTATTTATAATTTATAGATCATGCCTTTTGACTTTTCTCTGTTGTAATATTTTTATTGTTTGGTTTCATTCAGGTATGTGATGTTGATGAAGCCTGGGCACCAGGCGCGTAGCCAGTAATGGGCCAGGGCGGCACTGGCCCACCCACATAACTCACTGGCCCGCCCAGGCAAGTTTGATCAAAATACATTTTTAGTTTATTTTTATTATTCAAATGTATTTAAGAAAATATATTAATATAAACCTGATTTATTGTTGACTGGTGTGTGTTTAATTCTGTTTCCGAATAAAATGCGTGAAAGCCTCCCTCCGGAACGTAATTGGTTGCTATGGTTGCTAGGGGTTCCGAGTCCGACAGGCAGACTCTCTAGGCGGCGGGCTCTGGCGGCCTTTAGTTCTTTGAAAAATAACTCTGTGACTCTTTTGACTATGATGAGATCATTTCTGTTTTTAATACTAAACCCAGGCACTTGCATCTTGTTTTGTAGAGTGAAAACAACAAAGGTAGGCCAGTTGTTTAACTAATTTCCTTAATTTTTGCCCGTGAAGTGATTTAAGGCGAGACACGGCAAAAACATCGGGGTTTTTTTCACTGGTCAATTTTAAGATTTTGGGCTATTTGTCTTCTTCAATGCATTATTTCAGACTTGTGGTGAAAAAAAAAATCCAAAATACACATTTAGGTCTTTATTTTACTACATTTTGTCTATTTGCGTCTGTATATTTCTCCTAAATTCAACAAAAGTTGGCGTTGTTAATCAATATGCTGCACCGCGATCGCTTTCTGCACCTGTCATAACACAAACACCGTTGAAAAGCTCTCTACTTTCTCCTGTACACAATGCTGTCGGAACCAAATATGGTAATTTCCTTTAATCAGCAACCAATCGTGAAAGTACAATGGGGCATTTAACTCTAAAAGCGAAATCTCATTGGCTGATATCAATTTCTGACAATGTGATTCGTTCAGATGCATCACGTGACGTGCTCTGACATTTTGATGTGTGTTTTTGACTGTTTTTGACTGGGGTTCTGTTCAGTTGTTGGCCATAAATGCTGTGTTATAAGTTTTGATGTGTTTTAGGTGGTTTGTATTGTTGTTGCTGATGATTTGATAAGATATTGTGTCTGTAAATAGTTGTTTCTGCTAAAAAGTATGATTTTTTACATTACAAATCTTTAAATGCTGTTTTCTCAAAATTAGTTGTTTGTCATTCTCCAGAATAACTGAGGAAGTTTTATGGTAATATCTATTATTTTAAAATGTTACCCTATTCACCTGTCTCGCCTTAAGTTACTGGTGTGTTGTGTACTGTATAGCTGAATGCCTTATAGGCTATCCTACTGTACATTGTTTAGTTTAAATTAGTTGCAATTTTTTTGGCACAAAAGCTTAATTTCCACCAGGCTGCATTGTATATGGTTGATTTAACAGAAATTGGGGAGTGTGTTGTTATTCATTTCAAACCATGCTTATTAATATATTATTATTATTTACTTATTAATTATTATTTAAGTAATTTTTTTTCTAGGAAAAACTATTGGCCCACTCACTTTTTCACTGGCCCGCCCAAAATACAATTTCTGCCTACGCCACTGCTGGGCACAACTATCTGTTGGGGTGCTGACTGTCAACTTCCCTCTCTAAATAAACTCTACCTTTGCCCAGTGTCTACTGCCATCATTGTTGCAAAAGGTATTGTAATGGATAATCTGAAATTTCATCTATTTTGGTCTGTTTTATGCTTTAAATTTGGATTACCCAAAAGACATGAAAAATACTTTTAACTTCATTCAGAAATTGTTGCTTGCTTTGAGACTGAAAACTCTCACCAAAACTGCAATCTCTGAACAATCTCCTGTTGAGTAATCAAATGTGCAAGATTGATGATGTTTGGCATTAGATTACATTTGTTTATGACAGTGGAATTAGATTAGTTGATAGAAAAATAAAAGGTTAACTAAGCCACTTGTTTAAAATTGTCAGCCCATTAGTTCATGAGCAAGTTAAAGGGTTAGTTCACCCAAAAATGAAAATTCTGTCAGTAATTACTCACCTTCATGTCGTTCAAAACATGTAAGACCTTCGTTCATCTTTAAAACACAAATAAAGATATTTTTGATGAAAGCTGAGAGCTTTCTACCCCCCAATGACTGCAACGTCATTGCAACTTTCAAGGCCCAGAAAAAAACATCGTTACAATAGTCCATGTGAAGTATACAGAACTTCAACCTTAATATTGAAGCAACGAGAATACTTTTTGTGCTAACCCCCCCACCCCCCCCCACCCCCCAAATAACGACATTATTCAACAATCTCTTCTCTTCCACATCATTCTCCTACGCTTCTCCTATCCCACTGCTACTGGGTTCTCTGTCAGAACGTAGGCTTATTATTGGCCAGCATCACACATGACCAGCGTCAGCCAATAATAAGCCTCAATCTGACGTAGAACCCAGAAGCGCTGGACGTTTACACTACGTCAACAGTGTTGGAGAATGACGTGGTAGAGAAGAGATTGTTGAATAATGTCGTAATGGCGGGGGTTTTACACACAAAAAGTATTCTTGTTGCTTCATAACATTAAGGTTGAAGTACTGTAGTCACGTGGACTATTTTAACTATGTCTTTACTACCTTTCTGGGCCTTGGAAGTTGCAATGACATTGCAGTCTATGGAGAGACAGAAACCTCTCAGATTTCATCAAAAATATCTTCATTGGTGTTCCTAAGATGAACAAAAGTCTTACGGGGTTGGAACAACATGAGGGTGAGTAATTACTGACAGAATTAAAATTTTTGTGTGAACTAACCCTTTAAGAACCTGTCAGTGTATTATTTTCTAATGTATGTGTTTGAGAGACATTGCTTTTTCATCGTTTAGGCTTAAACGATGAAATACTATTCCACCGTTAATGAATGTAGCCACTTTTTTTGCACTTCTATACCAAGTTTGGTCTCCGAAGTGTTATTGATTAAAGTGAGTCATTGTTATGTATTGAATTGTTAAAGCTGTTTGTTGAGAATCTGTTAGAGTCAGGGTATGGTCTCAAATATATTTATTTTTATATGTATTTCTCATGGTTAGTTCATGTTAGTTAACACACTACCTAATGTTAACTAATAAACCTTATTATAAAGTGTTTCCTTTGTTTGTTTTTTTTTTTTGTTTTTTTTTAATGTAAAAACCTAAAGTGACTATTTACATAAATTGTATACCCCAATGCAAACTTGTGTGGACCACCCCTGTGTCAGTTGTTTAGAAAATAAATACAATAAATTTACCTTTGAACTGTATCATTGCCTTAAATTTATTTGTCCAGTTGTAAATGTTATCTTTGTAAAATTGTGAAAGTATTCTCAATGATATATAATAGATGATTGATAGCACTTAAGTTATTGGAGTAAAGCTTACTTGCTATTTTAAGTGCAATCGGTTTGCATGGTTTTAACAAGTAAACTGGATTGCTTTTAAAGTAAAGTAAACTCAGTAATTCCAAGTTGTATGCAGAAAACATCAGAGTTAACACAACTAGCATAAATGAGTACATCTAAAGTAAATGATCAAGTATACTATACAAATTAGTTTTAAGTTACTGGAACTCTCTTGTAAGTGTACACTACTAGACATGCACTTGTTAGTACTACATACTATTCCTATTTCACGTTACTTAGTTTTTTAAGTGCAATCGGTTTGCATGCTTTTTTTGAGTAAGCTGAACTAATCGGATTTTACAGTGTGTATGAAAACAGGGAATGGCAATAAAATAATATATAAATAAAAAACAAAATAAATATAGCCTTGCAGTATTAAGATATTTCTCAAAGCACACACACACACAGGCCCATTGCAATCACTTGTACAAACTGAATAATAAAACAAGTTTAAATGGGTACATTTTCTATAAATATTAGTCTTTGTTTTCTTTTCTGACATAGCCTACTCCAGTTCTTGTTAAAACATGCACATTCTGTGCATTTTGGGCACTTTTTTTGTGAAACCCTATAAGGCTATTTTCCATCAAAAGTGTGCTTTCCCTTTAATTGAGCGCGAGCAGTGCAGCAAATAGACTCGGCGCCGAAACGCGCTTCACTGCTCGCGACGCTCACGCGCTGCTCCCGCTCCCGTTGTGAATGCACTCATCGATT
Source organism: Scardinius erythrophthalmus (assembly GCF_964197995.2). Taxonomy (NCBI): domain Eukaryota; kingdom Metazoa; phylum Chordata; class Actinopteri; order Cypriniformes; family Leuciscidae; genus Scardinius; species Scardinius erythrophthalmus. Next base: position 20,031,921 of record NC_138229.1, on the reverse strand, counting down.
AACATGCACGGCGAAAAAAAATACGCGCTTGCGGTCTGAACGGACGTAATTCACGAGGTTTTCTACATGTGCTCCATGTGCACGTGTGATGCTGATGTTGCGCGATGTTAATCATGCGGCGCCCGAGTGCATTTGACCGGCATAAAATCGTCATTTGTCAGACTGACCGGCCGGTCGCCGGTTACGGCCGATCACGTGAAAATCGGCCAATTCCGGTCACCAGCCGATCAATCGGTGCATCTCTATATTTTTACTTATGTCATTAAATAATTGTTATTATAACAAAAACTACATTATATTTAATTTAATTTGTTATTTTTAACCTTTAATAATACCAGCAGATTGGGCCCTCTACGTTTACAGCATTAGGTGAGAAATAAACATGTATCCAAATTAGTCAATATTGAATCAAAATCGGAATCAATCACAAGAATGGATTCAATGGTAAATTAAAAGCTACATGAACAAATTACTCTTTTTAGCTGGTCATTTTAATGAATTAATCAAAAAGAAAACTTTTTACACCCTTTAAAGTTCATATCTGAATTAATTATGATTTTATGATTAAATAATATGGCAAATGAAAACTATGTAGATTGTGTCCTGTTATTATTATTATTTTTAAATTACTATTATTTGTAATGTCCCAAGTTAGAATGTTTCCTGCATAATGTACATAATAGCTGACAGAGAATTTGTCATATGCAAGATAATAATATATATATATATATATATATATATATATATATATATATATATATATATATATATATATATAAATATATATATATAAAAAAAAATCGGAAACTAATCAGATTGAGAGCTTATGAATTGAATTGGGAAATCATTATCGAGACGATACCCAGTCATAATAATGTGAGTGTAAAAGTAATAGTAATAGTAATGTTGAAATTAACCTCTTATTTTTCATCAAAATTATTTTAGTAAGTTTCTCCCAGTAGGTTGATGACACTGAAGCTCTATTTTAACAAGCTATATACATGCTTTATATATGATATATATATACATATATATATATATATATATATATATATATATATATATACATATATATATATATATATATATATATATATATGAGCCATTCCACCGAATGGGTGACATTTATGTCCCCAGAACATCATATGTAAAAAAATGCATGAAAATTAACTCTAAAATACATTTTATTATTAAGCAAAATGTCCTGCATATTAAGATAACTACAAATTATAAAATTTATAATTAAAAACATTAATAAAAACTACAAAAATAGCATTTTCTGCATGTCCCCACTCTCTGTCTCTAAACTTTGCCATGAAATATAATGATTAAAATCCTTCAGAAATCTTAAGTTTTGGGGATTGTTGTGTGACTTTATATCCAATGTATTTAAAATGTTTGTTTGTTTTTATGAGAAAAAAATATTTTATCTAATATTTTAGATAAAATACACATTTTAATCATGTCCCCGGGTTTTCACTCAGTCCTGTTACCCTAACACATCCCCCCCTCTGAAAAACTTGGAATATTCCACAAGACACATTTTCAACAGGAAGTTGCATCATCTTGATCTTCTAAAGGCAATGGGAAGACCATAAGTTAGTCCTCTTATTTTAATTTCTGTATATTTGATGAAATTGTAACTATGACTGAGAAGGTCAATCTCAACATACTATCCTGTTACCTAAATAATTTCTTAGAATGTATTTGTTTATTTTAAAGATATTAACTTTTGTTAAGTTACTAGAATTTGCTCAGTGTCCTCATGCTATTAGCATGTATGCTATGTGGCCATATGTCATGTATTTGATAACTTTTTGCTTAAAAACTCAATCCTGTTACTTTCAGTCCTGTTACTTATATGAAAAAATAACAGGAGTGAGTTAACGTAACAGGAGTGAGTAGAGTCCTCTGTTTTGTTGATTTAATACTGTAAATATTATTTCTCTTTCCACCTCCTTTGCTGTGAAGTACTACTAGCATATAGTACATCACTTCAACATAGAAATCTTATGCACACACAGTCATGTACACTATCTCTCGTGCACACACATATGGACACTCATTCCTGTTACCTGTTCCTCATTCCTGTTATGAAATAGTTCATTCCTGTTACCAAGTGTTCAGTCCTGTTACTATTATTTATTTATTTTCTAAAAAAATAAAGTTAAACCACTTTTTTTATCAGTTTTGTTTGGTCCATCATTTATACAATTGTTTAATAAATTAAATTATAAAAAAAAATTATAAACTTGAGGCTTCGGTCTTCTTTAAAATGAAAAAATGGCTTTGTGTTTTTTTATTAAAATACACTTTGCCTTAATATAGTGATTTTTTTGTCACAAATATCAGTTATTTGAACATATAACCAACAATATCTTTAAAATAAACACTTTCTTGTGGGGAAAATAAAGGAATAATTGACATGCTTTTAAACATGCTTTTTAAATGTCACATGAGTTTCGGTAACAGGACTGTGAAAACATGCATCCATCTTCTGCTTAGAAACCTTGTAAAAAATTAAATAAAGTTGCCTGAGATTGACCAATACACATTTTGAATAGGTAAATATTTGAGTATTAGATTCAGTGTTGAAAAAAATAAAAAAATTAAGTTTAATTTTTAAGAGTTACAACAAGCAAATGTCACCCATTCGGTGGAATGGCCCATATATATATATATATATATATATATATATATATATATATATATATATATATATATATATATATATATATATATATATAGCCTGGCAAGCCAGACCTACATCAAGATGTTAGGTCTGGAAACTCACCATAGTCACGGCTCAATCCGAGGGGCGGGATAAACGGCTGTCTTTCAAATTCCCTCTGCACGCAATAGGACAGCGCTTCAACCAACCAGAGCGTTTTCCCAACAGGAGCTTAGTTGATAGATTCAACTTTTGCCATATCTGGCTGGCAAAACGACGAACACATCTTCCTTTTTTTAAGAATGACTTAAGTGCCGTTCTTTGCTCTTTTCTCAAAGAAAAACTTAACTCCAAGTCCTCCAGAGTCGCGGCCAAAGCCGATTCGAAAGACCGTTGTTCTCCATCAGCAGCCGCCATTCTTTGTTTTCAAGTAGCAGCAGCCAGGTAACCGTCGCAACTCTGTCGTGTATGTTAAGCCCGCCCCCGCCTACTCTATACACAACGTGATTGGCCTGACCCAATCTGGGTTTTTGCAGCGAGAAGGTTTATTGAGAGTTGCTAGACTACCCTGGCTGCGAAATACATTTTGCTGCCGCTAGGGTGCGTCTAGATTTCTAGGCTAATATATATATATACTGTATATATATATATATGATGTAAATTATATAAATTACTCTCTGTAAAAAAATAAAACTTATTGAATTATTTATTATTTTATAATGTCTGAGACTCCAAACACACAATGAAATATTTTTTTTTTTACCTTTTAAAATTATTGAGTTGAATTTTTGTTTATAATCAGTTCACATAATATTAGACAGTCAAAACATATGAACAGGGCACTTATGTTAAGTATGTTTTTGAGATATTAAAGGGCCTTGTGGGTCTCTCAGACCTCAAGCATAATATGAGGCTTAATAAACTGTTTATATCTTTTTCTTTTTTACAGTCTACACCCTCACTGTCCCACCAGATGTCTTCATTCAGAGAGCCGGTTACCCTAAACTGCTTACGCCCAACACATGATCCTCTCTCACATCTGTCAATTTATTTCCTCAAGGTTGCGATATGTATTTCCAGACCCTGTCAATTACAAAACTCTTCTCCACTCCCCTGCCACATTCATAATTAAACTCTTGAGGTACAGTGCCTGAACGTGAGCACCGAACACATGGAAAGAAAACGGAAATAAGTGTTTTGGCTTAATGAGAAGCCTCGGCTTTGATCAGGTGGAATACGAGGGAAAATATTACGGGATCATCAGGCTTATATAAGCTGTCTGGTCCTCTCACTCACTGGACATCACGACACAGGCAGCTGTCAGTCAGACGTTTCACTGCAGTGTGCATTCATGTTTACGTGCACTTTTAGGTGCGTATCTGTGCCCGAGTTCCACTGAGCATGTGCACACAACATTGTTTGTGCACAATACAAAATTAAAGAGCGATTTGGGAAATGTTGGGAAAATGTGCGTCAGAATTTTTTGTCTCTGTCCTGGTTTTGATGCCATCTCTCCGCAGGAAACATCTGGCATGTGATGCTAGATTTATCGTGGGAACAATAATTAAATGCATCACAGATGACCCCATCAGCAGAGCGAGATATGAGAAACACGAAAAACAAAACCAATAGATAATACAGCAAAAACTACACTCGGTCACAAAACTGCTTTTAGAATCAGAGAAACAAAACAGATAAAAATAAATTACTCTGTAATTGAAGAATAATCACAAATAAAATTGTGAGAGTAGGCGAAAGGCCTAAATGAACACCTTGTACGTTCATGATTGTTTTTTATTTTTTTAAATACCCGTTCTTATGTTTCTCTTTCCCTTTCTTTCACACACGCACGCGCACACACACACACACACACACACACACACACGCACACACACACACACACACACACACACACACACACACACACACACACACACACACACTGAAAGGCAATTGTTTGAAAGACCTTGATTCTTTTTATTAGCTTGGTAGCACACTTTGGCTCCAAATGATGCCAGGCTTTTGCTTTCAATAGCGCGGGTGCGGGGTGGGGTATACAACAAAAGCTTTTGCCAGCAAGAACGAGGGGAAAAAATGGAGAGTCTGTTCAAATGACCATGAAATGCAGGCCAAATGAAATGCCTTGTGAATAACTAGGCCCACAGAGAGTAGCCTTCACTTTCTAGGCTTGAGTTATAGGTTATATATCATCTCCTCGGGAGATCATAATTTTGGCAGCGGCGATGCTTTTCAAAGCACTGATGAAATGAAATCACAACGTTTTAAAGCAGTAGAGAGGCATGTTGAGCATATGGGCGTAAGGCATGTGTCTTTCACAGTTTGTGATTTCAGAAATCACCGACTAGAGTGAGTCATGGGCCTACGGGTCATTGTGCAGTGAATTAAAATGATTTCCAAATGGCAGCATCTTACTTGTCTTCACTGGTCATATTCCTCAATTTTACTACAGTCATTTTTTTTTCCTGCACTAATTTGCATGTATAGCGCATGCTGTTAACATGCACTGGCATAAACTATTTGTGGTAATTAGCTGACTAAAGGCTGGTGTTAGCTTACTAAATCACTACTGACAGCGATTTAATTTTACTCTTTACAGAAAATAACAGAAACACCAAAAAAAAAACAAAAGAAACAATTTGGTCTTTGACAAAAATGCAACGTTCTCAGGTTTTTGTTTGAAATGTTGTTTTTTATGAAACTTATACCCATATTCCAGTGTTGATAAAAAATAATGATGAATAAAGCTAGAATAAAATGTTAATTTTCTTGAAGCAGATGCTCTGTTCTTTCTTTTGATATATTGACTGTTTGCATATTCATACAACAAAATATTCTGGGGGCCATTAAACTGATCAAAAATGCTGCTGCTGACTGGCAACTTTTTTTTTGAAAACACTGGTGGGGAAAGAGTTAAATATGTGTCTGTTCATTACACTAACAAAACTCACAATGAGAAGATGAGTGCATGACTATTTTCTTTATGATGTTTTATGGTATTTTTGTGCTTCTTGGAGCTTTCATTGTTTTGAAAAGAACAACCTGAGAAAATTATGACATACTTTTCATTTTTGAGTGAACTATCCCTTTAAGGTAGCTTCTAATTTTCCTAAGAGTGTTGCCGTTTGATAAAACATACAAAATTATACCAAATAACCATAGACTTCAAATAACCAAGATACAAAAAGAGAGATTTGGGGTGTTACTGGAAACTGGTGGGCTAACAGCTAACTCCGACTGTAATTACAGGCTCTCTCAGCAACCGCTAGTCAAGTCTTATTACAGTCACTGCATGATGCCGTAACTAATGGTGACCAACACAGCACCTCCCCAACACCTAAAAGACCAACCATGTTCATCTTCCATCCCTTCCATTTCTCTCAATCTTGCTCCTGTACTGCTCAAATTCACTTAGAATACCTTTTCATGTTTCCTTCTATCCATTTATTCCCCCCCTTTCACTGTCATTTACCCTCTCTCTGTGAGTGCCTCTGTCTCTGAGACTCCAATTTACTCTAATTCAATTCCATATCGAACAGCTCATTCACTATGAAATAAGGTCTTTTTCAGCACTGCAGTTCTATGGACTGCTGACACTCCAGCCCCCCTATCCCCCCCCCCCCCCCAGTTTGTGTACTGCACACTGAGTAGATGTCGTTATGTCTGCCGTATAAATGAATGACGGCTCGTAAAATGTCACGTTTCTATTGGTCAGCCTGATTGATAAATTAATGCATCTTTTAATCATAACTCCCTAAGGACCCTAATATATGACTGCTGTATTGTTGCCCTATTCTTTGCTAAATTATATTCATGAATTCGTGAGAGCCATTAATCTACAAATGCAATTTTAAAGAACCCATGGTATCACGTGACAAATGCAGTTTTCTTTCCTACATGTACCTTTAAATTTTCTATTGCGGGGGGTTTTAAACTGGGGTCCGGGGATCCACAAGGGGTTGTTTGGGGGACTGCAGAAAATATGAGAGAGAAAAAATCTGTCAAACATAACTCATGTTGATTGCAACTATTATGACCAAGGAGAAACACATTAGATTATTTAAATATGCTGATGACATGGCCTTAGTTGGACTACTAGAGAAAACAAAACCCTCAGGCGATGCTGCCTATCTCGCTCACAGTAAGGCCTTTGAAACATAGAGTCGCTTTAGCATTGATTATTTGCACAAAAAATGATATGTTTCACTCGATGACCGACATGATGAAATTGTGGGAAACTTTAAATATCTTGGTACAACTCTAGACTCCCAGATGAGCTCCTCTGAAAATACAGAGTATATTTTAAAGAGATGCTCACAGCGACTCTATCTTGCCAGACAACTCAGCAGCCGCAAGTTAGTCAGCATATCTAAGAACTTGGTGTTAGTCATCATATCTTGGAACTTGGTGTTAGTCAGCATATCTTGAGTGTTGAGTGAACATGTTGAGTGTTTTAACCTTTCATCTCCCTGCCTGGTATGGTCACCTAAATTGTAGATTTAATAGATAAACTTTCTAGAATTTTGTCAATGGCAAGTAAAATAGTTGGTAATCCCCAGAAGCCCTTAAAACAACTTTTTCACAGAAAAGTCAAGGAAGGCGGCGAAGAGTATTCTGGCAGATAGCTCCCATCCTCTCTTCAGCCAGTTTGAGCCCTTGAAATCCGAGAGGCGCTATTGAGTCTCTGGCAAATAAAAATGTGTTCAAGAAGTCCTTCATCCCAAATTTCACTAAAATTCTTAACTCTGCAAGTGACTGACAAAGCAACAGAAAGTGACATGAATATACTTTTTTTTAGATAATGTGACCTTGTCTGTGTATTGTTTTATCAATTCCTGTTAGTTTTTCAGCCGTTATTTCATGTGTTGGTGAGCCAAAGACAAATTTCTGTCCCCGGTGCACAATAAAGATATTCAAATTAAAATTTTAACACTTTTATTCTGCTTTTAGAAATGAGATTAATCATGTTTATTTTATTGTATTGGCAGCATTAGTAATATACAACTCACAATATTAATTGTGGGGCAAGGAAAAAATGGAAAATATATCGCTGCCTTTACAAAGGGATCATCATATTTAGTGGTTCCTGGTCAAAAATCTTTTTGCAAACCCATGTACTATTAAAACAGAAATTAAAGTCACTGTCATGCACCGTGAATTGTTACTTACCATTTTGTTGCAGATGGTATTAGTGGGAGGGACATTCTCATTCTGATTGGACAAAATGTGTGCTAGTGCAGGATGAGTCATCAATATTTTTGGAGAATTTCCTGAAAGGCAAAGAATATTATATGTGTATATCTGTTAAAAGATAATTTTGTTGACTTTTTGTACACAAGCAGATATATTTAGACCTGCAAAAGCTAATATACAAGGACTAAAAGTCCCAAAACTCTCATTTTAAAGATTGAACTAGTAACACAAATTCTCACTCTGTATTTCATTAACATCTTCAACTCTGAAACAAAACTAAACAACATTTAATATCTCATTTACCTCCTAGTTTGATTCCAAATTGGAGTTAATCTTATAACCAAACAAAGACTTCAGTGCTGTGATATTACTGAATTTTCAGTGGTAACAGTCTCTCAAAGCTTAATATTCAAGTAAAAATAAACCTCTTACCCCATGCGGATTTCATGTAACTCGTCATAAATACTAATTTCCCCATCTCATCATCTGCAAGCCAGACGCTGATGCAGTCTAGGGAGGAAATATAAAGCTAAAAGATCTAAAAAGAAAAAAGAACATTCCAATCTCATCTGATAACATGGTAATGTTGTAATAATTCAGTTCTGATATCATCTATGAATAATGTATTCATGATTTATTGGTGTTCAATCCACAGTGATGTTGAGATATGGGGTGGTGTTAACAAGCTCAAAGATGCAGACTAACCAGATAACTTTAGATGATCTTCAGACAGAAAGGAGGGCATCTGTGCAGTAAAAAGCTTCTATAAAGCTCACCAGGGGTCAAGAAGCCTGAAGAAGTCTCAAAGAACTGGGAGCAGGAGTTCCCAAGGCCCACCAAGTAAAGGGCATCATTACCATCTCCCCAGCAGCCCACCCTCGACAACAGCAGCCCAGCTTGGTGTTCTGCGCTTGGGGCAGAAATACCATAGGCCATAGGGTGCCCTGTCTGTAGGAGGCACTTCAACACAGCAGGAAACACCAGCAGCGTCTCCACAGAGTTTTGATCTGGCTATTAAATGTATGGCAGATTTAATATGCATTATTTCTGACAATATGCACTAGTCTGAGAGGGATACTGTACAAATAACATCAATCAGAGAATTGGGTCCAAGTGGAATTTAGGTCATAATTTGTAGAACCATCTTAGTGCCAAATGTCACAGTTGGATCAACAGCTGGTTCTCATCATGTAAATGGAAAAGATTTTATAGATAATTTCCTACATGTCAACATTTTGTTCCTGTCTGTTCTCTTCACAATGGACAACGGTGGCCACAAATCTTGTGTTAATGCAACACTGATATTAACTACATGAGGTTGACACTCCTCAACAGATGTTTGAAATTAAAATATTTTGTGAATGACCAAATATAACAGGTTCATTATTCTTTGCAATGAATTATGAGATGCTTATTGTACTTCGCTTAAATGGTTAGATTTATTGCAGTAATAACATGTTCCTTTCAGTGCATTTTAAAGTCTTTTGGTCTTGAAACCTGAAGAGAAAAAAAACTCACACTTAAAGGATGAATGTTGAATGTGGAGTTATATAGTCTGGCTTATGTGTGTTATCAGTTTATTGGGATGGAAATGTGATGTGGGATAACACAGAAGGCTCAAAGAGGAGAGCCGTTACCATTGCACTGAAATGGCGAGACGTAAATTACAGAGAATAAAGATGAATCAAGAGGATCTTCTTTTATTTATTATTTTACAATCCTATCAGAACAGCAGACAGCAATGAAGAAAATCCACTTAAGTAAAAACAAATGAGGTTGCTTTGAATTCATAAAGTATGCACTGCATGGCTCAGGCACATATTATTATGGGTCATGCAAGTGTACACCTTAAAACTTAGTTCAGGATGTGTGTATGATTCCTAAAAATTGATCCATTACAGCGAAAATCAAATTCATGCAGTACAACCTTATTGCTTTTCTTTATATAAGACCAATGGAAGCTATAAATTACAGTGGGGCTGCACATTATGCTGAGCTGAGATTCTAACCAACTCAACCAAGAATGCAGAACAATCATTGAGTTTTTCAGTTGGCTGACTTAAAGCAGTGCACCACTGCTCATTAAAAATAAAAAAAACAACAACAACCTTTTGTAGAGTTAATAGGCAGGTTCACTTGTCTGAACAGAATGAATCACGTTACAAGAAGTCAAAAGGTCTGAAAAGTTCAGCTCAAATCTCCATAGTCAAGGACTATGATCTCTTCATGATCTCAGATGGTCCTTTGCTTATAAAGCAAATGATAGCATTATTAGCTCTGAGTGGTAGCACATGTCTTCTATTGATTCTTCTCATCGATTGGTCAATTACTAGACTTTTCAGGGTCACGAGGTGGTATGGGGTGTTGGCAACAATTATATCTAAAATTACCCTAGTTAAACTGAAACAGCTGGTCAATTACCCCCAATTGATTGCACTTTACTTCAGCTGCCTTCACGAATTGATTATTCATTAGTAATTACAAGGACATTCTTTATAGAAGTTGGTCCTGTTTTGCATTAGTCACAAAAAAAAAAAAAAAAAAAAAAAATTCACCATGACACTATAGAAAAAAGCTTGGAAGTCAATACTTTCCTATCTTATCCTTTTCACCGCATGCTTCAATTTCCTTGACGAAGTAGAGTATGAAAATGTCGACTGGATTGTCTTTGAGACTGATATTTCGATGCTTCAAGGATTGTGAGTGAGCATCTGTAAGACATATGTGATTTTTATACATCAAGGCCAATTTCCTGTAATGGGAGGTAATTCAGCGATCCGGTCAGCCCAAGGCCAATTATTTTTGAACTTGAATCCATTTGCTTCTGCTCTGTGAAACTGCCTCTGGTAAAGACTGTCTAAAGGTCCAAGCAGAAGATGGAAGTGTCCTCTGTATAACCAAACCAGGGGATTCAATTGCATACTGTGATATGATGTCCATATGTTTACCTTTTCTCAATTAAAAAATAATTTAGATTCTCATTGCCTAGAATCAGTTAGAATAGTGGAGGACAGGAACATAAAAAGTATATTGTCATATCTCTTTGTCCACTTTACAGCAGATATTTCCCTGGCTCGAGGTTGAGCAGGGAATGACATGTTTCCAAATTGTTCCTATAATGCCACCCCTGAGGCATCTCTTCACTGTCAAAAAGGGGGTAAAACCGGGAATGATGACGCCAAAGAACAAGGACACAGGGGTTTGGAACATGTCGAGTCCTTGTTTGGATACAATACAAGGGAAATTGAATCATTCACAAGGAACTGGGCCTGATTCAGGGATTAGGGGACTTTTGTCTCATTGGTCAATGGCTGGCTGACTTAAAGGCGGGGAATGTGGAAAGCCCTGGTGGGTGGTGGAACTCAGGAATCGGCGGGGGGGTCGCGGCAGATTAGCTCATCTGAGGTCTGCAGAAACATATCTGGAATGTGTACATGATGGTTTTGCTCAAAATGGTAAGAATATACAAGTGCAGGCGTTGAGTTTTTCTTAATCCTCCTCTAAAGCACACAGGCTCTTGGTTGTTTGCGCCCTCCATCTGTTGCCTGTTTTGGCAGTCGGAGCTGCGCTCAGCATTTTGAACACGTTCACCCAGATGGCATAGACAGACCCATAGTAACCTTGAGTGCTGGATTTGAAGAGAATTGAAATATAATCCAGATAAGAATATGTTTCCAGATTATTTAAATAAAAAAGAACAATTCGCCAGTGCCTGGATTAGGAGGGCGGGGGTGGGAAACGAAAAAATAACAGCATCAGAAAGCAGCTGCGGGTCATAGCAAATGAAAGGCAGCTAAAACATGACGAACATGAGCAGAATATAAGGGACAAGATGCAAGATTCTTTGATTAATCTAATAAATGACAATGGAATGATATCAATTTATTAAGGATCCATAAGAGATTTTCAGTTGAGTTGTTTTTCTACATCTTAAACTGTTAACCATAGTTTCTTTATAACAAATACTATAGGCCGCATATCAATCTTTACCCTTAATGGGCTTGTGCTGTTGTTATTGTGCAGACAGTCGATAAATCATATAGGCTAATCTAATGACCAGCACATACCTCTGTAAATTTCCATCCAGTTTTGCAGGTTAAAATATGGCTGGCTTAGCGACTCAGAGAAGACAGGAAGGGGAAGGATCCCTCCCATGTTATCTTCTCTGAGTCGGAGCAACAATTTGTCATGTTCTCAGAACCGTACATGAGCATGTTCACTGAAAAAATACATGAAACAAAAACAGAATAAACATGAACAGAATACAAGAAAACAAAATGACACAACTGATGACATCATGTGATAATCTACTATTCAAAATCCTTTTATGGGCTTTTTTCACATTTTGATACAAACTGTACATTTGCAAACCCTTGTTAACTCTGTAAATAACATTGAGTGGATAGAGACAAGAGGCAAAAAGCACATAATGGGTTTCAATATCTGCTTGTCAATCTGTATACATATTATTACTTTATGTAAATGCCTTTTAAATATACTACTGGCCCTCTACTGATAATACACACTCCAGAAAAAAAAGATTGCTGTCACTGTTCAACGCTTAACTGTTTCTCTCAGACGCTGAAACTAATAGCAGCATGTGAGTTTTTGCATACTGCAGCACTTTACTTTATGATTGATTGTTACTAGAGATAAAAATCCTAATTTTGGTTCTTTAGCGGTTCCATTAACAATTCTTTTACAGTTTTTTACGATTGTTTACACACTAAAATAAAAATTTCAACACAATTTGCAAAATTCTACTCCAAGGAGCAAAACAGATTGCACAACAGATTTGCACAACATTACACACAATGTCTGCTTCACCCTTTTTGCAAAACATTACACACAGTGATTTGTAAAACTCTACACACATTTTCACACCTTAGACACAGTTAAGGATTGTGAGATTACTTCCTTGTCATTACAAAGCCCCAGATTGCCAATGACAACACTAATGAACGAATTGGATAAACACAACCACCAGGTGTGGAAGCACACATGTGCTAATTTGAAAACGCAGCACTCAGGTGTGCTATAAAAGGCAGCAGGTGAGTTCACCTGTCTTCAACAAAGATGGAAGGAGCTAGAAGTAAAATAAGAAGAGTGAGAATGAGAGGGGGAGCTCAAAGAGGAGATGAAGGAGGTAGAGGAAGAGGAGAAGAAGGAGATAGAGGAAGAGGAGAAGAAGGAGATAGAGGAAGAGGTCTAGGTAGAGGAAGAGGAGAAGGAGGTAGAGGAAGAGGCCCAGGTAGAGGAAGAGGAGAAGAAGGAGATAGAGGAAGAGGCCTAGGTAGAGGAAGAGGAGAAGAAGGAGATAGAGGAAGAGGCCTAGGTAGAGGAAGAGGAGAAGGAGATAGAGGAAGAGGCCCAGGTAGAGGAAGAGGAGAAGAAGGAGATAGAGGAAGAGGCCTAGGTAGAGGAAGAGGTAGGGAAGGACTTATGCCATTGAAGACATATCCTGTGATGTGGATGAAATCTTATGGCCTGATCCAGCCAGACAGTGAGATGATGAATAGTTACAGTATTCTTGTTGCTTTTACAGTAGTTTTTCTTCAGAGTCAAAGTGTATGTACTTCATGCAGTAATTTTTATTTGTCTACAGATTTTATTTGTTTCATTGATTTCATTGTTGGTTGATTACTGTAACTGATTATGGTAAGAAATACTATGTAAGTATTGAAATAAATACTTGAAATATTCAGTCTGCAGCATCAGTGTTGTGCAGTGCTTGGTAAGTTTATAGTAGGCCTATTTGTGTACATTCTCCCTATATCTCAAACTAATCATGAAGAATGTTGTGGGTATGTCACTATTTTATTATTTTTTTTTTTTGTCATCTAAATTATCCCTTACATAACAATGTCTGGCCAAAAATCCAGCACATGCTATTTCCTAAAATTAGTTTTTTTTACAAATGTGTTTTATATTTATCACAGCTGTGTGTAACTGGCTGCAATAGTGTCTGATCATTGAGGACTGTGTTGGTTAAATGAAAACTAATAGCATTTTCACAAATATGTGTATATGTTTTGACTGAAATGTGTATGTTTTGACTGAAGTGTGTCATTTTGCAAACAATCTAGGAATTATGCAAATTGAGTGTGGTGTTTGGATAATTGTGATTCTGTTTTGAAAAAAAGAACCCGGTTTTCAAAATTGCGTGTAAACAATTAAAAAAAAACTGTAATACCTCTAACTGAAAAATAAATGTAGGTTAATTGCAAATGATGTGATCACTTCGATAAATCATTTTAGAGTGAATGTAAATGCAATCCAATAATTGGCCTTAACAGTATACTAAATAACACTAAACAAACTATTTAAGTCTTATGGTCAAGTACATTTTATCTGTGATTTCCTAAAAAGAATCAACTCATTAGACTCATTTGTTCCAGAATCAAACTATACTAATGCACTTTTTGATTCATTAAAAAGGAATGGCTCATATACAGTAGTAGTATATCATATAGGCTTACTATAGTCATTTGTTCAGAAATCAGACTACAATGGTTTGCTATAGAGAATCAGACCATAAGAGTAGTTTGTTCAGGAATCAAACTGCATCAAACTACACTTGAGAGCTGTATGTTTCTGACTCATTAAACAGAACCAGCTCATAGTGGCTGCATCCGAAATCGCATACTCTCTTGAGTAGGTACTTGTAAGTAATTGCTTCATGACTGCTAAAAGAAAGTGTGTAATATGAATGTTATCCGGATGTACTACATTCGCCATGTTGTCATTATCATGTAACCTACCAGTGTCAGATGCATCGCATCACCGCCATTCACAAATCCTCTCCTGTGGCCTCATGAGATAGTTAAAGGGACACTTCACCCATTTGCATTAAGCTTTGCATTGTTAGAAACCCAGTCATACTATTGAATGGTCATGCAACACTCTTTCATTTTCCCCTGATACGGGAGAAATCTGTTATTTACCTCTTACACTTCCTCCTACAATGACGCAAAAATCGTCATTTTGCGTCATTGTAGGAGGAAGTGTAAGAGGGGGGGATTTCTGTTGAGACTACAAGCACTCGTTCCTCATCTCTCCCAGGGGGCGGGACCCGCTCACGCTACAGACCTATTACAGATCAGTGGGTGGGACTTTACTCTCTGAAACTGAAAGCAATATCCTCCATCTTGTTTGAAGCTAAGCTAACAGGCGCTGTGGAGACAGATGTACAGTTATGACAATAGCGGAGGAGAGTGCTCAATATGATATAGAGGAAGAGGATTTCGGAAGTCTGATGCTTGAATCAGGTGTTTGTGGCTACCTTTACAAGCCGCATTATAGCGAAGAGCAGCCGAGGCAGAAGACCTGCCTGCCGCGGACGAGGAGCCCGGACTGGCTCGAGTTAGGGCGGACTGGTGGCGCCGGTGATCTCACTATGCAACTACGAACCGCTACGAACACAGAGAAAGAGTCCGTCTGCAGCATGATGACAATTTCTCCTGGACGAAATCTCTGAATCAGACGAGGACACGGACGTTTGTGTTGTGAACTAGTTTCCTAGTTTCGCACCGCATAATGTTCTGACTGAACATCCAGGTACCATGCAATAATTCACCTTTTCGAAAGAAATACAAACGAGGAGTAATGCACTAATGAGTTCGCCAACTAACTAGACATTTTGTGTGAATGTGAAATTAATTTCAAGCTCTGGTGGTAGCTAGCCTTGTAGACGGAAGAGTGATTTCTCTTATAGGCAGATATGCGCTTTCTGGATTAGTGGGAGTGGCTTGCGGAGCTGTGCAATGTGGTGCATTGTGGGAGTTGTTGTCTTTCATACAAATGCGTCCTGAAGTTATTTTTTGTCTTTTCTTGGTCACAAAGGCACCAAATTCAAAATTTCTTTTACATTTCGACTACATATATGACCCACTTTAAATAAAAAACAATGTTCAAATGGGTGAAATGCCCCTTTAAGTCTTCATCGCATGCACACTTCAGAATCTCGCCAGAAGTACGTTATCCAGGTAATTTTTGCCTACTCTTTTAGGAGGACTGTGAATTCGTACATTATATTGTTGTCACATACTGATTTTCACCTACTATATATTCAAGAGTTCACACTTACAAACATTTAGAGGGAGTAAAGTTTA
Source organism: Scardinius erythrophthalmus (assembly GCF_964197995.2). Classification (NCBI taxonomy): domain Eukaryota; kingdom Metazoa; phylum Chordata; class Actinopteri; order Cypriniformes; family Leuciscidae; genus Scardinius; species Scardinius erythrophthalmus. Next base: position 20,015,928 of record NC_138229.1, on the reverse strand, counting down.
ATGCATATCTGGTGTGCTGTCCGGGGGGAGCGCTCCGAGCTCGGTGTTTGGTCCGAACCCAGAATACTTCCCCCCCCCCCCCCCCGTATGTAAATGGTTAGGACTACAAGTGTGGAGAAGGGGTGGTGGAGGGATGCTGCTAAACTTTTTGATTCACTAAAAAGAACCAATTCACAAAGTCAGTTAGTCAAGAAACCTAATAGATAACATCATTGTCTTTTAATCCAAAAGCACATTTTTTTTTACTTTTGACAATTTTATGTTTTACAACTGTTGTTAAATGTGCAAAATTGTCTTGCACCCCCACCCTTAAAAGTATTTGTTTCTTCGCGTAGAGAAAATATAAGACAAACAAGAGCTTCATCAAGAGATGACAGTGAAGCACATTTTAGAGTAACTGAGTTTGGTCGATCAGCTTTTTCTGTAAGAGCTGTTAACAACTGGCATAATTTAGCAATTAATATTAGACAGTGTCATACTCTTGCACAGTTCAGGCTACATTTGAAAATGTGGTTAAAGAGGAGTCAAGTCTGTAATCATTACACACTCTTATGCTTATGTTTTGTAGGATGTATATTGAGGTTTATTCGGTAGTAATTTGGACTGCTGTTTTTATTGTTAAGTGATGGACAATATGTCGTATATTTTCCATTTGTGGGGAGATTGTATGTAATGATTTTTTTTTTATATGTAATGTGATATGGTACTTTCCTGCCCAGGGACTGCAGATGAAATTTAGCTTTGTAGCTAATTCTGGGACAGTTTCTTACTGTCCTTTGTCCCAGTCAAAAAAAAAAAAAAAAAAAAAAAAAAAAAATTGATGTTTGTGATTCACTAAAGAGAATCAGCCCATAAGAGGAATCAAACTACACTGGTGCGCTGTAGGTTTCTAATGCACTAAAAAGAAAAAGCTAAATTATTAATTTGTTTAGAAATAAGGCTACCATGGTTGTGCCACATGTTTCTGACTAATTAAAAAGAACCAGCTAATAAGAGTAATTTGTTCAGGAATTGTATTATACTGGTCACGTACGTTATGTGCTGTAAATTCTATTGTCACCTAACAATAGTTTAGTCTGTAAACACCCTCAAAATACAAGTTAGTGGTCCCTTGAAATTTACCCCAAGGTTCATAGTGGACCACACAGAATCTGAACTTCCACCAACAACAATACCTCAACATTTTTCTTTCATCAAGCAAAAAGTGTGAGGAAAACAAAGACCGAGAGGTATATAGCGCACACTTCCTTTGTAAAACGGACACACAATTGCACACACACTCAGTCAGTGACTGCAGGGAATTGAGTTTGACAGTGTACGCTGAGTGAGTAACTTCAGCTCTGTCGTGCAGGTGGACAGATTTAGGAGGACTGGCGGAGGGAGAGAACTTGCTCCACAAATGTTTAACGAGCTGAAGAAACATTCTCTCTCCACTCCCACATCAGAGGCTCCAGCTCCGTCAAATGAACTTCACCAGACAAGCTCCCCCAGAGCCTGTAAATCACTCCCTATCCTTCATTGATAAGAGCACGGGGAGCTGTTTATGGGGTACGAAACCGGTGGAGCTGCGGCCTGAAACTCAGATGAACTATAACAGCTAAGCTCACTGCGACCCACGAATCACTCTCAGTCTAAACAGGAGGTTCGAGAAACAAACGCCTAGTCAGAGAGCAATAAGCCCAGTGTGGGAGCGCTTTACCTCCACGACTCACATAGCCTTCTTCGTGGTTCTCATGATGATCATCAGACTCATTTGTATTTGGAGCGGGACAAACAGTTGCTAGGGTTACACTGATTAACCGCGAGCCAAAGCTCTTGTATCCCATAGGTTGAACACATTTTGTGAGCCATCTCTGGCACAGCAGGTCAGGGCTGTGGCCTCTGTTCTGAGCATCTGCTGAAGGATCACACGCTCTTTGATGTACTGTTGATCTGCTCAGGCATTGGTGTAACACCATCTGCTTTTAGCTGGTGGAGAGATACATTTTTCAGTGATATGAGATTCTCTCTCTCTTTCTCGCACATGCCATCTCACTTTCTCCCTCTCTCTCGAAATACAACTGCAAAGCACGTGTTTAGCTTTATTTAGCGCATTATGACTTCTCAAACTTAATGTTATCGGCCACGTTGCTCAAGCCCAGGAATGATGGATCAGACGGTGACTAAATAACCCAGGACAGGACTGTTTCTTGCCTTTTGGTGGGGGAGGGGGAAGCCCACCGTGGTGCATTTAAGGTGCAACAGCTTGTACAATTAATCATGCCCCCATTAGCACAAGGTTCTCAGTCCAATGTGGGGAGAGACTCACTTATAGTTCAGAACAAAAGAGAACTTTCCCACACTGATGATGAGGAACCTGAGAACACAGAGCTGGAATGTCCAGGAGGTCAGAAGGATTGTTCTGTTGCTTACAGACGTTAATATATTGTGCAACTCGGTTCAACAAGATCTAGTGAACTACACTCAAAATCACTGACATTTAATGAAACCCTTTTCATTCTTTCTTTTTCTGACTCTTTTTTCCTCTCTTTACTCATTTTCTCTCTTCTTCTTCCTCCCTCCTTCTGCATCTTTCTTTCCTTCCTCCTCCTCCACCTCTCCTTCCTTCTCATTCCCTTTTTCTTCATTTCCTCTTATTATTTTGTTCAGTTTCTATCTTCTTCCACCTATTATAACATTTTTCTTTCTTTCTATTACCTAACTTTCTTTCTTTCTTTCTTTCTTTCTTTCTTTCTTTCTTTCTTTCTTTCTTTCTTTCTTTCTTTCTTTCTTTCTTTCTTTCTTTCTTTCTTTCTTTCTTTCTTTCTTTCTTTCTTTCTTTCTTTCTTTCTTTCTTTCTTTCTTTCTTATCATATCTCCATGTGCTAACTGACCTGACAATAACTTTCAAAACATGACCTTCAATGTCCTTCAACCGTTTCATGATTTGGAAAACATGTGTTTTCAGTCACATTCTGTGTCTTTTTTTTAATTTGTGCTGAAACACAATTTCTTCACTAAATGGACATAAGAGATTCATTAAACCAACTCAACAGATGGGCAATGGTCAAACGCTCTTAGCAAACTCTCATCAGCAGCCCACTGTATTATTATTATTAACACACAATGACTGAAATATCTCTTTCTCTTAGTAACAGCACCGGGATGTTTATTACCAGCTCTCACACTAACAACAGACACCAAAATAAGTGAATTATAATGAAATGAAACAGGCCACTGCTGCGACGACATTCAAAGCCAACAGCTAAATGAGTCTGACCTTGAAGCTGCTGAGGCAGAGAACTCTTGCCCTACGATTACAGGGGAATTGGGAGATGTTAAACCCATCAAAACACCCCCCACCTCTCAGATCTGCCCAACATCCAAATTTGACCTTGAAGGTGGTATAACGCCAGGCATGTCGACACTCTCCCAAGCAGCACTTGAGCTATTTCAGACACCTGTGTGAAACTAAGCGTTCTGACAAGGCGGAACTTTTTAGCAAGCGCTTGTGAAACAGAAAAGGTCAAAATATCTGAAATCACAAGGCTCGATATCGTCAACGCCCATCTGCATTGACATTAAACCATTATGGGTTGGTTAATAAACAACTATTTTGGACATTGAATATTTTTTTAAACATTATTATTGTGGCCCAGTGCAACACAAGAGAATAAAGGTTGTGTAAATGCACATTCTTGTATAATTCACAAACATAAAATTATTTTGTTGCATTATTAAAAAAGACCATTTTAAATCAACAGACAACCCTATTTTATTCACACTTATTTGAAGGAATCATAAACGTCATGAAATTATGTTATACTTTGCATTTTACTTCTGTTCTTTTATTCTAATAATCGTATAATAATTTGTCACGTTGGATAAAAGTGTCTGCTACATGAATAAATGTAAAATTGGCATTTCCTTCAGATGCAACACAGAAAATGTTCAAATAATTATTAAAAACAAATGTCTAAAACAGTCCTATCAAAATATCCACCTTCAGAGTAAGAGTTAGTAGTTGATCAATTGATGAGTCACATTTCCCGCTCTCATTCATTTTTCTCAGTGATAAGAGTAGAAGAGTAGTTTATGCTCTCCTCACTTCCTGATAAGATGTGAAGGCTATGGGGAACAATGAAAGCACTGGAGAGGTTTCCTCAGAAACCAAAGATAACTGCTATTCAACAAGGGCATCACAACATCAATACGTTTCTCTTATCCACATCACCCAGCAGTCTTCTCAGTGCTACTCCTGCTGAGAACAGAAACTTTCACCATGGATCTTCTAGAAAAATATTAGCAATTCAGGAACGGATACCTCTACACATCACACTTTCCTCCATAGTCCAGGAGCAGACATCTAACAGGCTGTAGGGTGTCATTACAGTTCGGAATGAGAAATAAGACGCCTATAAAAATGCCTTTTCAATTCTCTAGCTGATTTTCTTTTCTTTCTTTCTTGATTAAAAGACAGGTGTTCATATGCAATATGTCAAAATTCCCCCTAACTTTTAATAATAATTCTTCAAATAATTACTTTTTATTGTAAAAACTGATTTAAGTATACTGAAACTAATTATTTGTATTGTGGTTCAGCATCTATTTTATCTATGAATCAATTGTAATAAACTCTTTAACAACACACACACACACACACACACACACACACACACACACACACACACACACACACACACACACTCAAATTTTGCCAAAATAAACCACAACAGTGACTGTTCACTTTTTAAGTAGCCCTGATTGCGGACGTATTTATCCCAGAAATGTTTTTCAGAGGCATTTTAAAAATTTTCTTCAACAGTAAATTTTAAGCCTTGAACTAAACTAACCTCTGAAATGAAGCGAAATAACTATTCAAGAATTGGGAAAGAGACAAAAGTACAAGACCGTCAATGTTTTTTAATACTGAAAGATTATCAGTAGCCCATCGTTTAAGCCTTGAACTAAACTAACCTCTGAGATGAAGCAAAATAACTATTACAGAATTGGGAAAGAGACAAAAGTACAAGACCATCAATGGTTTTTATAACTGAAAGATTATCAGTAGCCCATCACCACATTCTGGAATTTTTTTTTTTTTTACATAAAATTCTATTGCAGAGTCACTGTAAGAGAGCAACACAACAATGATGTTATAACAAACAAAGCCATGCACAGATTCCACACTGCAAGAAAGCATGTTACAGTTTTTTTCAATTGCTTAAGCACAATTTTGAAAACAGGGCCCGGTTTTTCAAAACCCTTCACACAATTAGCACAACACTACACCAAAGTAGCACAACACCTCAGATCATTTGCAAAATGAAACACTTTTGTCAAAACTATACAATGTCTTATAAAAACCTTATTTTGTTGTCATAACATAAACACAACCATCATATGGTCTGACTCTGTTTGAATCAGTTTAACACTCCTGTGCTCAACCTAAAACACTTTTAGCATTTACACAGAAAGTGTAAAAATAAATTCACCAACACCACATGACACCAATTGTGCAGACTGATGAAAATAATTTATTTTCATGTACTCAAGTCAGTCAATACTGAACAAATATTCATAAAACATTTTCCAGTTTTCATATATTATTACTGAACATACCATTGTACTCTAAGCTTACAGTAATACTGTAACAAATTACATATCCAGTTCAGTACCGAAAAAAAAAAAAAAAAAAAAAAAACTAAACATCTCTCCGCCTAGCTGGATCTGGCCACAGGGCTTCGTCAACATCACAGGCTATATTTTCATTTGCAAGGCAACGTGGGAAGAATCTTTTTGAGTGACGAATCCACCCTTGTATGGATGCTGGTTCAATTTGATCACATGCTTCCTCCATAGCTTGAATGAGGGGCATCTGGACATAGGGCCGGAGATCATAAACCTTCCACCGCCATGTTGAGAAGAACTCCTCGATGGGGTTCAGGAAGGGGGAGTATGGTGGTAGGTATTGAACTGTGAATTGTGGGTGTTGTTGAAACCAGTTTTGGACCAGAGCAGAACGATGGAAAGCTACATTGTCCCAGATGACAATGTATTGCATCTGGTCCCTTTGGTTTGCTGCTGTGATGATATTGTGTAATCTGTCTAAAAATGTAAGAATGAGTTCAGTGTTGTAAGGACCCAAGTTGGCATGGCGGTGGAGGACCCCATTCTGTGTAATGGCAGCACAAAGGGTAATGTTACCCCCACGTTGCCCTGGTACATTGACAATAGCCCTGTGGCCGATGATGTTTCTTCCCCTTCTTCGTACTGTTGTCAGGTTAAATCCAGCCTCATCAATGTAAATAAACTCATGTGGGACTTCCTCCGCATCCATTTGCAAAACTCTCTGAAATACAGCAAAAGATCACATTGTGTAGATCAGTATACTGTAGGTCTGCTATACAGTAAAATTACATGTACAGTAAAAAGGTTATGTGTGCAGTACACAATACTACAGTCAGTGAACAAAACGTACCACCACATATTCACGCCGCAGGACTTTCACCCTGTCTGAATTTCTTTCAAATGGCACTTTATACAGTTGTTTCATCACAACTTGGTGTTTTTTAAGGATACGGGCTATTGTTGACAGAGAGACCTGTTGGACATTATTGAAAATTAGGTGATCATTGACAATATGGGCTTGAATTTCTCGAAGTCTGATTGCATTATTGGCCAAAACGAGGTTTATGATCTCTCTCTCTTGCTCCTGTGTGAATATGGGGCCCCTTCCTCCTTGGTGTTCACGACGTTCAATCCTATGTTGGCCAAACAAAATACACAGCTTACTGTAAAATGATACACAGGAATATATACAGTACCAAAATATAGAGTACATATACAGTACTGTTGATATAGTACATGCAGTAAGCAATGGATTTTCTGTTGACTGAAGAGAAGTTTCTCACCTGTGCTCTTGACGAAATGTCCGAACTATTGATGCCACTGTGTACCTGCTTAGGTTAGGCTGTACTCTCAATCCAGCCTCCCTCAGTGTTAGTCCGTGGTTTATTACATGGTCCACAATTGTAGCACGAATTTCATTACACAGATTTGGTTGTCTTCTTCTTTGTGCATGTCCTACCCCTCCTCCAGGTCTTCCTCTCCCTCTTCCTCTTCCTCTCCCTCTCCCTCTCCCTCTCCCTCTCCCTCTTCCTCTTCCTCTTCCTCTTCCTCTTCCTCTTCCTTGGCCTCTTCCTCCACCTGGTACTCTCTGGATTCCCCCTCTCATCCGCACTCTCCCTCTTCCTCTGACACCATCCATTTTTGTTGAAGACAGGTGAACTTACCTGTTGCCTTTTTATAGTGCTTTAACCTGATTGGTGTGTCTACAATTAAGCACCAGTGTGTGTGCACACCTGGTGCCTGTGTTTAACCAATTGGTTCATGGGTGTGCTCATTTGAAAGCCTTTGCTTTGAAATTGCAAGGAAATGACATCATGATAAATTTCTGTGTCAAATGCATACAAGTGTGTTTAGTGTTTTGCAAATCACTGTGTGTAATGTTTTGCAAAAAGTGTGAAGTTGACAATGTGCTTACAGTTGTGCAAATCTAGGCCGGTGTTTTGCTCCTTGAGTGTAAAGTTTTGCTAATTGTGGGAAAGTTCTAATTTTAGTGTGTAAGCAATTGAAAAAAACTGTAATTAAAATGCAGTGTGGACAGCTTTTATCACGACCCATTCTAGTGTCATGTGCTTGAAGTGAAGAGCAGACAGGGTGTAAAAGGCTTTATAGCCTATATTAAATTCAGATTAATTCTCACACACACACACACACACAAAAAAAATCACAATTCATTGAGTTACTTCTATTTTTATTACCTGTGAAGCAAAGCATCAGGGTTTGCAAAATACAGCATCAATAATTGGGAATTTGTTTTCTTGAAAATAAATGTGAAATAAATGTGAATGTAAACACATGGAATTTTAATCACAGAAAAAAAGAAGAAGAAGAGATAAAACTAATGTCTGGCATGATAAATTAAGTTTTAAGACATACAGTAACTATGATTGTTGGATACATCACATTTTAAAACCAAATGAAAGGGTATTATTACCCTTCCTCAACCAGGTTATTTTATTCTCTGGCTCATGATTAGAGAGGCCATCAAGCTATATGACATTTCTTGAGAGATTGACGCCATTCAAAATGCTTTATAAGAGCGGACAGTCACTGTTGAGTTCATTTGATGTTTTCCCATTTCCTCGCCAAGAATTCAGCAATTAAGCTTACAAATTTTCATTTTCTAAAAATGAGGCTGAGATCACACAATGTCTGGGTTCTAAGGAAGCATACACCATTGTTTAACAACCTTAGAAACCATTGTATGCCCATCTCCACAGGTTTACATTTAATTATATTGTTTACTTCTGGAACGCTACTGTTGCACTCAGTCGTGGCAAACTTTGATGCTGACTTTGATGTTGATTCGCCACTGAAAGTCACTCAAATCTTTTTTATGATATCTTTCAACTCTCCGGCCTCATCATCAGGTGAATGAACACGTCGAATGAGAGGGAGGATTTGAGGCAGGAGTAAAATGGTGTCAAAGTCTAAACCATACCTGGGGAGTTCAAGCATGTAACACAGGAAGGAAGTCTGTTCTGACAGCTCAAAGTCATCTCTTTTATGGGCTGAGCATCTGAAAAGGCTTTGACACATTTGACGCGGTGTCAGATCTGCTATAAATGGGTAAAAGAGATGTTGCTCTGTTATTCAAAGTTATTCACATGTTTGTATGTATACAAACATATGATATTTTAACAAAAATAAATAAAAAGGCTCATATTTTGAAGTAAATGCGAGTAAATTCCCTGCGTGTTTGTTATCGCGAGTGAATAATAAATCTAATGCAAAAATAATACACTGTGAAATCCAATTATTGCAGCGACCAGTGGATAATACCACTGGGGCCTCAGGAGTCTCAGCATTCAAAGCTACTCTTCAAAGAGCATAAAACTTTACAGTCTCTTTAATCATGTCTTACCGGATGCACTGCGGAATATGTTTTGGGTCCCACACATCAGCAGAGAAAAAAAAAAAAAAAAAAAAAAAAGAGGAATCTTACACCGGACACATTAAGATGAATAAAGCTAACAAAACTGCCACTCAAAAATAAAGAGCAAAACAACCAAACTCACGAGTCATATGATTAAAACCGTAGGTGCGCATCGGCTTTGGCTGGACCTGCTGTTCCTGCAACTTTTCAGAAGCACAAGTTCAAAAGGAACACTGCGAGGGGCTCAGATAACATCACAGAGGCCCCAATGGATTTTACTCGTCAGCTTCTCTAGATCTTTCAGGGCCGTCCTCCAGCCAGCATCCCTCCAAAGCACTGAGCTTAACAATCAGGAGGAGTGGTAAGATGGCAAAAAAATACATTTGAGTTTGATAGAGGGTCTGCAGGCATCAATGCAAAAACAGAATATGGTTTCTCTATGTCCCCGTTTCCCCCAATAGGATCATCACCTGGAAGATTACCCTGGTTACGCTGCATTGAGTCAAGTCATCCCTTCTTTTCTCGTCAATCAGCCTCCGGAAAGTCTGCGTCTGGAGGGAGAAAAGCCCCCTATTGGATCCCAGTCTCTGCAGAGAGAATATGACAATGGCGCCCAACAGAGAAGCTCTCAGAGGTTGTAATTTTCCACAAGTGTAGAGCTGTTCCTCTGGGAATGAAGGGAAAGGCATAGCTAATTAGTTTTAAATTTAGGCCTTAATTCTGAAAAAGAGGGATATTAAAATTGCATAAATATGGCCTTGAGCGACTCAATGCAATGGTCATTTTAAAAGGAATTAAATATTTTTGCTATTATGAGCAGTACCGCAAGCACTCAAAGACCAAAGTATACTTCGGCCGTCCGCGTGACTTAATTTTCGTCATCAGGAGGGTCCGCAGACATCCGCACACCCCATCCGCGTGCAGCCCAATTTTTGTGACCGCGAGGACAGTGCTGTGCGGGCGTCCGCGAACCCTCCTGATGACGAATATAGATAGAAATATATATAGATAGACCAAATCAGCATATTGATTTTTTTTTTTTTTGTAAAAGGATTATGTGAAACTGAAGTTATGGTAATAATTCAGCACTGCAAGGAATAATTAAAATTTTATATTTACTGTTTTTACATTTTTACATTAAAGTAAACAAAACATTTAATTGTAATGATGTCACACAATATTACTGCTTTACTGTATTTTTTAATCAAATAAACCTTAGTGAATATAAGATACTTCTTTAAAAAAAAAAATAATAATAATAATACTGACCACAAAATCTTACTTGGTAAACTATAAAATATGCAAACAGACCCAACTTTTTACAAACTGCAATCATATTTAGTGCATCCACTGGCATATCTGATGGTTTCACCTTTATAAACAAGGATAACCTCATTCATAGAAGTGTGTAGAGGACAGGCGAACACAGAAATGTCACTCATTTAAGTGAGATGACATCAGAAGTATAATACTATGCTGGTGAGTCATCATCATTTTGATAATGAAACAATGATGAAATCTGCAGATAAAGGTTACAGTCTCAGTTCATTGTGGATATTTGACACTCCAGGCCTGCCCACAGCCCTAAACCAGCAAGCCCAAGGGGCGCAAAGCACAATGCCTCCATATGCTCACAGATACACGGCTTTATCTGCCTCCCACAAACATTGTTGAGAAAACATGTAAAAGCCAAGGAACAGACTGACAGTTCAGTGCATCTCATTTCCCAATGCAGATTTATTTGTGTAATCATTTCCCTTCATGCAAACAATAGTAGACCATAACAGCTTTTCTGAAGATGTAAATACTGTTTCACCCATTAAAAAATGTAATTTGCCAAATGGTAGTGGTTTCCATTAATTTTGAAAATTACACCGCACTCAAAGTCTCTCATTTTTATTCATTGTGCTATCACTTTGTGAACTCCAGATACTAAGACTATTAACAAGGTTTAAAACAATGTTATCCAGGGATTTGTGGATGAGAGTTAAACCACCCAGTATTAAATTGATTCTGAAATGCCGAGAGCATTTGCATTTCATTAAATCTCAACAGAACAATTATACCTTTGTGAACAATGATACAGTTGTGAAGGTGTACAGATTACAAATTTGCATTATTTGTACTGGGGGCTGGGCATTCCCTGCTTGAATTAAATGAAAATGCTAGTATTACTGTCATTTTGCAGTCTAAAATGAGCTTTCTAGAAGCGCTTACAAAGTTGATCTGCCACGTGTACTGTGGCTTTTGCCTTTGTGCTTTCAGGAAGGTTTTGATTTAGGTCTAAGCGAGTTTGATGTATAATAGATGGAATAAAACATATTTAAAATATATTTATTTCATACTAAGTATACTACAAATCCATTATTAACATATTTACTGACATATTACTTGAGACCTACTGATATAAATATTAATTAAACTTTATTTGCAGTACTTATTTATTGCAAAATGCATATTTCTTAATATTAAGCCTAAAATGTGTTTTAATATCACTATTAGTAAGGATAGTATGATATCTGTATAATATCAGCCTTTAAATGCAGGATATTAAAAGTGTACCATATAGTTCCACTTTAGCACAATCAAATATAGGCCTACTTACCTATATCTTTAGTTGAACCTCAGCACTATTTCTGGATAACTAACGTGCATTAAGTACAAAATTAGTTGTTCCAATTTAGCAGACTTAAAGTATACTAATTTAGTATACTAAAAGTACACTAGCAGGGTATTTATATTGAGTACATAAATATGTCAATTTGTAGTATACTTAGTATAAAATAAATATGTTTCAAATACATTTTAGTATATTTATTTTTCACTAGGGTAGGGATGCCTGCTGGTGCAAAACAAAGTGAATCGAGGGATTTCTGCTTCACATATTCAATGCTGTATATGGTCTTAATCTAGCCCTGCTTTTCTCCATCTATCCCCTTCTGCCTCCCCCTCATTTGTACTCTAGAGGCTCAGAGTGACCCCCAGGGAGTCAATCAGGGCATCAGAGTCTTTCTAGAGGCCTTCGGTTACAAACATTTCTCTGAGAAGAACACAGCTATTAATGTCAGCATGGAGTCACCCTAAGATTTTGCTTTACTCAGTTGTGTTGCCAAAAAGACGGCTTATGACTTCAAAACACTTCGATATTAAGCATAAAGCACTACATTAGCACCATAACACTCCATTTCACCACACCATAAATATTTTTCTTTTTCACAATTTTTCCTCAGTGTAGGCCCACTTTACTTCCTGTTCACGTAACTTATAGTAGGATTGCTTGGAAGAAAATCCACCACATGCTACTTTTGCAAGGATGACTAATTTAAATAGGAAGAGATAAAATAAAAAACAAAATAAAAAAAGTAAAAATGCAAAACAAAATAAAACATTGCCATTGTATTGTAGATAAAATAAATGGCAAAAGCAAATAAAATAAAACTAAAATACAGTAATAATAAATACAATTTATAAAGTAACATAACATGCCTATACCATAAAGCCAAACCAATTTGAAAATCCCCTCACACTGTTAATTGCAGAAAACATTTACACCATCACATGTTTTTCATTTTTATTTCATTTCATTTTTAAAATAGTGTTTTTCAGAGAAATCCCTGCAGCGGTTGTCTATTGAATGAAACCATTTAAACTTATGCTTAAAGTCACACTCTGATATATAGCCCATCCCTGTTCTTCACTGAGTGGTTTGAGGACACTTTAGATAATGCAGACAAACTCACAACAAAAGGGCTTTCAGTTTTCCCAGTTGTTGACAAGTCTTTTGAGCTAGAATGGCTATTGTAGCAGCTGGAGAATGTGAGCACGCGGGGGACATAAAATAGGCGGCTGGAAATTAGGCTGAGAGTAATGTTTATGGAAACAAAGTGAGAGAGGAATGAGTGAAGACATACATTAGCTTTTACTGGGAGTCCATCTCACTGTGGAGCGTGCCGATCCGCAGCAGGGGCTGAAGAGAAAGATGAAAAATAATGACAACAAGCTGTCATGTCTGTCCTGCTATTACGGAGCAGTGTCATTTCCTGTCTACAGTATGCACGACTGAAACAGGGCTTCTAGTGCAATAGCTTGCAATGCTGTGTAATTTTCGTCAGCAGGAATTCAGTCTCTGTTGAGGTTGGCTGCATGTGAATAGAAACACTCATGAAACTAATCATTAGTTATCCACAATAGGGCAGTGCTGGGGGTGTGTTGCTTGACTTTGAAGTAGCAAAGAACTGCACGAATGTGTAGACAGATGCATACGTATGCGTACTCATAGTCCCCATGGATTTACCTTTGGACACCTGGGAATGAGACCATTTATGACATGCTACAGATGTCCCCATATGGCAATGATTTATTCTAAACTGTGTGCTCTCCCACTTATCACGCTCTTATCTCTCTCGCACACACACACACACACACACACACACACACACACACACACACACACACACACACACACACACACACACACACACACACACACACACACACACACACACACACACACACACACACACACACACACACACACACACACACACACACACACACACACACACACACACACACACACACACACACATACACACACACACGACCCTGAACCACAAAACCAGTCATCTGTTTTTTAAAATTGAGGTTTATTCATCATATGAAAGCTGAATAAATAGCTTTCCATTAATGTATGGTTTATTAGGATATGACAATATTTCTGGAATCTGGGGGTGCAAAAAAATCTAAACATTGAGAAAATCGCCTTTAAAGTTGTCCATTTATGTTTGTGATTGTGCTGCATTCACTCACAAAAATAAATGTTTAATATATTTACGGTAGGAAATTTACTAAATATCTTTATGGAACATGATCTTTACTTAATAGTCTAATGATTTTTGACATCGATAATTTTGGCCCATACAATGTATTGTTGGCTATTGCCACAAATATACCCGTGCGACTTGTGACTGGTTTTGTGATCCAGGGTCACATATACATGTATATAAATATATATAAATAATCAGCCAATCACATGGTAGCAACTCGCATTTAGGCATGTTGGCATGGTCAAGATGATCGGCTGAAGTTCAAACTGAGCATCAGAATGGGGAAGAAAGATGATTTTAATGACTTTGAACGTGGCATCATTTTTGGTGCCAGTATTTTAGAAACTGCGGATCTACTGGGATTTTCACGCACAACCATCTCTAGGGTTTACAGAGAAAAAAGATCAAATATCCAGTGAGTGGCAGTTCTGTGGTCGAAAATGCCTTGTTGATGCCAGAGGTCAGAGAAGAATGGCCAGACTGATTCGAGCTCATAGAAAGGCAAGCGTTTTTCATATTCGTCATTCGGTGGCTCTGAATAGTCAAAACCTCCCAAAATGCTTGCTACGGATGCAAAAAATGCAGAAAATCGAACCCGATCAGATTTTTTTTATGACGGAAAGTTATTTTTTAACGTGCGAAGATTTCGGACGTGAATTTCGGACTCAGTGTGCAAGCACCTTAATTCAGGTCTAGTATTGAGCTATAGATGACTGACTAGATTTAGACTAAATCGCAAATCAATTTAGACTATTATTCCAACCATTTGACTAAATCGGAATCACTGTGAATTCGGAATCGCTAGTTCAGATTATAAACCGCTGACAGAAAATGTGAGTCACAAAATGACTGTTGATCGTATATTGTATATCAGTACATTGTATAATCATATTCTTGCATCGCCCTTCACATTCATCTTTTACTTATAACATTTTAATTGCGATGCTTCACCCTGCACACATGTGCTCCATGACTTTTGGAGGCAGTTTTTTCTATTCCAGGTCCCGTCTTTGTTTCAGAAAGAGCATGTGGTACTAATTATGCAATAACTCATGGAAAAGAAAATATAAGTCTAATTACATCACTTCAAACTGCAGCAAATAAAAATAAACATATCATACATACTGTTGATGTAGAAAATGATTGCTACTTGTTTTATGTCTTGATTATCACAATATTTCATTATATGCTACGGTCAAGCAGTTTATTCCAAGTTGCTTTATAATAGTAGTGAAATATGGTGCATAGTAGATTATAAAATATATTAACCAAACATCAATATATTAACCTTTATTAACTCCTAAACTAAAGCATTACTGTAAACTGTGACATAATATTGACATTGTTTATACATGGTACATAAACCAAAGGCAAATATCTGCCAGCTATGTATACAGTCGGTTTCCCACACAAAAGCCCTAGTATACTTACAGGACATATTTGTGAAATCATACCTGAGTGCTGACTAGTGCATTAGCATTAGAATATAGTAGCGGTGTCAGGAGGGGGCATTCTTTGAGTTTCACACAAAGGAACAGCAGGGTGCCATCTAGACACCAGTGCGTGCCTTCTTCCCGAGACAGTGGAGTTGTCTGCCCTCTGGGGTAAGCTAGCCTCAAACTTCTGACATCCTGCTCCCCTCCTGAGCGTCTCCGTAACTTTAAATCTGACCCATCCCCCTTTTTTCCACCCACCCATCCTTCAACCCCTCAACCTCTCCTTCCACGCTCCCACAGCCTTTAGACCCAGTCCCGTCCTTCCGTGTGACGCTATGGCTTTGATCTCGGGGGCCGGCGTGGTTCAGTAGTTGGCAGTCACAACTCTTTCCCTGTTCCACATGGCGAGGCTGCCCACTCATGTGGCCTGTACAGAATCTGCCTTTATTAACCCTTTGCTCTCTGCGGTTGCCTGGTAACACACTCACAGTCTGGAAAGACGGGAGTGTAACTCGCAACGTCTGATTGATGAGCACCATAAACATGTCAGGAATAAAGGAGGGAACACAAAACTTAATGAAAAAACGACAAACCTTAAAGTTGTTGTACATGGGTGGATGATCGCAACCAATTTATTTTTTTGTGCTTCTTTGGGCCTGTCAAATCGGCGAACTTTTGCCCTTTTGTCTTTTGGCATTTCGCAAAATGGCATGCTACAAGTGTGTTTGTTTGCGTTTATGTTTCTGGGTGTGCGATTTTGCGTGTCTTTTTGTGTATGTACACATCAATACAGTCCGTTCTAATTTCCTAAAGTATCATTCACACTTAAAGTCACAGTAAGATTTAGAAGAATAACTGGTTAAGTAGTAACTTATAGTTATAGTGTAACTGTATATTTAAGTATTGAGTAATATTAACAACATGTACTTACTATAGAGTTAGAGTAGGATCAGGGTTTGGAGGGTTAGTTGCATGTTATTAATATATATATATATATATATATATATATATATATATATATATATATATATATATATATATATATATATATATATATATATATATATATATATATATATATATATATATATATTTACAGACCCTTTCCAAAAAAATTGAATATCATGGAAAAGTTTATTTATTTCATTTCGTTCAAAACGTTAAATTTCCATAGATTATAGATTCAGGGCCCACAACTTAAACGATTTCAAGTATTTAGTTGTTAATTGTACATAATTTGGGCTTCCAGCTCATAAAACCCACGAAAACAGGATTTCAAAAAATTTTAATATTACATGAAATCACGCAGTAATTACACAGTGATACCATGGTCATTGAACCAGGATTTGGTTATTTTGGCAGTGTGGGCAGGTGCAAATCCTGCTGGAAAATGAAGGAAGCATGAAGTGCTCTGAACATGTCCTGGTAGATGGCTGCGTTGACTCTGGATTTAATAAAGCACAGTGGACCTCTTTTCTGATGAGAGCAAATTTTGCATCTCATTTGGAAACCAAGGTCCCAGAGTCTGGAGGAAGAATGGAGAGGCACACAATCCAAGATGCTTGAAGTCCAGTGTGATGTTTCCACAGTCTGTGTTGGTTTGGGGAGCCATGTCATTGGCTGGTGTTGGTCCACTGTGCTGTCCACTCAACGCAGCCGTCTACCAGGACAAGTTTAATGTTTTGAATGGAATTATGGAAAAATAAACAAATTATTAATTAAATTAAAACAAAAATAAATAAACTTTTCCATGATATTAAATTTTTTTGGAAAGGGTCTGTATGTGTATGTATATATATATATATATATATATATATATATATATATATATATGTATACGTATACAGTATATATATATATATATATATATATATATATATATATGTATACGTATACAGTTAACCCTTACACTATATATATACACATATATATATATATATTATTTACATTTATTTAACATACATTTTTGCTATTCTGTGAATTGTCACAATAATTGAGAATACCGTGGTTTTTGTGATAGATAAATATGCTGATAAATGCTTTATAGGACTCTGAAAATGAGCTGCAAACTGCTATAGTAAATGGTAAACAGCCATTTAAATGTTGAGAAAGCAAGCTCATTGGCTGCAGATGCAACATGAACCATTCAGCTTGTGCCAAGTAGTTAACGCAGTAAAATCATCAGCTTGCGTTAATGACACATCAGCCTGCGCCATCTAGAGTTTTAGATAGCATCTTTAAAGGAACAGTATGCAAATTTTCAAAGGTCTTCAGCACTTCAAAGGTCGCGTTTTCAAAACAATAACAAAGGCGTAGCTTGATGACGCCGTGAATGAGCATGGAATCATGGGGGTTGCCATTTTCACCTCCACAGCTGATGGAAAGCAATCACAGGCAAAATTCATGTTCATGGGTGAACTAATCTATTTAAGAGTAGATAGGAACTCACCGCGCCTTAAAATGAGTCCAGATGAGGTGTGTAGACAAAAAAAAAAAAAAAAAGTAATTAAAATTGTGGGGTAATGCAGTGAGAGATTAGAATATCATATTAATAAAAGCGTTTGTGTTCCTAAATGGAATGCAATTAATTTTAAAATATATTGTATGGTGGATAAAATGCTGCATTATTGTTACTACAAATACAGTTCTTTCTGATTTTGCTATGTTAGCCACTTGACAAAATAGTGTTGTCTCTGAGGCATGGTACAAACATTTTATCAAGAATACTATATTGTAGATTCAAAAAATAAGACTAACCGTGTTGAACTATATAAAAATGATTCATTTTCTGTCTATAAAAGTATCTAAACACTTGCTCACCTGTCTAATAAAACACATAACATTAAAAACTTTAGAAATCAATGGTAGCGCGGACATGACTTCATTGACAGGTGACGCATTGACACAGTCAATTACACTGGTTAAAATAGCTAATTTCAGATTTAACATGGTTGGAAACATTTGGGATAATGTAAGAACACAAGTCAACAAAATATACAACCTTGTTTTAGTGTTTTTTGGAGATTTTAATCCAAAAATCTTATATATTGTGCCTTTGAAAGGCAGCAATTTAACTTTAAATTGAGAGAGTAGTTTATAGCTTGGCATGTTTAAAAATAGACTTTAGATCAATGACAAAGTCTTGCACAACTAACTTGACTTGCCATCTTGAAAGGAAAAAAGGAGAAAGAGGAATGACTTATTTAAGATTCCCATGCGAGTGCCATTCCAGGAGAATGACAGAGCCTCAAAGGTACAGGCAGCCGACAGAGGAAGCAGCACTTAGTGCCTGATCAGCACAACAGAGGGCTTTTCAAAGGCCTTTATGAAGCACATCTGTCATTGGCCCTGTGCAGGGTTAGTACTGGTCAGGAGCGAGGTCTCTTCTAGACAAGGCCTTGTCCATAACCCCAGGAAGACAAAGGCGACGCTCAAGGCAAAACTGTCACTTCCTTTCTATGGACAAAATTACAAAATCAGACACACAGACAAGGAAAAATAAAAAAGGTTGTCAACATTCTCTGTAGTCCTCCTGTCTGGGAGCAGAGAGATGGATGGTCACATTAGTTACGCTGGTAAAAAGCACATACAGCACAGTGTCATACATGTGTTATCCCTGCTCTAGGTCATCATAGGATAACATTCATACATCATAGATGGGTTATGTTCTCAAAAAAAACCTCTGTAGCTATAAAAGAACTGCAATGGTTGTCTGATTCGTTAAACATGAAAACTCTAGCAACTTATTGAGTAAATGTAAAAAAAACCAACCCCCCCCCCCCCCAAAAAAAACCACACAATGGCTTTATGATTCTTCCTTGACATTTTACTTTGTAGCCTATATCTTATACTGTAAGACAAAAATGTCTCTTTATAGGCCTAACTAATAAATCTTATTAATCCACCATTCTAAAAATCTAATTTAGGACTACAAACTTAACAGCTCTATTCAACCCAAACAACATCAGATCAACAAAAAAAGTAAATTTATTCATTTGGGATATACACCCCTGCCAATCAAAAAATCTTAGCATGATTAAAATCTCTTGAGACCCAAAAGATAAGTAGTCTAGAATTTTGGAGAACATTAAAAAAAAGTATAATCAAGTTAAAATTTGGTTTAAAAAAAAAAATCACTTAATGACTTTATGGGCCCTATCTTGCACCCAGCGCAATTGACTTTGTACACCGACGCATGTATCATTCCTATTTTGCACCCGCGCAAAGCGCGCTTTTCCCTCCACAGAAGCACGTCGCTAAACTAGGGAATGAACTTGCGCTCCCTGGGCGGTTCAGCGCAAAAAAGGAGGCGTGTTCCAGCGCAAACGTTCTTTCATGCTATTTTGCAGGTTTAGAAAACAATTGCGCCACTAACCAGGAAAAAAATAGTTTAAAGTCAGTGGCGCGTTGCGCATGTTATTCATATGGTATTTTAAGGGCGCATGCTTGGCCATAATCAATGTAGCGTGTGCACAACGCGCATACACTTTGATTCTCTCATCTACACAGAAGCAGCAGTTTTCTTTTTTTGCAAATCATACATTATTATGATTTTTTTATTAGAACAAGCGCGTCTGCTCTTAAAGGGAATGTGAGATGACGCTCTGATCGGTTTATTTCACGTTACGCCCAAACCACACCTATGAATAATGAAGCTACTTAAGACCAACCCATTTTAGATTTGCGCCGGGCGCAAGAGTCATTTATCCCGCCGGGAAAATAGCAACAGCGCCAAGACCTGCCCACAAAGTTACTTGCGCTTTGCGCTTTGACACTTGCGTTTCAGATCGTTAAAATAGGGCCCTCTAACTGTTAAGCTAAAAAACATGGTCTTTTTAAAGAGGATATGTTTAAATGTGAAGTGTACAATTTATTCTACAATATGTTAAAATACAGGGATTTCCTATATCCCAGCTTAACTATAAGAAATTATAAGAAAGACATTTGTAAGTCCATGAAAATTGTAAACACAGTTATATGGGCTTAAAAAATGAGTGTACTGCAAGTTTGTAATCAATGGAAAATGACAGGAGGGTTCTGGACCTGTTTTGCAATTCTGTTTGGTGCCACTAGAGGCACAGGAATTACACACTTCACCTTTAATACAGGTGTCAGTTGTGCAGGCCTGTTCTTGAAAAACAACATATACACCATTATTTAAAAGTCTGGGTTTGTTTATTTTTTATTTTGTGTGTGTGTGTGTGTGTGTGTTTAGTCTCTTATGCTTACCAAGGCTTAATTTATTTGATCAAAAATACAGTAAAAACAGTAATATCATGCAATATTATTACAATTTACAATAACTGTTTTCTATCGGAAAATATTTTAAAATGTGATTTATTCTTGTGATGGTAAAGGTGAACTGTCAGTAGCCATTACTCCAGTCTTCAATGTCACACGATTTTGTTTCTGATTTGGTGCTCAAGAAACATTTCTTACAATAATCAAAGTTGAAAACAGTCGTGCTGCTAAATATTTGTGTTAAAACATTAATTGATTTATCTTTAACATGTTTGCTAGAACATTTGAAAAAGAAATATTTTGTAACATTATAAATGTCTTTACGGTAACTTTTTTTTATCAATTTAACGCGGTCTTGCCAAGTCAAAGTATTAATTAAAAAAATAAATCATACTGACCCTCAAACTTTTGAAAGGCAGTGTAATATTCCCTGTAAAAAGATGCTTACATTTAAGCTTACAGCTTTTATGTAAAAGGCGCCACCATTATCCACCCACCTCTATTTGACAGAGTGTGATTGGCTTGAATCCCACTATTGCTTTTTAAACCTCAATTCACTCATGCTGATCTAACCCCAAGTTGTCTCCAACCAAGTTTTGCTGCTGAGCTACACAAAGCCACCTCTGATTAAGGTAATTATTGTGATATGTAGTTGTGAAAGCATGTCATTCCACCGTGAGATTAAAACTCTTACTCTTCATAAGCCATTCATTTATAAATTGGCTGTTTTGAAAAGACTCGCAAACTGTGCCACACTGCGTCATCTAAATCATCTACATGAATAATGACTGCCGACTTCTGCAGAGACTCAGTGGAGAGGCTATCATTCTGTATTAGTGCTGCAGAGAGGCCTTTTCATAGCTCCAGCTAAATATTATCAGCGAGCTGCGCTTTCAATGGGGGTGCTGTGTTTGAATTTGCATTATCATTACCAATGTGTCTTGCTGAGCTCCCTCATTGACCAGCTCTCTTTCTTTCTCACTCTTTTTCTACTTCAGCAGGCTGGTAATGGCATGTGGGCACAGGGGTCAATATACATGGCTGCTTTGAGAAATCAGCTAAGCTCTAGTTGAGGAGCTCAAGGCACCTTTGCTCAGTGCAGGGCCAAAGGTAGAGCTCTGCCCATCCAACCCTTTACCGCACTTTGGGGAGAAGAATACTGTAAGATTTATCTGTCAAAAGGTTTTGTGTGTCTCTCTCTCTCTCTCTCTCTCTCTCTCTCTCTCTCTCTCTCTCTCTTTCTTGTCATTCAGAAAGACAATCGGCCAGAAGACAGCGTAGGCGAGTCAGTTCACTCGACGGCCATCTTGGTGATGTCGCCTGCAGCTACAGTACATTCTGTGTTCTCTCCTGTCTGCTTGAATGAGAAAAACTAAAATCTCCATTTTCTTGTCAAGATTATGTTTCAGTAATTCGTTCAAGCAAGAAAATGTGCTTCTTTAGGTTAAATCACACGCGCATGCACATTCTAGAGTAAACAAACCGTCAATATAGCACAACAGTGCACCTTTTTAAGCCACCTCCATTCCGGAATTATTTTTCCCATTTATTTTTTCATAGGGGTTTAAAAAAGAATTCTAAGCTATTAACCAAACCAACCAGCTCTGAGGTGGAACACAAATCAGACAAAAAGGCAAAGGTACAGTACAATACTGTGTGCTTAATGTCAATGAGGGAATGAACTGCAATTCCAAATTAATTAAAATGGTTTGATTATAGCTATATAAACATTACATTTGAAGTTGTTCAGATATAATTTAGTTATACAGTACAAATATAAAATTTGCTTGAGTGTATTTAGACCTCAATTACATACTGTATTACATTTCAAATTTCTTTTGTTTACATACTTGTAATAAATCGTTTTGCACTGCTTTTAATATGTCATGCCATTTGTACAGCTTCATAGGAATTGTGCAATTTGTTTGCTGCAGTTCTCTGATACTTTTCCTATTAAATATGATTTTAAATATGACTTTCAGAACCCATGTCATGCTCTATTGGCTCTTTGGCTGACTCACCTTTCCTACAGATGCCATATTGAGCATTATGACTGCTCTCATTTATTCAGACTCCTCCTTATACTGCCGCTCTAACAAGTGAAGAGCTGAAATCAACAGAGGTCTTCGTAAAGGCAATGACATTGCACATCAAGTGCACTGTTCTGCTTTGACATGTCATTTGTGCTTTTCCATTCTAGCTTGGAAGACTGACGTTTTACTCCAGTCTAGAGATTCATTACTTAGAAACAGATTCAATAAAATGTTTGTTCTCTAGTATGTTAACATGGAAAGAGTTCTTTACTTGCATTCTACATTAGAGCTATCCTGAGGTCAACATACACAGCACAGAAAGCTGTCTGAACCTTTGAATAAAACTCAAGCAGCACTCAAAGAGAACTCTGGGAGTCTCTGAGACCATAAAAGAGAGGGACACATTGCTGTGGAGTATAAGAGAGAGCCATGGCAGTGGAAGTAACGTGCTGAGTCATTCAGAAAAGGCCATTAAACTGCCTGGATGACTTCTGAAGTTTCACTAAGCACCCTCCATGCCACTCTGTAATGCGTTACCTGGGACCTTGGCAGCCTCTGCCTGCTTTTTAACATGGGAGATAATAGTAACTGTTTAATTATGAATTACTACAGGTTCACGAGATATGGATTACGGTGTATAAAAAAATGGCATCTGTGAAAATGATTAATGGCCCGCTATTGCCCGTGTTCCTCTACTTGATTGAGCGTGAATTCCATTGACTTCAATCTTGTTACTGCTTTTAAATGTATGAACAGCTCATTTCCTCTCAAACTCAAAATTGTTGGAAAGCATTACAACATCATTGAGTAATCCTGAACGGTACTCGACATTACTGTAACTGGACAAACTTGTAATTAGAACTGATGAAATAAAGAATTTAAGATCATTCTATAATAACATACAGTATACAGGAGCTGAATGGAATGTCAGGATGATAAAGTATCTTTATATTATGTCTGGTGTTCATTTAGGTCTTTTTCAGTGCAATTTGTGCAATATGACCTAATTTAATGAATAAAAACAGCTACATCACATTTAACAGTGTTATTTTAATATTATTTATTTATTATTTTAGCATTTATTGATATTTTGAATGAGATTTAATATTTTCATTTTTATTGTTTTTTTTTTTTTTTAAATATGTATTTCATATAGCTTCAATTAAGTTGTATTTCAGTTTTAGTTTTAGTAATTTTAGGTCTTTCAACTTGAACTTATTTTGATTTAAATTGGTATTTCATTAAAATTTATTTAAATTGGTAAATTGCCAGGGCACCATTTCTGTTTTTTTTTTTTGTACATTTGTACATTCTTTTTTTTTTTATATATATATATCTATTTTTACGTTTTTAATCTATTTTATTAAGGTTCATCTAAATAGCTACTGAGAGAATAATGAGTAAATTCACCTATATCATTTACATATATTTTACAAATCCCAACAAAAATGTATCAAATCAATACCAAATAATCACATATAAAGCCTCCAATGGCCCATAAATAAAGATCCAAAATTCAACAAGGCAAAAGTGATGAACGGACATTACAAAAAGTGTCTTCAGTGTTGTTATAAACCATTTTTGTGTTATTTTTTTTTTTTTAAATTAAGTCACAATTAATGAATGCCAAATTGACAGCCCTGGTTAATACATGAACCACTGACCGGAAACCGGACTTAACACCTGCTGCAATGCCAAAAGGCTTGAGTACATCTTAACTTTGCATTGACGGAGGCGCTGTGACTTATTGGATTTAAGGGCGAAGACAGAATGTATTCAAAGAGCTTTTTCTGAAAGTGCTGCTGCAGAATCTTTGATTTTAACAGGCCTGATGCCAAGTCTACAGCTTTGCGCCTTCACAGCACTACATAACTGACACAGCAAGTGTTTCCTAAACACCAGATTTGTGCCTGCTTGGAGTTTTACTCATGTAACGCATGTCAAACGGTGTCTCAACGAAGACGACTTGCTAATAGCGTGTAGCACAATATGCAAGGTGGATTCACATGATTCCTGTTTGATGTGACATTTCCCGTCAGGGTTAATTATCACATTGCTGTGGTGAATTGGTCTTGCTCAATGCCCATGTAAGCACAGCGTACTTAGAGAGGGAGCGTCAGGGGTCACAGAATTGGCGGGCACACATAACAGACATGCAGAGAGATGAGGAAACGTAATCCTTTTTCTTTCATATCCATCTAGAGATTTCCCCGCTGTAATGAGTCTGGAATAAGAATCAAACACAAACAACTATGACCATCTATTTTCACCATAACAACATAATTCTGAGGTCAGCTCTGTTGTCAAAACAGTTCTTTTCTAAGGCAAGGCCCCATACTTATCTATTCATACCGTTCTGGTAATGTCTTCTTTCCTTCAGTGCCCTAGAAGTTTTACCCAACGAAAAGACCAGCCGGCGAAATTATCCGCAGATCCGCAAAAGAAAAGCAAAGAAAATCTCACGGGAAGAAAACCTCTCTCAGCACACTAATACACAGAACACATTTCTCATTATATCTAATGCTGGCGAATGGCATCTTCAGCCACGCGGTGTGAGAATAGGATTTACACCTAAACAAAGGCAGCACAGAATCAATCTGAAAAGCTCTGGGACTTCGGATGACCAAGAGTCAGAGAGTGTGACTGAAGTGGAGCTCCAGAACCTAAAGCAGTCACCCAAATCCAGACTAGTTCCTGTCAAGCATATCGCAGGCACACTCTAAATAGGGCCCTTCACAATGACAATCGATTCCTGCCCGCTGTCTGTCGCTTACACAAATTAGTGTGACGTTTTAGCCGCTTTCACATTAGTGTTAACATTTGCTTGACGCGGGGTGACTGTTAGCTTCTTAAAGAGTTCATTTCATTTGTTCAACTGTAATGAAAAGGACAAAGTCGCAAGATTTCTCTTTGTTACATCAGTTCTTTAGCGCCAAAGAAACATTAACACTGGCACAATGCTTTAATATTCATAGAGAGATACTTAAGAAAATGTGGCATTACAACAGAGTATTTCGCAAGAAGGAAGAGGGTTTAGCGGGAGCATTAACAGCTCTGTCTGAATACACACATTTCCAATGAGTGAATTGTGCATACATTGTGCATACAAACTGTGCAAGAAAGAACAAATGTTTCCACATTAGCACGTGACATGGATCCCAATGCCCTCTGCGAAAGAGCAAAATAAATGGTTTCAAAAGTGTTATGACAGGATCAGAATGAAATCGTGTTTTTCCTCAGGCAATCGATGTAGAGGTGACCTATATGGAGAGGTACTATCCATTAAGTTGCACACTTTAAATGGATTAAATTGGACCATACAATGTGTTCCGGTGTGTGTGTGTGTGTGTGTCAACCCACTTTCATTAGGAGACAAAGAAATGTGTAAAATGTCCAAATAAATAACAAGGAAAAAAAAGAAAAAAAAAAGAAACTTGATGTGAAAATATTTAACATATCATTTAGAATGACTGTAACTACTGTATAAAGGGTGAGTGCGGAAACATTACATCGTCAATGGCCACAAGGCAAATCAATCTCATCCTCTACATGCTCTGGTGTGCGGTTTCGAACCCCTAACAGCTCTGAATGGGGAGAGGGGTCAGTGAATCCTGCCCTCCCTTAGGGCCACATACCATATGTTCTGAATCCATTAAAATAACACCCTGACACTCGCAAAGATGTAATAACAATCGATATTTTCAGTTCACAAATTAATTTTTAACATTGCTTATTTTCCCTAACTAGACCTTGACCTTCATGTTTCATTTCCTTTGGGTATAAGAAATAGAAATAACACTTTATAATAACTGCATGCTATTAATCATTAGTTAAAGGGATACTTCAGAATTTAGCATTAAGCTTTGTATTAGTAGAAAACCTGTAGTATTTTCGAATTACCGTGCTTTCCACCCTCATATCCCCCTGAGACGAGAGATTTATGCATTTTTTGTCTGGAAAAAATCCTCCGATGACGCAAAAATCGTCATTTTGCGTCATCGGAGGATTTTCTGGCCAGAGGCTAAAGACTACAGCCAGTAGTAGGGGCTGTTCCGCATGTTTTCAGCCCGCCCATAGAGGGTGGGATCTCACTCACAGAATGTACACACAGTCAGCCGTCTTTCTTTGGAAGCTAAGCTAGCAGGCTCTTGTTCTGTGGAGAAAGCTGAATAGTAGGAGAAAGCTGAGTAAGTAAGGGTTACATCCTCCTTTTCCCGGACTTCGGGACCTTCGACCCCGGGCGAGATCGTTCAAAATGTCCGGGATTCGGCTTTTGCTTTCTGCGGTCGCCATTCATTGTTTACATGCACACCTCTTGTTTCAATCTAACTGAATTCATTCCGATTGGTGAATCTGAATGTAGTGTTTACATGAACGCTAAACAAGTGATCGGTTGAAGTGCGTTTTATCATTGCTAAGAAAATTCCTGCTCCTCCGTGAGCGATGCGAGACCTATGTGCGAGACCCGGCGCGTCTCAGTAATGACGCCACCGGCCTCGCGCCGTTCTCCCGCGGCCGTCAGCCTCGTCCTGCTCGCCACAGTAAACATGATGAATGGCGACTGTAGAACGCAAAAGCCGAATCCCAGACATTTTGCCCGATCTCTAAATCCCTGGCAAACTCATCACGTAGGCTAGCCTTGTTGTTTTCAACTGCGCTCCCTTACCGGTAGGCGTGGCCTCCTAAGGCAGCGAAGCAAGTGCATTCTGGGAGTTGTTGTCTTTCATCCACATAAGCCAAAAATACATTTTCTGGCTTTTCTCAGTCTAGAAAGCTCCAAATTCAAAAATTTCTTCACATTTCTTCTACTTAAATGACCTATTTTAAATACACATTCATCTTCCCAGAGGTGAAGTATCCCTTTAAGCATTAGTAAACCGTTAATTCATCATTTATAAAGCATTAATAAACATTAATAAGCAGTTTTTAAATCTATAATGTGTTTAATAATTGTATTTTCATACTTTATTAATGATCAGTTAATCATTTCTAAATGAAGTACTGCATTATTTACAAACTTGTTATAACAGGAGTTGTCAGTGGTTTACAAGATCACTTAGAAATTGTGAGATGTTGTGAAATTGTGAAGATTAATAAACTATTTAAATGTACATTCATACATCTTAAATATTTCTATGTTCTGTATCACTGTGTTGTGTTTGTTTTCTTTTTCTGTTGAGAAGATAACTGAGTCTTTATATCTCCTTTATAAATGCTTTATAAGGCATAAATATTCCTCACTTTAGATGAGCTCACAAAAATAGTTTACGGACTACTACTAAATGCTTTATAACTACCTGAATTAATCATGAATTGCAGTAGAAATGCATTTTAATAAAGCATTTGTTAACACACTATTCTGGGGGATGGAAATATGGCCAAGCCACTGAATTTTACTGCAATGAATGTGAGAAACTGTTAATGATCTACGTGCAGAGTTGCGTCCAATAATAATTAGCAGATCAGATCTGAGAAACAGGTCTGTATTAAGGATAAGCCATGAATATTGTATGACTGAGACAGGTGAGGAAGTACAGACATCTTTTGCAAAAATAAATGGCATTGCAATATTTCCCTCTAAAACAGCACTGAACAATGTTTTAAAGCACACAGTCATTCTGTGGCCATAATATGTGGACTACTCAAATCTCACACGCAGAACGGCATCATTGGTACTGGTGTGAACTATGTTCTGTATTAACATTACTATAATCTATTTATATTACAATTTAAAATAATGTTTTTCTATTTTAATATACTCAAGAGAAATTTCAAATTATTATCAGTGTTGAAAACAGTAATACTGTTTGTGGAAACCGTGATGCCATATATATATATATATATATATATATATATATATATATATATATATATATATATATATATATATATATATATGGCTGTTGTAAATGTTTCTGTAATTCAACCGTCTGTAGACAAGCTTGAATAAACATTTTCAGGTCTCTGAGTATCATGTAGGTGAAATTGTTTGCATCTTGTTTGATGGATCTGTGATTATATTCAGACCAGGGGATGTTTCAAGGTCATTCGTGGCCTCGCTACCTTCCACATAAGCCATAATCTTGTATTTGTCCATTTGCAGCATAAAAATACACCGCCATGAAAGGGAAGATTACTGCTGCTATATATAATGGAATATCAGGGTGATCTCTGCCATTTCCCATGGTTTAATTGTGTTACTGAATGTGTTGAGAGAGGGAGAGTAGGAGTGATACAGAAAGAGACAAAGAGAGATAGTGTGTGTGTGTGTGTGTGTGTGTGTGTGTGTGTGTGTGTGTGTGTGTGTGTGTGTGTGTGTGTGTGTGTGTTCTCCAGCTTGTGTGGCCAGCTGTTGACTTTTTAAAATGGATCATCTAAAATCTGATAGCCATTTGGTGTGAGTGCTGAGACTAAATGCCAGAGGCACTTGCAGACGGTTGGGACAGTAGTCCCATGAGGGAGGAACCACTTACAAGGGCCAAAGGAAAGGAAGAAGAGGCCACTGTGCTAAACGTGCCCAACAGACTGCTGCTGTATCCATAGTCCTCCCACAGACTGGGCATACGGAAACTTATTCACATCTGATACCAAACACTAACCTCTGACTTCTTAGTGTGTGTTTACTTGAGAACTTACTTGTTACTACTGGACTGTGTTGTGAAAGTCTCTTAAAATTATGTGTAGCTTATGATTTGACACTCTACTACAGTTTTAAAGTTAAACTTCACTGAAACCAAGCTATCTATACAAAATACTGATAAAAATAGCTCTATATAAAAGTGGGGATCTCAATTAGGGTGGACATATTAAACAGATCAATTTTCAGTTGATCTAGAATTGACCGACCGAGTCAAAACAGCAACATTTATCACTTATTAACTAATGTTAACAAAATGAAAACGTGTATGGTGGTTCTACCAAATAATGAAATATTTATTTAATGCATTAAGTATTATAAACTACAGTAACAATGAACAAATTTACATCATTATTATTAATCTTAGTATGTGATAATTTTCACATATTTCAATGCATTTTAACATTTCAAGTTGTTGATGTAATTTATTGACATTAATGTATTATGAACAAGCTTTATAAAATATAATATTACAACAACAACAACAACAACAACAACAAAACTGAAGAACAAAATCTCTGATGAGTAGGTTAATAATGTTTCATCTACATGAAGCGCCCAAATGAACCAATTCACTAATATGAATCAGACTTCCCCATGTTTTATATGAAAGCGAAAGAGATTGTAAATTAAAGATATTTGTTTATTACCTCGGTTCTATTGGCTGTAAAGCGGTGCTCTCAATACAATGTGACAAAAACACAGCAATGCATTGTTTTGTCACGCTACACCACTAATGGCTGGAAAAAGTAGCTCATTACTGGAGAAGCTACTCAGTTTTGAAAACAGCTGAGCAACAGTCACGCTACTGACAGATATAGTTACTTTTATTAAGTTACTCCCCAATACCGTACACATGCTTCAGTCAACCCACGATATTTCAATTCCTCGTTCTTAACAGTAACTCAGCGAGTGGTTATTGTTAACCTGACAAATTGATTAACCTTTCTTTAGAGAATTACAGTAATCAATTGATTATTAAAATCGAGGGCAAAGGGGTCTAGTGTGATGACAAAAAGAACACACGTGTAATTGAGCTACATTAACCCCCTGTGTAAACAGACACACACAAAAGGACATCACTGTCCTCTTAAAACCAGGCTACAGAGCTTTCAGAGGCGCCAGGCCACTCTAGGGCCAGAGAGAAAAAGCCATTGATTTTAAATAATGTTCCCTGTGACTCATGCATGGGAGGACATTTATCAAAGCCATCACAGAGGTCTGTCTCGTATTCTCTCTCCCATCTAACTCTGGGGTCAATAGCCACACTTTAATATGCACTATCCCACTGCTATCGAAGTCACCACTGAAGACCGATTCCTGTTACAGAACAAAGGCTTTAATGCTAATAGACTAATGGGGGTGTATTTTTGCATCCTTCACTGTAAGAGGTGACGCTATTTCGGTCCGTGGTGATAAAAGCAACAAGGCACCTCAAAGATGAGGCGAGCTGAAATGTGGTATGTGCCGCCTGATCCTTAGAAGTAGGGCGCTGGCAGAGCAAAGCTCACACTTCTGGTCAGAAACTAGGACTCAGTACATTTATCTCCAGAAGATGCAGGGGTGCCGTTTCATTGTGATGAAGTGATGTGTGGATGGAGCATATTTCTTCATCCATCAGTCATTTTTGGGTCTAATTTTAGGGTTTGGACACATGCTTTAAGCAGCCGTGATTATGATCGAGTGGGTTTGAGGTCAGATTCTGGGTTTAGGTCACTTGTATGTGACACTTCTTGTGGTGATGGCATGATGGAGTGGTGTGTTGTGAGTGACTCTGTGTTTAATGAGGTATGGATGCTGGGAGTGCATCATGGGTAATTTGGCTTAAAATTTACACAGCGCTGTTTTTAGGAATTGTTGGAATTTGTTGCAACAAAAGGATTCGTAGCATATAGGGCTGAACGATTAATCGCACTTTACATGTAATCGCACTTAAATCGAGATGGCTTATCGCGATTTTAAAATCGCAAAAGCTGCGATTATTTTTTATGAGAGCGCCCTCTGGCGTTCAGATGGAGCAGTATTTACTACCGATCAGCCGCACTCCACTCACAAGCTGCGCATAAAATAATCGCAGCCTTTGCCAAATCGCGTGCGGTTTTATTGCGATTAATCGTTCAGCCCTAGTAGCATATACTACGCACTATGTTGTGTATATTTACTAATTTTAGATATTATATATTTTTCCCCCTATTTGATGTACTGAAATAAACCAGGCATGTTGAACATGTCATGCACACATCGACCCATAAGAAAAAAAGTCTATAAGATTAAATCTCACTCTGGGAATATTGCGTTGCGAAACTAAATATTACGTCTTACCATCTGTGCTAAGCTGTAGCACCAGTACATGCACTCCAACATACATTCTTGGGTATCATTGCTTCCCTGTGGCAGACTGTGTTGGTGACCTCAGATCCTGTAGAGTGAACTTCCATCTGGCCTTTTTGAAAGTGAGCTTCATAGACTGAGCTGAGAAATGAAAAAAAGAAAGAAAGAAAAGAGGTTTTGCATGTCTTAAATATCAAAATATCATATGGTCCTTAAAAATGCAGATAAACAAAACAATCAATTTAGCATTTAAGAAGGCATTTAAAGATTAATTTTATAAAATGATTCTAAATGGAAGCTCATGATCGTAGGATAAAGGGATTAATATAAACTCTAAATCATGATTAAAGATTAGGGTTTTGGATTCCACTAGACCTTTAACTAACACTATAAACATTCAATCGCATCAAGCTATCGTTCTCATTCTTTATCAAACATCCTATGAATATTGAGAACATGTGAAATAATTATTAATTTATAAAAATGTATATTTTTACATTACAATTTTTTTCTGTTTACATCCTTTTTTAAATTATGTTGGACACAGCTCAGTTATTGTCCAACTAAAAATGATAATTTACTCATTCTAGCCCTGTATGCCAGTCATCTGTAAATATATTTTTGTAAAGGATTTTTAAGGATATTTTGAAGAACATTTAACCCTACTGACTCTGACTATGGACAATTGTTAAAAAATTTCTTCTTGGAAGGAATAAAGTCATTCAGGTTCAAAATGATTTGAGGGTAAGTAAATGGTTTTGGGTGAACTATTCCTTTAATACCAACCACTAAGTCATTCACACTTATCAAAACTCACATTTCATAATGAATGATTCGATTTACAATAGTCTCAGTCTGTTCATGGACCATCTGACACATATTGCACAAAAAATTGCATTAAACTATAACTGTCTTCTACCCAGCCTCCAGGAGTCATAAAAATGATACGGTTTGTGAGGTTCCTAATATAGAATTTCTGAAAGAGGATTTTGTTTGAGGGAGTTAAACGAAATTAAACGAAAAATTCTTGAACTGTATTCCACTTTTCAGAGTCATTGTCAGTGAAATAGTTTGTACTTTTGAATTGATGAGTTTGACTGATTTTGAGTTTGATGAATTGATTTTGAATTGACTCTGACCACAATATCTATGAGCATTTTAAAATGTTATCAATTTCTTTAACGCATTCTGTACAATCCTAAACAGAAATTGTTGTCTCATGACTTGTTAGAAAATTATTGTTATCAATTTCAGATTTATAATGTATATCAGGCTCCTGTCCGTCAAAGTGGGCAGTAGTAACAATGTGGACCAGACATGTACAAAGAATCAAAAAATTAGATTTAGAAGGGAAAAGCATAAATATCATTTTTCAAATAAGAGCAAAGTCCCCAAACAATGGCAGATTTTAGTAGTTCAAAAATCAAAATCTTTCATTCAGAAAGTCTCACTTTGGAAAAAAGCCAAGCACTTACATTACATGTAAACACAGTCCTCAATGCAAGTCAATTTGGCTGAAAACCTGTACTGAACTTCTGATCTTCATATTCCTTGCTTTTGACTGACCTTATGCTCTGAATTTTACCTCTCTAAATTGTATCCTTGATGCTAAAGCTGCCAAAAGACCTTAGCAGTGACCTTCTTATTACAGACAGAAGCCAGGTCAGGAGCATATATCAGAACAAGTGCCTGACTGGGGTCAACAGGAAGAAGGAGTGCAAGCTCAGGTCAAGGGTCTAAAAGGTCACAAACACCTTTTATATGGTGGAGTGGAGATTAACCTTTGAATATTTTGTAATTTTCCTCTGAAAGATTAGCTAAAGGGATGTGGGCAATATTTAACCAGAATCTGTGTCAATATTTACCACAACCATAATTAAGATGCAAAATATGGGATGTGTTGGTTGGTTTTGATGTTTTTTTTTTTGTTGTTGTTGTTTTTTTCTCACCAGCTCCATGAGGAGAGAGACTGTGGCTGAACTAAAAAAGACAGTGTGGTGTTTGTGAGACAAACATAATAGATTAAGCATAAAGAATTATGTATATAAAAGCCCTTCCATAGAGATAATTGACCAATGTAAAAATTATTGCATAATTTCCACACTGACCTTAATGAATATACAGTCTATTAAGAGAAAATATAAGCCTGCCAAGGTCTAGTAGGAACAATAGAAATCCTCAGGGTGAAAGTGGGAGGAGATTAAGATATGTACATCGTCAATCGGACTGTTGGGAAGAAAGCTGCGAGAAAGAAATGAATTTATGAGTCCACCTGTAGCAATTTAAAAGAGCACCACTGAGGTTATATGACCCACATTCAGACAAGCTTTGAAATAGTCTAATTTTTTTCTATATTCAGCTTCATAAATGTTTAGAAAAGAGCTCCACCTTCCACATGAGGCCATTGAGGCGCAGACCACACAGCGCTGCTGAAAAGTGACCTTGAGAAAATTTCCATTTCCTTCGACCGCAAAACATTTCAACACTGGCGGTGACGTCATACGAGTTGGCTGAAATATCAGACACCAGAAAAGTGGTGTATTGTTTTGCTTCTGATTAAAAACCTTTTTAAAAATTATGCTTTCATACACTGCAGGGATTAAAATCCTCTCTGACCCCCTCTGAGACCTGCTGTTAAGCCGTTTCCCCCTCACTCCAATTTCAGCTAAGTCCTGACTGTTGATATTTCCCTATTTCCTATAAATAATCACCTAGTGTCTCTTGTATTATTACACAGCACCTTGTCAGATAGCCTAATCCTCCTGCAATGTTAGCGTCACGCTAAAGCATCAGGCCTTATACACGCCTGACATACGATTGCTGCCATAAAACAGCATTGCACATGGGAGAGTGGATTAAGTCTAAAAACATGCTAATCCGCCCAAATGAGTATTTCTTACTCTTGCCTGGCGAGCATGTGGCTAAAAAATAAAGCTCCCAAAAGTGTGAAACTGTCCATTGAGTAAATGTGGCACATACTGTCTTAGCATCTCTGAAATTGTTAATTGCTCGCAGGCGCCACTAAATCCGCTGGACATAGTGGGGATTAGAAACTCTTGGCAGCATATGTTTCTAATGTAAGTTCCATTAGCTGGTGTTGTTTTAACCTTAAGCAAAGGGGAATTTTCCATGTCAAACCCAATAGTCCTGCTAATTGGACAGTTCGACCATCTGACGCTAACTGATAAAGGATAAAGACATGTGACATTCTCAAATAAACAACATTGCTCTAAATAAGGAAGGAGTTCTTTTGGTGTAAATGGAATACTGTTTAGATTAGGGCCATGGAATTTTAGAAGTTCTTTATCTGATTCTACTGATGCTGTTTATTTGTGGATAATGTTTAGAAACAGTTCACTAATGAAAGACAGTTCTGTTGCAACCTTAAACTTGTGTCTAAAACTAAGGCTTAACATGTCATGTTCACTTCAAATCACACATATGTTGTTATTCAAATGCCAACTCTGTTATAGTCATTTCATCAGTAGAATGTAGAATAAGGTTAAATGTTATTGAATTTACTTAGAGTAGCTTATACAATGAATGAGGACAGTACGGAGCCCCTAAAGGGACCTTTGCAAAAATAAAAATATACAGACTTTCGCGTGTGCACGAGAAACTATTGCATGCTCACGAGAAACTATCACTTGCGCATTTGAGCACACGAAAGTTTCTCATGAGCACGATATACGTTTCTCATGAGCGCACAACGCATTCTCATCCTAGGGCGTCATATATTGTACTGACGCTTTTGACATTTCGTCTACATCGAACGCACATTGCACCTGGCCTTTAGCATCAATATGACATGCACAGAGCTTTTGTTCGGTTATGGGTAGGTTTAGGTTTAGGGTAGGGTTATGGTTAGACCGCTAGGAGGCGCCTTCTGGCCCATTTCTATCTGCGTCTCATATTGACGCTAAAGGGTGCCATGTGCGTTCGATGTAGATGAAATGTCAAAAGCGTCAGTATATGACACCTTGGGATGAGAACGGGCTGGAGCGCGTTAAAGTCTGTATATTTTTATTTTTGCAAAGGCTACGGACATATAAAGTTATAATAAATAAATATACTTGTGTTTTCACTGAAACTTAACATTCATTAGCTTTACGTAACTTGCCGTATTCATGAAAAGCCGCGTTGCCTGAAATATGAATCATTCTTTTGAATCATTCCTTGTAATTGCATGAAATAGAGCAACCGATAAAAATGTCCATGAAAAAAAAAAGGTCAGTTTAAGAACAACATTTCATTTTTGGGTGAACTATCCCTTTAAGCAAAGTGACTCACCCTGCTGATGGAACTTCCCTTACACATTTTTTGATACATCGACATGAAGAGTAACATTTCCAGTCGAACATACTGTATACCTAACCACCTGACAGGTGGAGCATCTAATCCAGGTCATCAAATTTCAATTGGTTTATCGAATTGCTTGGAAAGTCACCAATTTATCCTGGATAGTTAACTTTGGCACTCAATTTAGAGTTTTAATGTAAACATTGGCTTTACATACATTTGTTCAACACTGCTCCTCACCTCCAGATTTAATTCCGTTTTGGATGTTTACTCCATCTTTTACTATTGCAAGCTTCACAGGAACGGGCAAATTGAAAACGTGAAAATATTAAATTCATGTACATGTGAATGTTAAATTAGTCTACACTCCACTGTGGTTATCTGCCATAGAAACCATCTTCCCTGTACGCAGATTCAATTTAATGGCGGAATGCTTGTATAAAAATAAAGGTCCCTAATGAGTTCTGCACTAGCGATGAGCGACAGCTTCATAATAAGGCATAAATCACAGCAGACAGTGGTGTTTCTTTGAAATATGGCGTCTGGGAGAGCTGTCTGAGGCAGTGGAGGTCCGCGCCAATCCTTATCACCCTTTCAGGCGTGGTGTACATCATGGAATCCAGATGGCCTGTCATACATCAGGCCTTTCAGCTTGCTGACACGCACGTTCACAAAGCTGCCTCTATTTTGCCTAAACTGGAACTTGGAGGTACCTTCCAAAAAACTCACCTCTGAGAAAAGCAAGTAAAATCGTTTTTGCTGCCTTTCCATCATACTCACCCCCTTGTCTTCGCTGAGGCACACCTGCAAGTGCTGAGATCTCGAAGGCGCCATCATTTCAAGGCTGTCATGAGAAGGTGCCCCCCCAAGGACTTTGATGGATTTGATTCTTCCAACTTGTGGCTTTGGTCTAGAGCAGAAAGGGTGATGTTTGAATAGATGGCCTTTGGCAAATCATTAAGATTGATCTAGCTCTACATATACTCATATGGGGTTCATTTTTACATTTGTACAGTATGCATATTTATTAAAATCTAAATGATTAAAAAAAAAAATATTTTACACATACATTGACTTGAATATAACTCTTCTACGATGATCATGTCTCTCATTTCTAAAATAAAAATCATTTTGATATGTTTTTGGAGGGACTAAAAAAAAACCCTCAAATGAAAGAAATAGAATGGCATCATCTTTTAACCGTATTTCTTAAGGAAAAAATACTATATTAACAAAACTGCATCACTGCTTATTTACATTTAAAACGTTGTCTGTCAAATCATGTGGTTTAGTCAACATCAAAAACATCCATTCCCTATCAGTCAGTCACATTCGACGTTAGAAGTGAGCTGACGAGTTGGGATCTCGCCTGACAGGCCAATCACCTTCAAGTGTAAACAAAACATGTTGGACATGTGGACATTGGACAAACAATGGACATTGGCGAGCGAGATTTGCATCGTGAACCATGCCCTGCAAAGCGGGTATATAAGGAAGCGTGCTCATTTAAGCTTTAACTTCGGAGCCGAGCATTTCATTGGTTCTGCTCTGCAATCATCTGTACGAGTGTTCTACAAACCCGGAAGAAGCTCTCCAGATAGAGTGTTGGTGTGACGGCGAGTCAGCTGTGGTCACCATTTAAAGAGAATTTCCTCTGCATTCATTGCAGTCTAAAAGAATACTGTGCACATGGCATACTTTTAATAGTCTTGCACGACTATTTCCTTGTGTGCTTCGGTGAATACACGGGGTGACAGAGGATCACAATGGGGGCTACACTGACGAATCAACCCATCGAGATCCATCCCAGTGAAAAGTGTGGTTGCAATGCAATTACCCCTGTCCCGGTCGCCTCATGTCT
This sequence comes from Scardinius erythrophthalmus, assembly GCF_964197995.2. Lineage (NCBI taxonomy): Eukaryota > Metazoa > Chordata > Actinopteri > Cypriniformes > Leuciscidae > Scardinius > Scardinius erythrophthalmus. Next base: position 19,978,281 of record NC_138229.1, on the reverse strand, counting down.
TTACAAAGGTTGCGGAGTCGGCCCTCGGCCCTCTGAGGGAGCACGGTGTTCCCATTCCTTAACTACAGTACCTCGAGACTGGGTCATTCTGGCCCACTCGTGAGAACAGTTGTGTTAGCACAGAGACTTGGAGCTCATGCACCTCAGCCATCTGGGCCTTCAGGTCAACTGGGAAAAAAGCAAGCTCTCCCCTGTGCAGAGAATCTCTTTTCTCTGTATGGAGTTGGACTCGGTCCACATGACAGCACGTCTCACGAACGAGCGTGCGCAGTCAGTGCTGAACAGTCAGGGCAGGACGGCGGTTCCACTGAAATTGTTTCAGAGGCTCCTGGGGCATATGGCATCCACAGTCGTAGTCACGCCACATGGGTTGCTATATATGAGACCACTTCAGCACTGGCTACACAGCCGAGTCCCGAGATAGGCATGGCAATGCTGCACACCGGGTGAAAATCACATCAGCCTGTCGCCAAATCTTCAGCCAGTGGTCAGACCTTGCTTTTCTATGGGCAGGAGTTCCCCTAGACAAAAAGTTTCCAGGCATGTTGTTGTCTCAACAGATGTCTCCACCACCGACATGGGACCGGCTGGGGTGCCATGCTGCATCAGGCTCCTGCACAGGACCTCAGCTGCAATGGCACATCATTTGCCTTGAGTTGCTAGCAGTACAGCTTGCTCTACGGTGCGTTCCCGGAAATGATGCTGGTTCCCGGAAATGATGCTCCTCGCTGTACGTGATTGACTAAAAGCGAAATTCTAGGATACTTATGCTACGTCCCTTTGCCACAATTGCTGTACCACCAACTAAATGGTTAGGACACCGTTGGCTTGTTTTGTTTACACTCGAAGGTGATTGGGCTCTCAGGCGAGATCCCAATTCGTCAGTTCACTTCTGACGTAACATCTTTGTAACGCTAACATAACACATAACACTTCTGATGGGGGTTACATTAGTAACCTAGACATTTTTAAATCCGCTTGTCCGGTGTAGTTTTAAAATATAAGACAACATCAGACCTTTTTTATGACAAAGCAATGTTAGCTCAAGTTGTAAAATGTTAAGACTCAAAAATCTAATGAATTCATGATACTTGTAAAATATATACCTTTTACCTTGAAAAATATATTTAAAAACGTTAAGGGAAATAAGCAATATGTGCACACTCAAAAGTATTCAATGTTTAAGAACAATATGTTATTTTCTTTTTTAATTGAGGGCTGCATCACATGGCAACTTTAACGTCATTAAATTGAAATGAGTATTTTCCCCCTTTTATTTAATTTGGACACTCTGCTTGCCCTTTTTTTCTATGCAAGTTTTTTAAATGAAAGGGACCACCACAACTGGCTGAAGATACACATGCACGCCCATGAATATATTTACACTCCATTTGTTGTGCCCACTTGACTAATAGACTCACAGGCTGAAAGTTATGTCTTATGAAAATACGCCACACACACTTGTGCCATGTTCCCGATCTAATTTGAAGCCAGTGGAAACTGTCCTTTTTAATCATGACCAGGATCTGGAAGGCCATCAGTAAATCTCAATTATCTGCCATAAGTCAGGGAGAAAACCCAGCATTTACACCTTTACCTCAGGAAACCCACCTCGCTGGCTCCATTCTACCAGTCACGTTGAAACAGTGTACGTTCCTATACGGACTCCCCTCACCCAGCATCAGCTGAGAGAGTGATGAGTTTCGCTGTCTCTGCTCCCATCAGTGCAGCATTATCTTAAATCATCAGCAATTTCTCCCTCGTCCTGTCCTGATCTCAATCGTTACCTGCAGCATCTCCTCTGCAGTCCCCCCAAGCCCAGCTCCCAGTCGGCCCACGGCCAGCCGTTTATTTCATAGCTGTGTGCTTGTGGTCTTATCGGGCCAAGAAAGAAACTGTATTTGGAGTTATCTGATGGGCCTTCATGGGGGTGCCAAGCACACAGCAGTCACAGTTGGTTACACGCTGATTCCCCACATGAAGTCATGCTTTGGAGATAATGAAATTCACTCCTAAGGATAAAGTTGGTGAGGAAAAAGACTGGGCAATTACTCAGACCTGTTTTTTTGTTACATATGGGTTGGAGGGATAATGGCGTCCACCCCTGTTCACACACTTCGGCACCTACACAGTTCATGTAACTGAGAGAACAGGATGTATTGTTCTTGGCTTTTTTTCCAGCAGTTATATAATTTTAAACTATATAAATTTACACTTTTTGTCATCCTTCAGATTAACATACTCTTTCTTGCAGCACACGTTAATCTAGAGATCTATTGATAATCAGTAAAATGTGCTCAAGTTATGCTAGCATTATCATTAAGGGAGCAGAATGTAGGTATGGTGGTATTAAGATTAAAGTCCCACATATTTTGGCTATGATGGCATTTAAGGAAACGGTTGAACAGATGAGGCAAAAATTAAATAATTGTTACCTAGGGAAAGGAAACACACTGTGTTTACGACCTTGGCTTTTGTGCACTTTTTCCTGTTCCGAACATCTGATGACCAAATACATACATTTTTGCCTGCTCCGGGTCTTAAACAAGTGAGTTTCCTCCCTGCAGGGAATTGCAAAGGTTTATAATGAGGTATCAGAGTAAATGCTGAAAAATACAGAATCAATAGCTAGAAAATATGTGAAATCAGGGGCTGTCTGAAAGACGAAGTGAAGATACTACAAATTAGGCAGCCTGTTTTATCTTCTGGTGCTGTAAATCAGTAACAACTTCATAAAAAAAAAAAGATTCATATACATACCTGGCACCTCAACTGAAATGTTATCAAATGGATGAGATAAAATAAAAATAGAAAAAGGGAATGACAGAATGAAGTTTCACTAACTCGATCAGATCTAAAGAATAATTTATCATAAATCAAATGATGAAATTTCTATTCCTCCGTATATCAGAGATCGGAAATGTCAGAGGAGTCACCAATAGATTTGCAATAGCATATACATTAGTCTCTTGAAGCCAGTGTCACTGCGAGGACTCGGGTTGTTATACTGCCAGACAAGCTCCATTTTTATCCACAAACTCAGTTCATCTGACACTCCGAGCTGATAAAAATCCTATTTGTTTCCTTATTAAAAAGCCTGGTCTTTTGTTCTGTCCACTCTCATCAGCTTTGAATGTGCAAATGGTCTTTTGGCTCTCTCTGGCCTTGAGAATGAGAAATGCCTCGGAGCCTTGGGCACTAAGGTGCAATAATGTCTTTGATTTATACCGCTCTTATGTCAGCAGATTTAGAGCTGGAATATTGTATGACCCCCTGTCACTGCCAATACATACTGAGTGGAGGAGTGGGTGAATGTGCTTTGATTTATTTATTTAGGTTTTTTCTCAAACCCCCTCACGTGTATTGAAAGTCATTTTGATTTAAAATGATAAAACGATGGAAAGCTTAAAGTTTAAGATGGCATCAGAAATAAACCATTTGTGGATGTGAGTGATTGCTTGTGTCCGCAGACTCCTTGCTTTTCAAACACATCATATTTTCTGCTGTTATGTTCATACATATTCAGTGCATTATTTGCATTGTTTAGAAAAACACAATCTCAATCAATGACGAATTTAAAAAACGGAACTGTGGCGGCTGGTAAATTCAATCCATGCCAGTGCGGTCTTATTGGTTGATTGTGTTCCAAAGCACATGGCTGTTTATCACATGGATAATTCGTTTTGATTAACTCCTCTGAATGCACATCAGTGGAAGTCTTTTGATGTGCATCAAACATTGCATTCATCCCTTCAGGGAATAAACGGTTTATTTATCTGTTTATTTTTCTTATTTGAATAGGTAAAGGTGCTTGAGCTGGAAGGAAGGTGACAGCTGGTTTTTGTATGCCCAGGGCATGTAAACCTGGACAAGCCAGTGAATGGTGATGAATACGAGTGTGAAAGATGTGACTTGGGAAGAGACAGGAGAGGGGAACGCTGCAATGCTAATCCAGAGCCTTAGGTGGTTTCACTTACTGCATCCACAGATGGTCTGGGAGTACGGATAGCCCTCTGGAGAATGTCATCAGGTAGAGAACGCTGTCAAAAGATCACGGGCCTCTCGCGTCTACGCCAAGACTCTGACGTTCTCACTGTAGTGCCTGACTCAAACTTTGCAGCTTTTAAAAGGAAAATTCTATACATTTTGCGCACAGTGTTAATCTGAGGCCAACGTGCATTAAGTAATTTATTAATCAGACACGTGGATTATGTTCCAATTTTTTTTTTTTTTTTTTTTTTTATCGGTCTGATTCCTTGAGTCCAGCATGTCTGTTGCTCTGCATGCATCTGTGGAATGATTGAAATTTCTTTTAAATGGATTGGCTGGCTTATCAGGAAGACACAGTTGTTTTGAGGACCCTTATCTTGACTTCTAACATCACTATGATAAGTTATGTCCCAGCCCATCGTGTATTAAGACAGTCTCGCCGTGCAGACGGTGCAGAGAGCCAGCTGATCCCCCCAAGCTGCCCTAACAGATTGATACTGCTGAGAAAAGGGAGAAGCCAGGTACCTGATATCACCCACCGAACGGCCCCTCTGTCTGCTCTCCCCCTCCCTCAGATTCTCCTTTTTACTCACTTTCTTCCTGTCTTTGTCTTTCCTGTCTCTTTCACCACTGATTAAGCTAAATATAGACCAATAAATAAACACCCCTCACCTTAAAGAGATAGCTCAGCTAAAAATCAAAGCTCTGTCATTATTTACTTACCCTCACACACTCCAAATATAGGATATGCTGTTATTTTTTTTCTGTGGAGCACAAAAGAGAATTCTGAATAATTTCTTCATGCATTTTTCCCCACAAGCTATCAAGCTCCAAAAAGCAATATAAAAGTACCCCATATGACTTGTACTATATTAGACAGCAGGTTAGACATCATGTTTGGTCATGTTGGACATTAGTAACATAGGCTTCAAGAATCTCTTTTTGTGTTTCACAGAGAAAATAACAGCATACTGGTTTGGAACAACAAAGCAAATGCCTAACTTGCTTGCACAGTGATCAATCTTCCAAGAAATTCAATATTTATATTTTGGGTTTGACTTTCGTTACCTTTTTCTTCCTTTCTTCAAACTAAGGGAATTTTTCTTTTTATAATGGATTAGAAGTGACATTAGGTCTGTCATTTGTTTACTGCAATGCCAATATCATCACATCCTCTCATTAGCTGCAAATGAAATAACAGACAATTTATACAAGTCATAAATTTGGAAGTGTGTCAAATCTTTCAACTACAACGTCTGTCTCTCTTTTTTTTTTTTCTCTGGACATTTTCATTTCATGATGCAAGATAGGAAAAACAGAGGCTAACTGAGGAGCCTGAAAATCTAAGAGTTAAAAAATCTAAAAGCTCTTATTTTGCAGTGGCAATGGTGCTCGAAAAGCATCTCTAGAAGTTCCAATTTACAGCTCTCTACTTACAAAGTCTCATTGTGTTGGATGAAGTACTGAGTGCTGAATGCGCTCTATTCACTGCAGCTGGTTTTATGATGTGTAAAAGATAAGTGGCCCAGTGTCTCTGAAAGTGACGCCTCTGATCTGACAAAAACACTGTGAATGCCTTATGTGCTGCTTACCCATTGATTTCATACCGCCATTCAGCGTAACGCATGAAAACATCCTTGTGCACAATGGACCTTTGTAGAGGGCTCTCAAGCTATAGTGGCTAGTATTGTTTTTCATGCTTAATGCAAGGTCTAAAAATGCATGGTTTAGGTCAGTTCCTGACATGATCATGTCTCACTAGTACGTATTTTAAAAATAAAATACACGCAATTTTAATGCAAATACATTCTGAAATATTGTATATCAATTTGACCAAATTATTGGGAGAAATGAATGTACATCAACTGTAGTAATGGTTTGTTATTCTGGGGTAATGCAAAGTGCAAATACACACACACACATAGGGTGCAGGGTTCCAGCACACTAACTGGTGACAAAACATTCCAATTAAAGTTTTTCATCCGTCTGTTTGACCAGATGATGTTATTTTTTTTATTTTTTTTTGACAATCAACCTTGTGGACATGTGCACAGCACAGCACAGTCTGGAAAAACTGACAGCTGACATCACCTCAGGCTGCCAAGTGACGTTCCCTGGCAACGCAACCTCCTGCTCAGTCAACAGTGTCTTCCCAATGACTTTCCATATGCCCTCTGACCATTACAGCTTATTTATTTATATATCTGGTTCCTTAATTTTTGCCTGCAGCCTGACTATTGGTCCAAAGCAGATGCTTAGCATAAATGTTTTCTGACATTTGTCATTCCCGTTCTTGAAATGAGTCAGAAGAACTAAGGAACAAGCTCCACATGAAAATAAGTCGGGTTTCTTTAACCTTATTTGTAGATTTCAACAAATACATTCATTTCCTTAACCATCCAAAATACATTATAGGGATAAAATGTGGGTGATAATGATGCTTTGTGTATTGCTCATACCAGTCAGCGTACACACATGTTATACATGTTACGTATACTTTGTTATATAAATGGAGACAGTGCATATACTGTTATTAAAACTTAAAAAATAGCTCACTGAAAAATTAGAGAGCTCACTGAAAAATTAAATGTATATAAATTGGAAATTTTAATGACTTCTTTGGAGTCAGATTATTACAATAAATGAGTTGATCTTGTTCACAAAAATAGTCCAAACATAACAATTAAACTATTTAAGTAAATAACTTTTTTCCTCACCCCAAGCTATATATGGCTTCAGAAAACTTAGAACATAGTAGTATGGACTGCTCCAGTCATAATTCATTATAGTTTCATGGAAAAGAGTGACTGGCACATTAGCAATATATATATATATATATATATATATATATATATATATATATATATATATATATATATATATATATATATATATATATATATATATATATATATATATTTTATTCTATTCTATTTTAATTATATAGCTATCTCTATATATATTTGTCACCCAAAATAATGAAAGTTGCCCTTTTCTGCGACTTTTTGAAAGAGAAAGGTTTATAGAGGGCAATAAATGATGCAGGAAAAAAATTCTCAAAAAAAGTTGTAAACTGAAATTGAACTCACATCACAGCAAAAGTACCTAAGCGTGACACCATGAACAATAACCACTATAAATAACTATCTAACCCAAATTTGAGATAATGTAGTCATACCTCATTTTACCCACCAGATCAGCAAAGACAGCAGGTATAAACCAGCACAACACTCATCACACTCATCAGCACATTAATACACCAATCATATTGTTGAATGTTAAAATACACCACTAAACTACTGTTTTAAAACTGATGTCTCAATCAAACCGGCTGTCCTCTAGAGAGCAGACATCTCCACATCTATAAAGGGCTTCCCATCGAGCTCACTCTTCCCTTAAACAGATGCAAAGATTAATCACTTTCTAGAGTGTTAAACACTCCAAACCTGCCCTTGAGGAGTGAAGGGTCTATTCACAAAATCTCTATTAAGGGAAATATGTGCCATGGACCAATTAAGGTACCAGGAGTGCTTGCAGAGATCATTAAGCAGGTTTGTGTGTGGCTCAGGGGCTCTTCACAGGAAGGACCAGCACTCGGGAGAGCGACAGAGGGTCTTCTTCACCATGGGGAGTGGGGCACGCCAACCAGACAAGCCTAATGTCTTTGCCTAGAGAAGAACGGTTCATTTGGAGCCATTAGTGAACTACTGAAGTTTGAAGTTACTGCTCTCTTGGAACAGAACATTAGAGCTCTCTCTCTCTCTCTCTCTCTCTCACACACACACACACAGACCCGCTGGAAAACAAACGATAATCGTCACTTAACGAGAAGTTTGTGCATAACGGGTGGCCACCATCGAATAGATGTGAGCTAGCCGGTCAAATCATAGCACAAAAAGCCTGTTGCAAATCAAATATGTGATAGCTGCTAACAAAAAGTTCTCTAACACATAATGAAGCTTAAAAATAAAGAGTGATCTAAGTCTAGCATTTTATCTGCGCAAGTGCTTATCAAATGAAAGATTTGCACATGAAAAAGACTGCACTGCGGTTTTGTTGAGGAAATTGTGACTAATGAGTGCAATTTTATCCACTTTGCTTAAATATGGTCAGAGAGAGATGTCAATTTTTAGAGTGCAGATGCATTTTGGGACTACAGAGGAAGGACGCTGGCAGCCGAATGTCCCTTACTCTCCAAAGGCCACCGTACTTTATCTACATGAATGGATTTCATAAGCGGAGATAGTGTGCAGAGCAAGTGATAGTCACTTTAAATGACCCATATCCTCATCTTTTATACATTCTGTCCTCCTTTTACGGTTAAGCCATGCATTCCTGCCTGCCAGGCTAAAAGACATAGCCTATGATAAGATAAGGAGATATGAACACATCCCTCTCATTCTCCTTATTCCTGTTGAAGATGTCTACGAAAGGGGGGGATGCGGTTAATGGCTGTTTTTGCATGGAGAGAAAGAACATAATAGCATGGGTTAATTGAGTTTGTCTTCTTGTGCCAGTGCAACATATTAAAGTCAGTCAATTTATAATTGCTTCTGTCAATCTCAATTTTGTCTTTGAGGGAAGCGTTGATATTTTTGTCATTTCAGGTTAAGCACAATTTTGTGAGAAACAACAGTAATTAAAAAAAATAAACTTTTCCACTTTAGCTACAGGTTAACGCTAACACACAATGAACAAACTTGGTAGACGAGTGAATCAAATGAGGCATTTCTAACTAGGGGGTGTGTAAAACAAATATGAGGCTTATTTTTTCCCCAGTATGTTTCTGAGTAAATCATCTTCCCCTCCGGCTATCCTCCGTGCTGTTTTGAACTATGATGATCAGCTACTCCCCTCTTCTTTCTATGATGGGCTCCTGCTTGTCCAGATGTTGCAACTTGCAGCGCTTGCTCTTATTCAATGGTGGAACCAAATTTCAACTCCTGTCAAAACAGCTAACGAGACTAACCTTTTCAAGACCTACACTAGGCTGAACATTGCTCCACACACAAAATAATGATTGTTTTTTTTAAAGTCAAACCTTTCGTACAAAGAAGTTCACATTGTCAGTGTCACAAATCTGCTTATTTAATTAGTGACTTAGAAATTGTGTGGAATATTACACATTTATATTAGGCTATATAGGCTGAGTAAAAAATATAGATTTCTCTATTTTAATCGATTCTCATTTTTACGCACCAATATCGATTCTTAAAGGGATTGTTCACCCAAAAATGAAAATTCTGTCATTAATTACTCACCCACATGTTGTTCCAAACCTGTAAGACCTTTGTTCATCTTCGGAACACAAACTAAGATATTTATAAAGAAATCCAAGAGCTTTCTGACCCCGCAAATTGACTGCAATGTAATTGATACTTTCAAGGCCCAGAAAGGAAGTGAAGACATCATTAAAATAGTCCATGTGACAACAGTGGTTCAACCTTAATTTTACGAAGCAACGAGAATACTTTGTGCAAAAAAACTAAACAAGAATAACTTTTTTAAAAATTTAAGAATTTCTTCTCTTCGTGTCAAGTCTCTGACGCTGTTCACGTTCTACGTCAGAACGCCGGCTCAGCACCGGCCGGCTCTTGCGTCAGCATGCATCGTGGTGCTCAGGTGAGTAGCGTCAGAGACTGACACAAAAGAGAAGAAAATAAGTTGAATATAGTCGTTATTTTAGTTTTTTGCGCACAAAAAGTATTCTTGTCTCTTTATAAAATTAAGGTTCAACCACTGTAGGCACATGGACTATTTTAACGATGTCTTTACTACCTTTCTGGGCCTTGAAAGTACAATCTTACCTCAGATTTTTTTTTTTTTTGTGACCATAAACTCTTAAAGGACAAGTTCGGTATTTTACACTTAAAGCCCTGTTTACAGATCGTTTCTGATGAAATAGAACGGTTAAGATTAAAATTTGGACACATGCTGCTGTCCCGAGAATTTTAGGTTAATTTCGCTTTCCCCCCCACCTACACAATGGCAGCCTATGGGCACTGGAACAATCCTTCACAAAACGCATTAAACTTTCGATTACAAAGACGTGAAACTCACCAAATGGTCAGGGGTGTTCACTGATATGCTCACACAAAAATCGCTGCAAAAGATGCTTTCCAACAGGTTTTATTATAGTTTTTGTCCAACTCCATTGACTTGTATTGAACGAGCTGTGTGAGGTACGGTATTACGGATTTCAATTAAATGCCAGTAGTTTGCTTGCAGTTGGCAAAGGTGCATTATCGCCACCAACTGGGCTGGAGTGTCTATTATTCAAGCTCTCAACGGAAGAATCTACGGGTGTGAGACGTTTGGCAAAATAGATCCACAGTTTTACAACGAATGGTAAAACACCTGTTGGAAAGCATCTTTTGCAGCGATGTTTGTGTGAGCATATCAGTGAACACCCCTGACCACTCGGTGAGTTTCACGTCTTTGTAAATGAAAGTTTAATGCGTTTTATGAAGGGATTGTTCAAGTGCCCATAGGCTGCCATTGTGTAGGTGGGGAGGAAAGCGAAATAAACCTAAAATTCTCGGGACAGCAGCATGTGTCCAAATTTTTATCTTAACCATTCTATTTCATCAGAAACGATCTGTAAACAGGGCTTTAAGTGTAAAATACCGAACTTGTCCTTTAAGACAGCTAGAAAAATTAACTCTAGAGAGGAGCATTTTGCATATTAAATATACGCACCATATTACATACTATAATTTGTAATGGTCTTCAATAAAGCATGTCTGAATAAATCCGTCAAGTTGACAGTCACCATTTAAATGTTTATATTTCAAAAAAAGAATTGGAGTAGAAATAATATAATTTTAAATTTAGTAGGCCTATTTTAACTTTGTTATTATAAAAACTTTCTTGAGTGTAATTTAAGTGTTTGTCTACAAATCAGTTAATTTTAACCTTCAATATCATAATAATGTAGTATCAACTGACTCCTATGTACAGTTTACAGCATTAGTTAAGAGATTTTTTTTCTTGAGAAAATTTGCCATGCACTGTACCTGATATAAATCTAAAATAATTGAATCTGAATCGAATTCAATCTTGTGAATCAAAATCAATTTGAATCGTACAGTTTGTGTCAATATCCAGCCCTAATACAGTGTGCAGTGTAATATATACCTGCAAAGTGTTAGAAATAAAAATAAAAATGATAAAATAAATGATAAATTAAGCTAAATTAAAATAAATTACTAAATAAAATAAAAATGGCCCCTGATGGCCCGGGGACAGTAAAAGAGTATGCCATCAGCAAAAACAACCAGCAAACGTCATACACAGTGGTGCGAAGAGTGTCAATGTTACTTCAGGTTATTTATAACGTGTTAAAATGTCAAAGAACTACGAGGCTGATACGAGAAAGAGGACAATTCCTAGTGCTATGGAAAACACAGTACACCTGGGTGGAGAAATGCGAAGAGGGCATGTACTGTTTCGTTTGCCGGAAATTTCCAACAAAAGCCGACCGAGCCGGGACATTTTACAAGGAGACCCAGAACTACGGAAAACAGGCCTTAGATGCACACGAAAAAAGCCGGCAACATTTGCAGTGTGTGTTGGCAAAGTGGGTGGCGGACAACCCATCAGCTGGGCCACTTCATTACTGGACACAACGGGCCAACAACGACACAATCCAGCGGATGGTGAAGTTAATCAACATCAACACTGCTTACCATATCGTGAAGACTGAGCTCCCCTTTACTGCTTATGAGAGAATGGTCGCTCTTCTCAAGAAGAATGGCGAAGATGTTGGCTCTCAGTACCTCACCGATGTAGCATGTCGAAGGTAAGTTACTCAGCTAGCTAGCTAATATATCACGGTAACTTTGCTCATAAATGATAGATCCAAAGTGCGACTGCTTGACTTGTGTTATGAGTGAGTTTGGGTGTCATGTCACAGCTAGCAACCAAGCCACATTAGCTAGCTATGTATAACATGTATGTTTTCATGCTAGTTAATCGAATGTGTTTGTAGCTTGAAACAAGCTAGCGCGAACCGCTGATTAGCTAGCATATGAAGCAGCGGCCCAAGATGGCGACCGCCCGTATACGTGAACAGTATAGCTAGTCTTTCTAAACAATATTTTCTAACTTTTGTCTGTTCCCTTACAAAGTTCTCAATGCTTCGTTTAACATGTAGGGACCCTCATTATGCTACCGTTGAAGTGTTGCATCACTCTGTTCCATGTCAACCAGGATTGTTATTCTTGGTGATTTTAATATCCATATTGACAAACCCTCCTGTCATCTTGCAACAGAGTTCATGAGTCTAATTGATTGTCTTGGTCTCCAGCAACATGTGAAGGCTCCTACACACACCAAGGGCCACACCTTAGATCTTGTCATTACTGATGCGGCCCCCATAAACTACCTGGAGGTAAAAGATCTGGGTGTGTCCGATCACAAGTTGATCTCTATGGCCCTTACATTCTCACTGCCCATCATTAGACCTAAGCGCCAAATATCTTTCCGGAACTGGAAACAAATAAACCCAACTTCCTTCACTGTAGACCTTCAATCCAATATAAACTGCCCAGTCTCTAGAACAGTGGACGGACTAGTGGATCACTACAATACATCATTGAGCAGTGTTTTTGACCTCCATGCCCCTGTCAGGACACGGGAAGTCAACTTTGAACGCTCTGCCCCCTGGTTCACACAGGAACTGCGGCAAATGAAAACTGAGGGCCGTATCCTGGAACGCCGCTGTAAACAGACTGGTCTAACTGTTCACAATCTTGCATTCCGCGAGCCATCAAAAGGCTTATCTTAAGTCCTTGAAGGGTGCACGCTCAAAATTTTATTCCAATCTCATCAATAAGAACACTGGAAATTCTAAACAGCTTTTTTCTACAGTAAACAATCTCCTGAAGCCGAAATCATCTTTATCCACTGAAACCACAGTGGAGAGATGCAACAGCTTCATTGACTTTTTTAGATTTAAAGTCAATAACATCCGCTCTTCAATATCTGGCTCTCCTTCACTGTCTCTACCATCCTCCAACCCACTGTCCGGTGGATTGACAATCCTTCCGTACTTTATGGAGGTTCAGCAGAGCCATGTTGAGGAAACCATCAATAAAATGAAGCCGTCCGCTTGCATCTTGGATCCCATCCCGACTGTTTTGCTCAAGTCACTCATTCCCAGTGTCAGCACAATCATCACTGAGTTTATTAATCTCTCACTAAAAACAGGCGTTGTCCCTCCTGCCCTTAAAGCTGCTGTCATTCGTCCGATTCTTAAGAAACCAACCCTAGACCCAGAGGTCCTGGGAAATTACAGGCCAATCTCTAACCTCACCTTTCTGTCAAAGGTTCTAGAGAAGGAAGTCGCCATTCAGCTTCACAGCCATCTAGAACACAATAACCTATATGAGGTATTTCAATCAGGCTTTCGTTCGGCCCACAGCACCGAAACAGCTCTGCTAAGGGTGACAAATGACCTTCTCATGGCAGCTGATTCAGGATCACCATCGCTGCTCATTCTACTCGACCTAACAGCCGCATTCGACACAGTGGATCATACCATCCTTCGGGACCGCCTCCACAATAAAATTGGACTATCGGGAACAGCACTGCAGTGGTTTCACTCCTACCTTTCTGGCAGGACTGAACGAGTTATATTAGGAGAATGTGAGTCCAGGCTGCTCCCTGTTACATGTGGTGTTCCGCAGGGGTCCGTTCTCGGCCCTATCCTATTTATTCTTTACCTGCTTCCCCTCGGTTCTGTCATCAGCAGACATGGACTATCCTTCCACTGTTATGCGGACGATTTGCAACTTTATATTAAAACTGCTCCAAGCCCCTCCACAACCTTGTCGCGACTCAACACATGTCTTCTGGAGATAAAGGAATGGATGAAAAGCAATTTCCTCCAGCTAAACTCCGCTAAAACTGAGGCACTACTTGTTGGAACCCCGCACCAAATCCACTCGTCTCCCGTATCTCAGTTCATCTTGGACGACCAAGCCATCACTTTTTCCTCCTCAGTTACAAACCTAGGGGTTAGGTTTGACCCGCAGCTGACTTTCAGCGAACACATTAAATATATTTGCAAAACCTCCTTCCACCACCTTCGAAATATCTCCAAACTATGCCCTCTTTTAACTCTTCCGGATGCAAAGAAACTTGTTCATGCTTTTATTTCCACCAGGTTGGATTATTGCAACGGACTCTTCATTGGGATTTCTGCCAGAAACATGCAGAAGCTACAATACATCCAAAATAGCGCTGCCAGAGTCCTCATGAGAGTCCGAAAATATGATCACATAACTCCCATTTTGCACTCACTCCACTGGCTCCCTGTTTCATTCCGGATCGACTTCAAAATTCTGCTGTACACACACAAATGTATCACTGGACATGCACCACCTTATCTACAAGAACTCATCACCTTGAAATCCTCCTCCCGCATTCTCAGATCATCAGGCCACCTACTTCTTCAGGTCCCGACCACCAGACTTCGTACTATGGGGGACCGAGCTTTCTGTTCAGCTGCACCGCGGCTTTGGAACCACCTCCCGAGTGAGCTGAGAGAAGTACAGAGCTTGGACACTTTCAAGGCAGAACTTGAGACTTTTTTATTTAGAAAGGCTTTTATGTGCTGATTGTTTTACTGTTTTTATGGTTTTTAGTATTCTGTAGTTATTATTGTTGTTCTTTTGTGTAGCACTTTGAGATTCTTCGGAATGAAAAGTGCGTTATAAATAAAATCTATTATTATTATTATTATTATTATTGTACTATTTTTAGCCTTGTTAGTGGTGCAGAAATTTTTTTTTTACTTTCCAAGTGCCCCGGCCCCCGAATACAAACGTTGGAGAAAAAACCCCCAGAGATAATAGGTGAATAACTTAAATAACCCTAATATTGAAGTTGTCCTAACTTTTCTTTTGTTTATTTTTAGGTTTGTCGATGTTATTTAAAGAGAGCTGTGGGAGGGCTGTGTTGCAGAAATTAAAGCAGCACATTTTTTAAAGGGGGGGTGAATTACTGTTTCATGCATACTGAGTTTTTTACACTGTTAAAGAGTTGGATTCCCATGCTAAACATGGTCAAAGTTTCAAAAGTTAAGTTGTACGTTTGAAGGAGTATTTTTGTTCCAAAAATTGTACTTCCGGTTTGTCACAAGTTTCGGAAAGTTTTTTTCGAGTATGGCTCTGTCTGACGTAAGAGAGGGCGGAATTTCCTTATATGGGTCCTAAGGGCACTTCTCCGGTAAGATCGCGGGCGCGCGCGCACTCGTAAAACAGAGCAAGAGAGTGAAAGCAGTTCGCCATCAAAGCGCCCTGCCCGGCTTTTGGGAAGTCAATGTCACCAAAGAAGTGTGTTTTTGGTTGCCAAGGTAAGACAACCCTACACAGATTCCCAAAGAACCCGGCGTTAAGGCACCCGTGGATGGAGTTTGTTTTCCTGAGCAAACGGAGTTGTGTAAGACTGTTGTTCCCTGCATTTCGACGATGATTGTTTTATAAACAAAGCCCAGATCGTCTAATGCTTAAGGATCGAGCAGTCACAATGATAAAGGTTCGCGATCGTGCGTTGGAACGGTGAGTAAAACTGTTGAACAAATGTCTCTGTGTGTTGTTAGCTCGGCGCGTTAGCACAGCTTTAGCTTCGCCCACACGGCCCGCCCCCAGCCGCTCGTTTTTTTCCGGAAGGACTCGGTACAGCCAATCTTGCAATTAAAAATATAATAAAACAAAAGACTTTTTGGAGATATGAAGAATGCAATATTACTCTATAGGTACTCAAGATTAACAGGAGATTGAGTGAAAATGAGCATTTCACCCCCCCTTTAAGTGTTCTGTCAGACTCATCTACTGACGTGAGTGGCAGAGACCTGGAAGGGTTTTTTTGTCCGTATATTGAGCTGTGGACATCCAAAGAACATCTTTATTGGTGTAGAGGAGCTCCAACACGCCACATTGCCTGGTTATTTTGCTGCAATGAGCGCTGGTAAGCTTGGCTATTGAATCTGTTTGTGTTGCTTGCTGTGTTTTCACTTGTTGAGTAATGTTACATCCAGGGCCGGCCCGAGGCATAAGCGAACTAAGCGGCTGCTTGGGGCCCCCTCGCCACCAGGGGGCCCCCCAAGCGAGTTTTTTTTTTTTTTTTTTTTTTTTTTTACTTATTAATTAACTTAAACAAAAGACATAAATGAATGGATGGATTAATAATTCAAGACAAGAAAATTCTGATTTCAGTACTGCCTACAACTGGTGCTGTGACTGCCAGTGTTTGAGTCATGCGCATAACCTCGCGTGCACAGACAATTCGTGCGCAAAGTCACGGTAATGATAAGCCATGTCACAAAAAATGTATTTGATCAATGATTTATCCTTTAAGTTTAATGATATTCAGAACAGAACAAGGATAAAAAATAACTATAAACAAGCCAAAACGAATTAATTTAAAGCGAAAGTGAAAGCGGCGTTGGGCTCACGTATCTCTCTCATTAGAATCAAAATGTTTCAGCATTCGCGATGGATTTGGATGGCAAACTTTTCTTTATTATAGGCTTATTTGTACTTCACCCACGTTCCAATATCGAAGAAAAAAATAATTGTGCTTGAAATCCAATCGAGGGGAAAAATTATTCTCTTCACATGCGCAAAAATGTGCTTGGAAACATCACAGTGGGGGGTGCTTAGGCTGCGCAGCGCTGAATGGTACGAATTAGGCTACTACTGACTATTTAAACAGAGCAGTGTAATTTTTATATGTTAGGTTGACTATTTTTTTATTATATTTTATTACAGCTATAACGAACAGGCTGCGATATCATTGCAATGGTATGTTGTGTGTGTGTGTGTGTGTGTGTGTGTGTGTGTGTGTGTGTGTGTGTGTGTGTGTGAGGCGCGGACGCGATCGAACAGTGGAAACAAAAACATACTCCGTCATGTTCATACAAGACATCATTCAAACTGCAAAGTGTTGCAAAAATGTTGGAGGATATTTTGCAAATTATTATTTTTTATATGTTTTGTGACAATTTGTTTTCAGAAGTTTCAAAGAGTTAGTAAAAGAGTAAAGAAGAAGTTAAAACATTTTTATTTAAGTATATCTATTTTTTATTAAGTATTTATTTTGTATTAATACATAACCTCATTGTATTAATTTATAATGTAACATTATAGAGTGACATTGTGTCAATAATCGTCAAGCACAGGTGACTCCGCGTGGTTGGAGGGGGCCCCCAAATCAAATTCTGCTTAGGGCCCCCAAAAGGCTCGGGCCGGCACTGGTTACATCAATAACAAGTATTTCTCGGTCTACAGCATTGGATAAGGCAGACATATCCCAGTGGAAAGATAAGGTAGTGGGCTTGGGTAGTGATGGAGCTGCTGTGATGGTTGGGAGGATTGGGGGTGTTGCCACACTTCTTTGTGCTGAAGTTCCCCACCTGATAAATATCCAGTGCCTAAGCCATGGCATGGAGTTGGCTGCCATGGATGCTATGAAACACCAAGAAAGAATGAGAAAGGCAAGTAACAAGGAAGTAAAAAGCCAACCTTGCAAATTCTGTACAGTAAACTGAGAAAATCATGTCCTACATAAACCCAACATGTTATGTGCTACTTAAGCTAATTTGTATAATTATCATACTCCTATAATTCTAATTCAGGTGATGGACACACTGAAGGGGCTGTATAAACAGTACTATCACTCTCCAAAAACGTGGAGAGAGTTGAAAGATCTGGCAGATGTGTTCAACCAAAAGGTCTGGAAGATGACCAACTTGGGAGGGACAAGGTGGCTCCCACACAAGGAGAGGGCTACCCAGTATTGCTTGCCCAGATGGAAAACACAGTGGAAGCAAGGCAAGTAATACATTCCTGTTTCCTAGGTAATCATACTTAATCAATCTCGGTCAACATGAATTCTTATTTGGTTGTTTACATCAAACAGATCAGCAAGTGCTGAAATTATTGGACGAGCCAAGCAGTGCCTTCAGGTGTTGAAAGATTTTCAACACCTTCTCTTCATCATGCTGGTCCAAGACGTCACAGAAGTCTTGAATTGGAAAGTTTCTATTAAATATAATCTGTCTGATCAATTTATTTTCAATTTAAGTTGCAGTGTAGTGTACCTGAGTTGAGTCATGTTTTCATTCTTGTAGTCTGAGTCTGAAGCTGCAAGAGGATGGGCTTACCCTGCCGGAGGCACTCTATGCCTTTGAAACAGCAGTGTTGAGGCTGACATCCATGGAGATAGAGGCAGAAAAGTGTGTGGAGGGATTCCTAGGTGAAACTAAGAATGGAACCTATCAAAATGTTGAGCTGTTGAGGTTCAGGGACAGCAGAGAAGAGTTTTCCAAGTATATATTTAAACAAGAAGGATGACATAATTTATTTTTAAGGTGTTAAATTCTGAGACATCATAATTAATTATTAGTATTTTTTTCTCCAGTGTGAAGCGGACGCTCCTGCGCAGTGTGATTGCCAGGCTACAGTCCCGATTTAAGGGGGTTGAGTCTCATCAGGTGCTGCAGGCTGCAGCAAAACTGGTGGATCCTCGCGAGTGGGCTGCTGACCATCAAGAACTAGCATGATATGGAAAGGACCACCTTGCCACAGTCTGTGATCACTTTGCTAATGTATTACCGGATAGGATAGGGTTTGACCGGGGAAAAGCACAGCGTGTGGAGTGGCCTGCTGCTAAGGTGCTGATCAAGTCCTTATCACAGAGCCTACAGAGGAATGCTTGGCAAGACTTTTTCCTGGATAATGAGCGAAGGAGTAGCTTCTCCCAGCCTCCTCCTCATTGTGGAGCTCATCTTGGTCTTGCCTCTGTCCACGGCAACAGTCGAGAGGGGCTTCAGTGCCATGAATTGTACAAAGACTGACTGGAGGAACAGCTTGAGTGTTGAAACGCTGAAGAGCTTGCTCTTCATTAGCTTGGAGGGTCCCAACTTGGAGCACTTCAACCCCATGCCAATAGTGAAGGGGTGGCTCATGGAGGCAGACGGAAGGAGTTTCCAGTGAATAAAATGGACCACTGAGGGAGAGAAAGGGAGGGGCCCATGAAAATGTCACACTGTGTTGGAGGTTAGGGTTAGGGTTTTCTTTCTACCCTGACCTGTCCTGGTTCCTGATGTGGGCATTCTTCTTACAGAGTTTGTCCTTGTTTGCTACAGTTTTTAAATAGTTTATATAAAAATCTCACTTTTTTCTGATGCTTTTCTTTGTCATATATGACAATAACTTGCACATCATTGGATAAGACTGTTGGTTGGACAAAAAAAAAATTGTTTAATTGAGAAAATATTTTTTTTTAAAATAACATACTTCACTGTAAAAATGAATACACTAAATATCTAATCAATAAAATTGTGGCAACAGATCACAAGCAATATTATTAATTAAATGTAACAAATTAGAACTGAGTAATAATAATTATAATATAATAATAATAATATCAAATTAATTCCTTAAAAGCTAACCATTTTTTTTTAAACAATTTTTGTTTTTTTGCCAACATTGAAGACACCTGATTTTAACAAGCAGAATCACTGAAGGAGAAAACCGTAATTTTACATCACCATTATGGTGATCAGTGTTTGCTTTAGTTGGGCTCTTGACCCTTAAATCATTTACTTTAGATTTTGTTTGGCTGCTGTACCTGAGTTATAACAGCCAGATGAACAATGAGAAAAGGTGATCTGATGGTGTTGGTTGTGTTTTAACATAATCATTATTTCACAATCATTTGACCTGAATCTCTGAACTCATATAGATCCCAATTTACTTGGGAACCTAATTTACCAATTTAGGTTTACTTTATTAATTATAGCAGCACTGTTCTTGCACAGCATAATATTTTGAACTTTTAGAATGTAATCCAAAGATTTCTTAAACGTGTCTCATATACAAAAAAAAAATATTTGTTTTGTTTTGATTTAGTTTTTAGACACACAGACATCAATAATCAGCCTGTGAATGTCAGGCTTCTGGAAGGATGAAGTAGGAGGCAAACTCGAAGATGAAGTATTCCAAGGTTTTAATTCTCAAATATAACAGATACACAAAAACAGGGAGCGTGTGCTCAGAACAGGAACCTAACATTAACAAACCTAACATAAGCATTGACCGACAAGTGAAGAGTGAAAACCAGGAACTTAAATACACACACAGATGAACACAAGACAGGTGATGCAGATAATGATGATGAACAGGTGGGTAATGAAGGGAGTGAGTTCAGGTGTGGAAACAAGGAGGATTCTGGGAACTGTAGTGCAGACAGGACGACGACAGACGGTGAATGTGACAGTGAATCTCAACAATGGTGACAATTATAAAGCATGTTGCAGTGTAGGGTTGTGCCGATAGATGATAGTATGTGTATGACGATAGACAGAGATATCGCCGATGGCAGATGCCTTTGACGATATCAATACGATAATTGGCTCATTTTCCCATTAATGTATTAAATCCTTATTATTATTATTATTATTATTATTATTATTATTATTATTATTATGAAGCTAGTGTAGTTATTCAATTAATTAGGAACTACAATTATATTTGCCTTGCCTAAATTCATAACGACATCACCACATAACCACACTTGCGCGCGTATGGGGACTCCTCAAAGAAAATGTTTTTAAAACAGACTAAAAAAACAACATCCCACAACAAAATTTAATTGCAAGGTGATCCATTCACAAATTGTCAAGAGTGCTTGTTTTAACAGACGCATCATTCTTATACAGAGCCAAGATGAAGACGCGGCATCGTTGTTCGTCAGTATTTTGTTTCCATAGCACATTAACAAAATATTTAATGACACTAATAACACTAAAAACAATACAATTACAAAATATTAATTATAATAATATCAATAAAATTATATAGGCCGCCTAGGCCTAATAAAAGTCTTTAGTTCACAAAGCATATCTGTGAAACTCTGCCATCTGTGAAAATCACAAGCAACTTCAAACTTGTTTAACAATAAATATTCTTCAAATTTTTTCACTGTCAATAATGTAAGTCCACAAGAGAAATATTAAGCCAGTAAATTGATAGTACGTATATCCACCGTCGTCTCTGAGAGAACGCGCCGTTAATGCAGTGAAAGCTCAGTTCGTTTCTGCTTTCACTTTCAGGGAATGAGCGCTTTTTTCATGCACGTTATTAACTTGATTATGCTGAATAAACAGACAATGCATGTCATGTAAACACATTAACCCGTTTTCCTTTATCAGAGTCAACTCAAGTCATAGGTTTAAGTAGAACCGATCGACTTTTAGATTTTTGCCTCTGATTTCTCCCGGCATTTAAAACCCGCGTTATTTGGACTTATTGAAGTGCGGTGCGCATAAGTGAAGTGCATCCAGACAGAGAGAGCACTGGTAGGATGACATTTACCGCAGACTCCAACACTTTTTTTTTGACCCAAGAAATTAAAACGTGTTCTCATCTCGTGCAGAAGTAGCCTACAGGCAAAATGCTGCATCTGTAACGGCATGAGAGAGGATAATGTGTGTCCCGCTGACATGTTGAAATACTCTTGAGTCAGATACAAGAATGATTAGGATCTTTTTTTTATCTCACTATACCGGGAAATAACCTGATTTAGCCTATTAATAAACACTCCACCTTTGCTAGCAAAATAGAAAAAAAAATCTCATATTTAAAACGAAGTAATAAAACAAGCAAATTGATAAGTAAATAAGTAAGTTAATAATCAAATAAGTAAGCCCCACCCCCTCACGATAATATCGTGTATCGCCGATCTCACAGGCTGACGATAAGACGATATGAAAATGGAGCATATCGCCCAAGCCTATTGCAGTGCATGGTGGTTGTGTTTTAACACAATCATTATTTCACAATCATTTAACCTGAATCACTGAACTCATATAGAGCCCAATTTCTGAGCTAGGCTTACTTTATTAATTATATCAGCTCTGTCCTAGTGTCCTTGTACAGCATAATATTTTTAGCCTTTTCAATGAAATCCATATGATGAAATTAATAAAAAATAAAAAAATAACAAAAAAGTTTTCATGCAGGCACACACGGGTATCAAGAATTCACGTATGAATCTCAACAATGGTGGCAAACAGATCACCTCTGATCATAAGCTCATTATTTATTCATGCAGCAATGTATGATGCGAGCCATGAATGAGTTTTGATTGGTGGCACCCAGAATGCAATGCAACATGCTTTATAATTGTCACCATTGTTGAGATTCACAGGCTGATTATTTATGTCTGTGTGTCTAAAAACTAAAAAATATATATATATATATATACATATATTTTTTGTATATGAGACACGTTTAAGAAATCTTTGGATTACATTCTAAAAGTTAAAATATTATGCTGTGCAAGAACAGTGCTGCTATAATTAATAAAGTAAACCTAAATTGGTAAATTAGGTTTCCAAGTAAATTGGGATCTATATGAGTTCAGAGATTCAGGTCAAATGATTGTGAAATAATGATTATGTTAAAACATAACCAACACCATCAGATCACATTTTCTCTTTGTTTATCTGGCTGTTATAACTCAGGTACAGCAGCCAAACAAAATCTAAAGTCAATGATTTAAGGGTCAAGAGCCCAACTAAAGCAAACACTGATCACCATAATGGTAACTTAGAATTACAGTTTTCTCCTTCAGTGATTCTGCTTGTTAACATCAGGTGTCTTCAATGTTGGCAATAAAACAAAAAAAAAGTTTAAAAAAGTAAATTTTACTCATTTTAAATGGTTAACTTTTAAGGAATTAATTTGATTAATTATTACTCAATTCTAATTTGTTAAATTTAATAAATAATATTGCTTGTAATCTGTTGCCACGATTTTATTGATTAGATATAGCGTATTCATTTTTACAGTGTTCTTTTACGCTTACCTTATATGGGAGTCACTTTTATTTCCTTTTATGTTAACAATTTAAATGTTTGTCATTAACTGTTGGAAATTACTTATTTTAATTTCAGTAAGGCAACTGAGTTGAAAGAGTTGCATGTACAAAAACTGGGAAAACTATAATTAAGTATGCAAATAGTGAAGAGGTGGCTCATGGAGGCGGACAGAAGGAGTTTCCAGTGAATAAAATGGACTGCTGGGGGAGAAAAGGGAGGGGCTAAGGGGAAGAAAGGAGGAAAAGTGGAATCTCTTAGTAAAATGGATCCCTGTGAAAACCACATTCTCTCCGTGTTGGCGAGCCTATGTTCATTGCAGGAAAAATAATATATACTGCCATAACCATTCATAGTTGCATTGACAATTTGGTTATTTTTGCAGTCTCCAGGGACTCTCTCTTAATTCCTGTACTCCCTTTGCTGTATTGATTAATCCTAATGTATACAATAAATACAGTTTAATGGAAAAGTGTTTTTCCTTATATTTCTTTCAGGGCCAGTAAAAATATAGAAAGGGCCAGCAAAACTCAGATCTACTGGCCCGGGGGCCAGTGGGGATTTTTTTTTTTTATGTTGAGCCCTGCACACTAGCATGTGCTAAGAAACTTATGCAGACAAACATTTTTAAAAGACAAGTTACCACATTAATTTTGATAAAACTAAAACTGAAACCTAAAAAATATAAAATAAACAAAACTGTCAAAAACTGTCAATAGTTAAACTAAATTCACTAAATTAAACAAATTGAAAAAAATAAATAAAATAAAACTAAATAAAAAATATAAAAACTTAATTACCTTGCAAATAACATACAGTACGGTAATGCAAAGTCAATACTAATAGATATTCACCTATTAAATCATTATGTCTTTATGTTGTATAAATTTGGTTTTGACAGCAGGCCAGCAAATCAACCATCCCACAGTGCTTTCTATTTCCATGCCTGGTGCAAACTGCCTCATTGTACACTCTGAAACAGGCTTAAGAATTATATGGCATTGCTGCTTTCATCTAGAGTGACATCCACCACTATCGTCATGTTCAGATGGCATTGCGTGAATTGCACAGAATGCACCTATATGGTTCAGTGAACCTGTGGCACTGAAGCAGCTAATGCTTGCTGCAAGCCAGAAGAAGAAAGGGTGGCTTTTATGTCTCTCACACTCCTGTGAATCTCTGGCGTAGAACATGCTCTGGTGGGCATTCCCACAACCTCGGCCCTCTTCGGCAGCTCGGCCAGCAAAATAAACCCTTAATGAGAAGTTTATGAGACACAAGATGCCTCACAGGCCAAAGCTAATGTATATCTGAATGAAACCAGTGGCTTTGTGTTGTGTCAGGAGATTCAGCCAGCACGCACCAGGCCACCCGAGGTGATAGCGGGGCTCGCATACTGAGGTGTGCCGAGCGAGAGCCAAAATGTCAGTATCTCTCAGAGCAAACACTGTCACAGCTAATTCTACAATGAGCATGCGATGGGGCCCCGCAATGACACAAAACAATTAGGCAGACGTTCTCACCAGCCTCCTGAGCCAGAGCAATAAAACATACTGCCACCACAAGTTATTTCACAACTCAAAATCTCAACCAGACAGGAAACATGTCCCTAGTATTATCTACGATAATATGAAATATAGGGGATGAGATGAGAGCAGAAGAACAGAGGACATTTACTGACAAATTGTCACATATTTAGAGACTATTTGAACATGGACAAGAGAATGAAGCATCACCCAATATATTATTAGGAGAAATATATTTATTTACTAACTTAGTTGTTGTAGCACAAAATTGAAAATCGTGAAAATAGACCAATGAAGCCCCCCAGAGTAAAATTATGCCAATCTGTAGAATATAAAAATACATTCTATAATGTAAATACATTTTTAGATAATGTGGCAATGTAAAATACTAAACAGTAATATTGTGAAATGTTATTACAATTTAAAATAATTGTGTTCTATTTAAAAAAAAAATTACAAATGTAATTTATTCCTGTGATGGCAAAGCTGATTTGCTGCTCAAGAAACATTTATTCTTGTTATTATTATCATCAATGTTTAAAACAGTTTTTGCTGGAAGTAATATTGTGGCTGCTGAAAAGCGTTGCGCTCTGTCTCTATTGCTTTCCTATTCGCTAGTTGATTTACTTTGACCGCTCTACCTCATGTTACGTCACTTCAGGTTCGGCGGTTTAAGCGATTTTCAAAATGCGGAAGTAAAAATTTTTCACAAAAACAACTCCAGAAGCCTAAATAGCATTTTATAAGTATATGTTTATATTTAAATCTAGTTCCTACATTATTTTTCTATACATTGGCTTACTGGGTACTCTAACCTGCAACATGGGCTTTAACTCTGGGTAAGGTGCAGAAATCTAGCGGTTTTGGTCAGTTTAAGCTGTGGTCAGAATTATTGGCACCCCTGGTAAATATGATCAAAGATGGCTGTAAAAATGAATCTGCGTTGTTTATCCTTTTGATCTTTCATAAAAAAAAAATCTGCAAAAATCAAACTTTTCATTGAAGTAAAATAATTGAAAGTGTGTGTGTGTGTGTGTGTGTGTGTGTGTGTGTGTGTGTGTGTGGGGGTTTCTTATCACATGAAATAAGTGTTTATCCTCCAAAACACGTTGGACGCAATTATTGGCACCCCTTGAATTTTTTATGAGTAAAATATCTCTGAAGTATATTCCCATAAATATTTACATTTTTTTTAGCACACCAGGGTGACTAGGAACATGAAATTGTTTAGCTATGTCTTCTTGTTTCACATGAGTATAAATATGAGGAAACACAAAGGCCAAATTCCCTTAATCATCCATCACAATGAGTAAAACCAAAGAATATAGTTCTGATGTGCAGCAAAAGATTGTTGACCTTCACAAAATAGAAAGTGGCTGAAAGAAAATAGCTACAGTAAAACATTGAAAATTCCCATTTCCACCATCAGGGCAAAAATTAAGGAGTTCCAATCAACTAAAGATGTTACGAATCTGCCTGGAAGAGGACGTGTGTCTATATTGTCTTAGTGCACGGTGAGGAGGAAAGTTTGAGTGACCAAAGACTCTCCAAGGATCACAGATGGAGAATTGCAGAGATTAGTTGAGTCTTGGGGTCAGAAAGCCTAAAAATTTAAAATAAATTAAATAACCCCTACATCACCACATGTTTTTTGGGAGGGTTTCAAGAAAAATCCTTCTCACTCATCCAAAAACAAACTCCAGCATATTCAGTAGTCAGACAAATGGTAAGATAAAACTAAAAAAAAAGCTTTGGATGGGTTTGGTGCAAACGGGAATAAATAGTACCCCATGCCCATTGCCCACGGTTATGCTGTATCTTTAATGTTGTGGGCCTATTTTTTTGCTGGAGGTCCTGGACATCTTATTCATCTTGTTTTTTTAACAACCTTTCCGAAAGTAAAACATATTAGCCATTTAGTGGTAAACCCGCAACTCTCATACCCTCAGATAACTGTCTCTTGTATTTTTAGCAGACACTTCAAGTGTCTGTTATAGCTCTATCTATACCAGAGTCAAACAAGTATACACTTGTTCAGTGTGCCATGCATATAAACAGATGCAACATATACAGCAGGCTTTTCCTGAATGTCACAACTTGTCAAACACAACTGTGTAAAATGGCATGTGAATGCTTAGGCATAGAAAAGAAGCAAGACAGGTGTGTACTCTCGGCTCAAGCTCACTGAGTGTGGCGTCACATAGCCGTAAGGTAGTTTTACTTGTGATAGCACAGAATAGAAATGACAGGAAGGGCGTGGGGACAGATAAGTGTCTATAATGGTGCAGCAAAGCCACTGCTTATCATTTTTACATCATCCCTTCAGGTCTCAAAGGGAGCCAAAGCTCAGTTGTTTCAATGGTGAAGAATAACAAGGATGTAAGTTTTTTTTTTTTTTTTTTTTTTTTAACGCCATCAGAGCCAATCCATCCTGGTTACCTTGGTAACCATGGACTTGTTTGAGGATATGATTTTACATGGCATCTACCACAAGTGTCTTATCACACACTCAAATTCAGGACAGAGAGGCTATGCAAACCTTGACAAAATGTAGACAGCCAGTTCTGGCAAGCCTTCAAAATGAAACAACCATGAGAGCAACTGGAGAATCACGCAAACAGTCACCTCAGGCTCTACGTTATCAGTTGTGCAGCAGTTGATCTGGGATGGGAAGTTAGCAGTCAGAAGAATGTACTCAAAGAAGGATTAAAAGTGGCATCAGCTCTGCCAAACCCTCTCTGTGGAAAATAAGATGAGCCAGGCTGTGTTTTTGGCACCAATGTGCTGGTTTACCCTAATCTGACCTGGAAGCAAAAAAAGCAGCCAACGTTAAAGGACAAGATCACCCAAAAATTAAAATTCTGTGTGTTTTTACTCACCTTCATGTTATTCATGACATATACTATATTGTACATGCAATTCAAACTGAGTGTGGACTGAAGATTTCAAGTGTCAAAAAGGATGCAAAAATCACCATAAAATGTTTGATGACTGAAATTTATATTTAAAAAAATAGTTAATGCGAAATTAAGGTACTTATTCACTGATAATGTTGAGCTCTTACTTGAGAACAGCTGTGGGGATCTTTGAGTAAGTGGGTTGAATGGATCAGACCAATTCGTGAATGAATCATTTAGACAGATTTTTTGAACAAGATTAAGTGATTCATAAAAAAAAAAAAGAACTCTCTTATGAACTAGTCAATATTCATAATCGTTCATAAATACTTTTATGGTGCACTTTTTAAAAATCTGAACACTACACTTCCCATTACTTGTAACTGCATGAACAGAATGGATGAAAAAAGAAAGTTAAAACTGTCACGATGTAACTACAGAAGAGTCAAGTTTTAAATAGAAAAAATATCGAAACTCTTTGGTCATTTTTTTGAGAGAAATGCTAATGGTCTTGTCCACTTCAATGATGCTAAGATATGCTAAAAGTGGTACCGCCAGAACCGGAGATCGGCTGAATGGATTCAAAAACGGGAAAACTCAACTGTTTAACTCTGGGGGAGTTGTAAAATGAGCCTATTTCCAAAAAAAGTGAAGTATCCCTTTAAATTGACTTAGTTTTAAACATGTTTCAATGCCTCGTGAAAAAATGAGCAGATTCTTATTTGTTCTGATGTTCTAAAGTGAACAACAGTAATCATTTTGAATTTGAATTTAATATGAAATGGTATCAAAATATAGTCTTCTGCAATGAGATTATTTATCATCAGCTGAAAATTACTATTGATTTGTAAACAACAGAAAACTGGCAGTGATGCACAGTGTAATTGATTTCTTTCTTTTTCTTTTTTGTATTGTATTAGCTTGTCTTAATTGCACCAAGACATCCTTCCTTACATAACAGAAGATTTCATTAAAATGCTTTCCTTACCTTCTTCATGCCATTTAATTTCCGTGATAGACGATAACAAAAAAAAAAAAAGAAAAAAAAGAGAGAATTTAATTGCTTGCTTTACCTCATAAATGTCAAAGTTCAAGAGAATGGCAGAGTGACGAGGCTCTAGTTTGGTACTAAAATAGTGATACACAATTAGACATTTATAGCCTCAGTTACTTACCAATCTTGTAAATTTCATTCATTTTGGCTACGTTTTTGTTTTGGCTTCTATTTTTTAGCACTGAATTTATGTTTTTGTACACTTATTAAAGTGTCACAGACACTGTGATATAAACTGTGACCTGCATGTGCACCAATAAACTTTTCGTCTTGGCCTGAAATGGTCAACAACAATTTCCTTCCATTACCTAAACAATCTAATTCAAAGACACTGGATGTAAACCTATCATGATGAATCTGATGTTGCCTTTCTCAAAGGGTCACTCAGGTCTGTTTGTGTTGGGTGAAGTATGCTTTACTAAACTTCCCCTCACATCTTTGATCAGAAGAGAGGAACATCTCTCATGACGGCTTTGCTCTGATGTGGTCATCATAGGCATCTTACTGAAGAGATCAGGCAGCTACATTTCCCCCTTATGTGTACTCCGCCCTCACACACAGGAAAAGTTCATTTCTTCAAGAGCAGACTGTCTATGTACACACACTGAAAACCCTAATGCTCAATTCATACTTTGCACGTGACGTCACAAGTACTGGCTGGCGGGCAAGAACGTCGTTCTCCAGCAACGAAACCCAGTAAACTAATCAAGGATCTTGCCAGGACGTCACCAGTTTTACTATACAAAAGTTTGTGTTTTGAGGTGTAAACGACATGCCAGATAGTTGTTGTGCGATTAGATGCACTAACCACAGATGAGATAAGCAACCTTCACAATATAACGTTACACGTCTGTGCAGTGATCATTCCATCACTTCATCAAAGGTAATTTCAACATTTGTTTGAATACAATGGGTGTATGATCATGTAATTAATCGTGTCTTTAAGTTACCCTGTGATTTCGTCAATCAACACCACCAGATGGTTCGGCGAGTCAGCTGTTTGTGTTATGAGTCTAAGCTAGGCTAAGCTCACACCGCCGCCGGCGAGAGCGGCAAAATTTATTGAAAATGAATGACTTCCGGGCACTTTGACGCTCTTGCCGGTGGCGGTGTAAACGCACAGTAACAGCTGTCGTCTTTTGCTAACAACAACAAAAGTGTGTGATAGGTTGTTTTGAGGTTTGTAATATCTATGTTTTTCAATGCGAACCAGAGATGACCCAACAGTAGAGCTAGATTATTTACTAATTCCTATTTAGAGGAATTATTACTGCTCGATTATCTTAAAAAACCTTGTCTGCTTTACACAATTTAGCTACCTTGGAGTTAATCCTAGTCCACTGTTATGCAGCTAGCTCGCTAACAAACTTGATTGTTTCATTGTTTTGAGTTTTATGAACTCTGTAATGACATCTTTTCGTGGTTAAAACAACATTCCTTCTTATGTTCTTTCATGTTTATTTGATGCTATAAATTAACTAGAAAGAAGAGATGATCAGTTCACGAGCAGCTTTAATTGAGGTGCTACAGCGATCTGTCAGACACATTTAAGTTCATTTAATTTAGAAAAAAATTAAATTTAACTGAAACTGGGCTGGAATTTCTATTTCAGCATGCTTTGTCATGAAAGGGATATGCTAAAATTAAGTGTTATTATTTTAATTTTTTTGTACAAGATAATGTTAAGTGTAGGATTTAGTAGTGTTTAATGTTTTGCTATGCTAATTTAGAAGAGTTTCTGTTATGTGGGGTTTTGGGGGGTTATTATCGGTGACAAGTGGAGTATGAGCTTAGTTTGAGAACAGATATAATTAAAAGTTCTATATTGCCATATTCATTGAGCAATTGCTATGCTAATGCTATCAAAGCATTGTGTTACCATTTAGCAAGCTAGCATTTAGTCAGCTAGTTAAATCTAGCCAAGTTTCCACAATAAAAATGATTTAAATTGAAATTACATGATCATTTTAAGTTAAATGTATAAATTAGCTTGCTCAAATATTTCAAGTTAAGAGTAGGCTAATTAAAATGTATGAGTACAAAATAAAAACCCGCCAGTTCTGCTTACTTAGGGTATGTTTACACGACAAATGTTTTACACGTTAAAATGGAGAAGTTTTTCCTTTGAGTTTTCCATGTACAGACGACACCTTTGTCAAAACAATCCCCATTCAAACAGATCCACGAAAACGACTAAAATCGCTATATTGCGCTGCCAGGCCATTAGAGGGCGATGAAACACTATAGATTGAACACGTAATACACATGTGCATGACGTCATCATATTCAGATATTCGCGTTTCTGTTGTTTATACAGAGACCGTTTTCAAAAACTTGCAATTTGTAACACAATTTCAAAAGTTTGCGTTTTCAGGCACCCAAAACGCTGTTGTTGTATAAATGAATGGCCAAAATGCATAAAAGTTTTACGTTTTTATATGCCTTAAAATAGCTTGAATGTAACTGTACACCCTTGCTTCATTTAGTACACACGGATCCATGAAAATGCAGATGAGCCCCGCCTCCAGTCACTACAGGTCTACAAGTCGATGTTTTAGAATGGTAATGCGTTTTATGTATTGCTCTCTACAACGTCGGACACATTACTGTAATTATTATTAGCCTTTTGCTTGACTACGTTGTAAAAAAGGCCCCCTTGTGGCCGCTAAGCATCAGACACTTTACTGTGATTCTCTCTCCTACTGAAAGACGCCTCGCTTCACCTGGACTCTTAGCCAATCACAAGTTGACTCAGGATCGCTGCACGCGGGTAGCATTCTGTCAGAGACTTTGCCAGTAGTGTACGCTAACAGCACGGACTTACAACCTGCCTTGATACAACTACTTTGTCTTTACTAGTCTTTACAAAACCACACATCAATGTACATATTCAATCATGCAGTTGTAAATTCAATAAATACTTCCAATGAAGAAATCTTGCGTGATTCTGACCGATCAACCACTGTGAGCTCTACATAACGATCCACAAACTATCTAAATCAAAGAAGCCAGTCCTCTTCTGTACATACGTTATCAAACAGCCATTAATGTGTTACAATAATGTTATACAAACCATGTTCCCGTTCACCACCTCAGAGTCAAACAGCTGCCTTTTAACAATTAGTAACCTTAGAAACGCTTCGAACAACTTCAGAGGAGAAAGCATAGTTCATCATATAACATCGTAATATTCATCATTATACATAATTCACCCGTTATATGGCTAAATGTACCCAATTTTTCATATCAATAGAAAAATATACTTGGATAACCTGGCTTCTCTTGAGACTCCCCTGCTTCAGAGTATAGTAATGATATGCTACAGGCCGCCCACACTTTGATGTGATTGGTTACATGGTAGTTTGTGACGCAAGAAACACTGGCGATTTCAAACAGTGTTTTTGAGACTTTTTTTCACTGCAGTTTTAAGGAAAAAATACTCACCAATGGTGTTGACTTCTGAGTTTGCCCAGTTTGACTTAAAGTATTAAAAACACCACACAGATTTTTTTCACATTTAACCCTTAATCGCTGTTAAAAAAGGACAACATTTAAGCTGTTTGGGGTCATTTTGACCCCAAACTTTTAAAGAGCAATTGCATAAGGAAATATACATTTTTTATATGGAAAACTATATATCATTTTTTTTATTTACTTCTCAACTATACATTTATGCTGTGTTTTTGTGGAAATTTTGAAGTTTTTTACCTATTTACTGCACAATTACATAACTAGGCCATAAATTGGCTCATGAAAAATGATTTTTTAAAGAAAAAATCACTTAAATGATGATCTTAATTAAATCTAAATAGTTTTTGGACATTGCTCTATGTGTTAGAGATAGAATACTGACATCTGCTAGTTTGTGGAAAAACTTTAGAAATTATAATTAAAGAAAGAAAGTGCAATGACCACATATATCCAATAGAGGGCCATAGAGACTCATTCATTTTCACTTTATTGTTTGTGATGCTTCAACTTCTCCTCACAACTTTGATATATATATTTTGTGAATATTTATTTAAACATTTTGAAATACATAAAAAAATCTGTATTTTTGTCAGAGTTAGAATTTGTTGTTGTTTTCTGATATATTTTGAATTATCTGCTTTTGCAAATTATTATACATACATTTGCAGAACCATTACAAGTCACCACTATGACATGACTGTGGTGTGTGTGTGTGTGTGTGTGTGTGTGTGTGTGTGTGTGTGTGTGTGTGTGTGTGTGTGTGTGTGTGTGTGAACAAGCTTGTTCCATGTTGCATATGTGGCATTTTTCAGATTTATGCCAGTTTAGTTGATTTTATTTGCCAATTTCTATAAAAATGCTCTCTGTTGCAGTGACATAGATGTGTGTGTTTGTGTGTGTGTGTGTGTATGAGATAGAAAGTTCGTTCCACTTTGGGTTTATGCTCTAGGACCAGACCTTGATTTAAATGTAATTTTTTTTTAGATTTATGCCAGTTTTGTTTATTTTATTTGCCAATTTCTATAAAAATGCTCTCTGTTGCAGGGACATACACGTGTGTGTTTGTGTGTGTTTGTGTGTGTGTGTGTGTGTGTGTGTATGAGATAGAAAGTTTGTTCCACTTTGGGTTTATGCTCTAGGACCAGACCTTGATTTAAATGTAATTTTTTTTTTAGATTTATGCCAGTTTTATTTATTTTATTTGCCAATTTCTATAAAAATGCTCTCTGTTGCAGTGACATACATGTGTGTTTGTGTGTGTTTGTGTGTGTGTGTGTATGAGATAGAAAGTTCGTTCCACTTTGGGTTTATGCGCTAGGACCAGACCTTGATTTAAATGTAATTTTTTTTAGATTTATGCCAGTTTTGTTTATTTTATTTACCAATTTCTGTAAAAATGCTCTCTGTTGCAAACACATACATTTGTGTGTTTGTTTATGTGTTTGTGTGTGTCTGTGTGTGTGTGTGTATGAGATAGAAAGTTCGTTCTACTTTTTATTTATGCTCTAGGACCAGACCTTGGTTTATATGTATAAATTTTCAGATTTATAATGGATTTAATTTTATTTTTTTGACAAACAAAATAAAAAAAAGTCATTTTTTTCATTTTCCCATTCATTTTCAATGTGGGGTCATTTTGACCCCAAACAGCTTAAACGGTAAATTTTTTTTTACACACCTTTAGAACAACCAAATCAAGCCCAGTTTTTTTGTGCATGTTTAGATAGGTTATTTAGGAAAAGTCCCAGAGTTTCATGCCTCTGATATGAAGGTAACATTTTTAAAAAATGAAAGAAAAGTCCAGTGGGGTCATAATGACCCCAAACAGCGATTAAGGGTTAAGTAGCTTTTATAATGCCTTAGAAAAAATGCATTACTGGTTTGCATCTTGAGACAAAACAATGGCAATGACATAAGATATGTCAGTTCAAGTTATTTTCAATTAAAAAAGCTCAAACATGCATCTTAGTCTAGTACTAAGCCTTGTCTGTGAAACCGGGTGTGTAACAGATTACCTCAAAAAAAAAAAAAAGAAAAAAAAAATGTTTACAGTGCAAATAAAACAATCAATCTATCAGAAGCTTCCAGACATATCTTTTAGCACTTAAAAGGAACAAAATGTTAAAACCACTGCATAGTTTCAGGTGTATGTTTTCAGTTAAGTTTCAAACTATAAACTAAATAGGATTTAGAGCAGAAATAGTAAATTGTTCAATCACAAGAGAATATATATTTGCAGTCTGAATAAAGTCTTTAACTGGGAGAAGATTTATAATTACAAGAGTGTTTCTGCTCAAGCACATAAGCCAGTCATGATAAACAGTGACTCCACTACTGACATGTACAGTGCTATGCATAAGTTTAGACACCCATACTAAAGTTGACTAAAAAGAGGAATAAAAAATCATCTTTTGGAAACTGAACTTAATGCCTTAATTTAAAAAATTAGGAAAAATCCAACCTTTAAGGACACCAATTTTCTTTGTGAATGAATAATGTATCGTAAATAAATAAATATTCTTCTTTAAAATACAGGGGGCATAAGTTTGGACACCCCTATGTTAAATTCCCATAGAGGCAGGCAGATTTTTATTTTTAAAGGCCAGTTACTTCATGGATCCAGGATACTATGCATCCTGATAAAGTTCCCTTGGCCTTTGGGATTAAAATAGCCGCACATCATCACATAGCCTTCACCATACCTAGAGATTGGCATGGTTTTATTTCAGTTAGCCTAATAGCTAGTATGATTTGCATTGAGAGATGATCTTATGGAAAGTACTCCATGCCAATCTCTAGGTATGGTGAAGGCTATGTGATGATGTGCAGCTATTTTAATTCCAAAGGCCAAGGGAACTTTATCAGGATGCATAGTATCCTGGATCCATGAAGTAACTGGCCTTTAAAAATAAAAATCTGCCTGCCTCTATGGGAATTTAACATAGGGGTGTCCAAACTTATGCACCCTGTATTTTAAGGAAGAACATTTATTTATTTATGATACATTATTCATTCACAAAGAAAATTGGTGTCCTTAAAGGTTGGATTTTTCCTATTTTTTTTTTAATTAAGGCATTAAGTTCAATTTCCAAAAGATGATTTTTTATTCCTCTTTTTAGTCAACTTTAGCATGGGTGTCTAAACTTATGCATAGCACTGTATATACTGGCATAATTTTAAACAATTACAAATTAGACATTTGCGTTAACTGCATGCAAATTACATTTTATTTCTGGTCATATTAACTTATGAACTTGTGTGTCAAATTACCTGAACGTTTTTTTTTTTTTTTTTTTTTTTACAGCAACAAATATACTTGTTCGGTTCTAAACCTATGCATTTAATTTTTCTGTTGAACATAAAAGGAGAAAATTTGAAGGAATTGTACTGTTAGCTTTTCCATTCAATTACAATAAATGAAGACTGAGGTCAAAAGGCACCCTAAAAGTGTCATCAAATATGACTACCGGTATTCCAAGTCTTGTGAAGACATGATAGCTGTGTAAGAAACACAATTTAAGTAGTTCACACATTGGATAGTTCTCATTAACTCTCATGAATGTGCCAAGAAAAGCTAGGGCAATGTTAAGATTTCAGTGGATATTGACTTGTGGTCTGTTCCTTACACAAAGCTATCAAATTCAATTCATAGTGCAGAAATACAGTATATCGTATACAAAACTGTTGCACTTGTTTTTGCCTAAAACTTAAAAAGCTTAATCAAATAAGCAATGGATGTTGGAAGGGGTGTTCAGGAGACCTGCTAATAAATTATCGATGTTGTAAACAATGCATGCAATATACAGTTTGTACCTTAAAACTTGCCAAAAGCAATAGTGCAGAACAGATTTTATTCACATTTTATACATTCACAGACTTCTTCAATATATGTGACAGAAACACTATTGTTTTTTTCTCCCCCTGAGGTTCCTCAAAGATAAAAAATGCTAGTCATCTTGCTAATTGACTAATACATTACATATTCTTTTGGTGTTGGAGGAGATCTGGGAGGCAATTGAATCATTAAATAAAATTGGTCAAGATCTGTACCCTTTGAAAGCAGAAGTATGCTACACAAGAATGTATAATATAACATCAAAAGCATTGACCCAGTTTGTTAATGTTATATAAAGCTATATTTGTTTAATTTTTAATTCCTCAAATAATTATTAGCGAAGTATGATTTTACTCTTTATTCTAGTTCAATTAGTGAGTTCTTTCAGTGAACAAGACTGAATATTTTACTGCCTTTGGCAGCATTAAAGATAGCATGCAGCATGAAAATGCATGCATACTTTATTTGGTATGTTGACACAGTGCAAATGTATCCCATAATGACTGATGAGTGATGAAAAATACAGTGTTAAGGAGGTCTGGTAAAACATCTCTATTTAATCCCATTCGATTTTTTGCTTGTTTGTTTTGTTTTTGTTCATAAATAACTGGAGCTCTTTGTTGTTTAAAAAAAAAAATACATATGTATAACTGTAATCCCAAAACAAAGACATTTGAATTTAAAAACCACACAAATTCCCAATGTTGTGCATCCTAAAGACTATTAAAGACAGTGTGTTGTGGCTCAGGAGGAAGCTCAACCTCTTTCAGAGACAGAAAACACTACATTAGCATCCGTGCCCGCTTTAATCAAATCATACAGATCTTTTGTTGTAATACATTTGTTTTCATGCAATAATAAGCTACAGAAATTCATGGTCATGTCTGATTGTCAGTGCCAGCTGCATTGGCTTTAGTTGATTATTTAAAACAATAGCAGTGTCAAATTTGAAAAATGTGAGAATTCCCTGTGGTTGCTTGTGTACTGTAGCTGTCGCAGATAATGCGAGGATGTGAAATAAATGGGATGAAAAGGCAGGATGAATGCGTGCTTAGTAGACGGCACACTTTTATAGGTCAACAGTCACAAAAACATACTTAAGCCTCAGTACGGTAATAAATATTTATTACTGGGCTTTCAGAACTTCTGCTTGTTTTTTGTTTTGTTTCGGAGCTGCATTTATTCAAAATGTATTTATTGAATCCCTGGGTGAAAGCTGGCAATTTTCTGTGGCAATAGAGAGCCTAAGTCCCTCCCCTCCACTTCCGGCTCATGGGACCTTACTTCGGAAAAAATATGTATGGTAGTCAATGGCGAGAGACAACTTATCTTTTTATTCCGTCTGATCTGTGCCCTGAATTACACATATGATGTTTGTCAATTTAAAAGATAATTATGAAAGTCAAGAAAGTCGCAGTTTGTCATAAAACAGAAGAGTAACGTTTAGTTTTATGTGAAAATCGCTCAATGAACTACATCTCTCGTCTCGCACTATGTACGTCACAAGATCTGTTGCTCGTATGTGTGCAGTCTGGTACAAAACACTCAGGCATGACGGCGTAACGTTACGATTATAAGGCAAGACTATAGAAAAAATGACAGACGTTAGCTTCAGTAAAGTTAGTTTCATTCATTGAGAGAAAAGTTATGACGTCACATGTGTGCCTTTTGGGTTTGTAGTCTCTGTAATTACGTATTTTCACAGTTTTATACCTCAACAGTTTTACATCAAACTGCGACTTTCTTGACTTTAAAATGTATCTTTTAAATTGATAAACATCTTATGTGTAATTCAGGGCACAATTCAAACGAGATCAACATATTTGTTGTCTCGCGCCATTGACTACCATACAATATTTTTCCGAAGTAAGGTCCAATGGTGGTCTACCGGAAGGGGAGGGACTTAGGCTTTCTATTGACCCTTCACATGGAGTTTGATTGACAGGCGATCTGACCAATCATAATCCGCCATCCGCCGAATCCACCATTTTTGTCCGACAAAGCAGTCAGGAGAATTAGTAGATTAACGTTGGAGGATTTGAACTTGGAAAATAGTGTGTACTGACGTCTTTTCGTGGTTAAAACAACATTCCTTCTTATGTTCTTTCATGTTTATTTGATGCTATAAAAACTAGAAAGAAGAGATGATCGGTTCACGAGCAGCTTTAATTGAGGTGCTACAGCGATCTGTCAGACACATTTAAGAGCCACAAAACGTTTTTTATTGTTTAAATTTCTTTAAAGGGGGGGTAAAACACTCATTTTCAGTCAATCTCATGTTAATCTTGAGTACCTATAGTATTGCATCCTTCATATCTCCAAAAAGTCTTTAGTTTTATTATATTTATAAAAGAAAGATAGGCTGTTCCGAGTCTTTCCGGAAAAAAAACGAGCGGCTGGAGGCGTACCGTGTGGGCGGAGCGCCGATAGCTAACAACACACAGGCATTTGAAGCAGTTTTACTCACCGCCTGCGGTTTCAACGCACGACCGTGAACCTTTATCGTTGGGACTGCCCCATCCTTAAGCATTAGACGATCTGCAAATCCGGCGTCAAACTGGGCCTTGTTTATAAAACCTTTGCAGCGCTGCCGATGATTTCCTGTTGAAGCGCGTTGATGTGCGCGGTCTCGCTCTCCTCTGGTCGACGTGTGCGTGGACGCGCTTTTCCGAGAGAAATGCTCATATAAGGAGTTCCACTCTCGTCTACGTCATTAGATCCATGATCGAAAAAAAACAGCAGAAACTTGTACCAACCCGGAAGTAAGATTTCGGGCACAGAAATTCTCCGTTATTCATCCAAAGTATTTTTTTAAAACTTTGGCCATGTTTAGCATGAGAAGCCATCTCTTTAACACTGTAAACAACTCTGAATACATGAAACACCATTGTACCCCCCCTTTAAAAAAATGGCCAAATTTGAAAGGTGAAACTTTGTATCTTATCAAAAGTAACCTGGTCCGTCCTGTCTGTCAGCGCGTTGTCAGTGTCCTCTTTGCTCCTTGATGTATTTTTCACTGCGTGAGAACATGATGTGGTGTGAGAGTGGCATGGCTTGTCGGACATAGCAAAAGTAACTAAAGGGGGCGGGTCTTTGCGAACAGTCAATTGCTATGGACTAGGGCTGTCACTTTTGGGAAAAAATCCTGTTCTATTTTTGAGACATAAGTGTTCATTGAATCGATTGTAAAATCGATTTTCCATGTCTAAAGACGTTTCCATTTTTAACGCCAAATATGGGCAAATCCACGGACAACTAACTGGCATTAGGGCGAACGTAAAGAGGGCACTTGAGACGCGCACAAGTCAGCAAATATTCCTGATGATTTATTGGCGTGAAGTTTCGTGCACAATGACAAACAGGAGTGCAACATTCTTGAAAAACAATAAGCCATAATATAAATGAAAAACATTACTGCAGGCTTCAACATGGCTGTGTTTACGATTATCAAACAAATTTCGCCTACGTAGGCGATTGTAGACGCATAGCCCGAATCTGTATCTGTATGCATGAGACTGTCTGCATACCGGCAAAATTCACAGTTTTATTGTAAAAAGAGACACATTATGCAGAAGTATAATTTGCTGTTATGCGTGTTTGTCAGAGCCTGCAGTTGCTGTGTGATGCGCGTTCGCTGCGGCGTATCGTGACGAGCTGGATGCGTTCTGAGAAAAATAGACCGTTAAAATCGATTCCCTATTTTCGTTTTCGAAACGTGCGTTGGTTGGTCTGATCGATTGTGCAATTGATTTTCGAACGTAAAGTGACAGCCCTACTATGGACCACTTGCACTGAGCTTCGTGACGTACTTCCGTCTGGAAATAGTACGTCTCACTTATTTCCGGTTATGTTTACTTTCAATGTACTGTGGTCAATGAGTTGAACAAACGCCACCTAAACGAGTGTCCGTAATAAGATTGAAGGTATAAGAAGGTATATTCTGATGTTTACTGTGTGCAGAATTTTCAAAACTTATCGGAAGAAGAAATTTTAATCCAACCCAAGCCGATCTGAGAAAGCAGCGGGTGTTAAAAATACGCCATTATTTCACCACAGGGTGTCAGTGTTCGTCTAAACTAGTGACCGAGATGCTGAAGTGTATGAGAACACGTGAATAACATCAGTACGAACCACGTAAGGAATAATTGACGACAGGCCGTTGAATTATTAGAAAAATAATGCACACCCGAGGTGGTAATGCGGTCACGACGCGAAGCGGAGTGGCCGTTCACCTCGGGTGTGCATTATTTTTCTAATAATTCAACGGCCTGAAGTCAATTATTCCGCTTATACTACAGTTACCACACCTCGAAACATTGTTCAGATTATGTATTTCAAGACGTTTGTAAAGTTTTTGTCATTAAAACGCTCTTGTATGTAGGACTAATTTCTTACGCATCTAAACCAATGCCTCCGTTGCTAATTCCAAAACGTCATTTTAGAGTTAGTAACGGAGGTTTGAGCCCCTGATAGCAGACTAATGCTGGGGACACACGACTAGCTGACACATTCTCTGACTGTTTTCATCGACTGCAGCAGATTTTAAACACCGACTCTGAACACAGACTGAACGCGCTGAACACGCGTTTGGGCATGATCAGTCATACGTATCAAATTACATTCATAACCGGCCTTAAAGTGTGTCCCCAGTTATTAATGCAGTTATTAGAGAGAGAGATGTTGCAATAATGAGACAGAAAAGCATGTGCGTCAATATTATTATTTATTTATTAATTCAATTCCTTTTAATTAATTCGAATTCATTCTTTTTTTTTTCCTATTATTGACAGATGACAGACTAGCCAAATAAATGAAACACAAAGCCCTTTTAACAAGTAGGCCTATCAATAATTATTTATTTGTTATATTATCTGCAATAATAATCCGTGCTGCAGGATTATCCATTTATTTAGCCTATATTCAGTTTAATTTTCTATTGATTATAGATAGGAATATACTTTATTTGTTCAAATTAAACTGCATGTTTCCATTGATTGTGAAGCTAGACATTGAAAATTCCAGATCAAGCTCATGCGGCTAAATGTTTTTTTCTTGTTATGAATTGTATCCTATTTTCCGTTATTACCGTTAACTACGCGAAGTGATATGGAACTGTAATGCGGTCAAGACCTGCCTGGAACTACTTTAGCTGTGCGTTTCCCTGAAAATAATGCACACCTTAGAACGTTCGTCAACCAATCAGATTCAAGCATTCAACGGCCCTGTAGTATAAGAACATTTAATTATTTGGATTAAATATTTTAATCATTCTGTGTCCTTTTTCAGTGTCAATCTTTTCACTATTTTCATGTTTATGCCCAAAATGCTATAATATAGTTGTAGTTGACTGTCATTCTCCTCTATGCTGTGTATGTTATTGATTAATAGCCTATATGCCTATTTAACCTTGTTACAGGCACCTCGTGAACATTCATGCATTCAACTATTTTAAAAGACTGGAATAAACACCAGTGTACACAAGCAATCCTTTTTATAGTCAATTTTATTTAAAAATGTAAACCCAACAGGTATGAAATGTCAGAAAGAGAAAAAACTGTTAATGAGAAGACTAGCATGGGTGCGTCAGACAGAGTTACGGGCACGCACAGAGATGAGAAGGGTATGTATGGACTTATCTAACTCTGGGGGATACGGGAATAAGTCCCAAAAAGTCAGCGTGTTCCTTTAAAGGTGTGCCCAGTAAGTCTTTGTTTATGTCTTGGACTTACACTGACTGATGCTACATTGTATAAACAGAAAATGCTAGTCACAGTCGGCCATGGTTAATTTAATCTATGAGTGAAAAGGTCTAACAAAGGGAAGGTTAACGAGATATAACAAGTGTGTATCTGGCTAGTCACGTGTCATCAACATGGCCGCCTCCAAGAGGCAACCCGCTCTTCATGTAGAATAAAACAGATTTATTAAGCTATACTGAACTTTTCATTGCATGTGAGTCTAAAAGCACTATTCAATTATTTATGTGTAAATCTTTTATAATAAGGGAAAATACTGAGTGCCTTTAATTGTTCCTTTTTTAAAATTGATCTATTCTTTTTTTAGGTTCATGCTTACAATCCAATTTTGTGTGATAATTTGTGGTTCAGATTCAAGCTGCCCGCATCACTCACAAAAAATAACGTCAATGTTTATGAATGCAAATTGGAAAGGTTCAGGCACAGAGAATTGAGACTGGAAAAAGACAAATGTATGATCATTACAATGTTTCCTCTGGAGTATGACCACAGTCTGGCCAATAGATTTCAAACAGGAAATGTTCATGTTTTGAACTCTTATCTGATGTTTTGCCACAGTGGAACAGACACATTCATATGAACCCCTAGATCACAATATTTTATACTGTCTCTATCCCGTCTGGCACCACAAAGCTTTGGGTCTCTCCTAAGACCCCCAACAGTAAATCGAGACGATCCGTCTTCTAAACAAACACCTTTGGCATCAATAGACCTAACTTGAGGTGGCAAGTATCCACATCTCCAGGCCCAGTAAATGCCTCACTGTTCTGTCCGACGTGTTCCTCTGGAATTTTTTGATTTATGGACCTATCAGGCAATTACCCTGCCAGGATGTTTAGATGATAACTCAGGAGGTCTTTACAAACAGAGGAACTAATGAGGACAGCTGCATTGATTTGCTCATTGTCACAAATTGGCTGAATTCAATACAATGGCCATTATAATTATTTCATGCGACATATTAGCCTAATTATAATTCATAATTCATTTATATAATTAAAAATGGGCTGTTCGTATAACTTTAAAAAAAATGAAGGCAACAATTGCATGGCTTTTTTATTTATTTAAATTCATCAACTTAATTAATTTAAGTAAATGAATTCATTAAACTTAAAACATTAAGTTGCCATGACATCCATCATGGTAATTGCCTATTTATATTAAAGGGATAGTTCACCCAAAAATGTAAATTTTGTTATAATTTACTCACGCTCATGTTGTTCCAAACCTCTATGAGTTTCTTTCTTCTGTTGAACACAAAATAAGATATTTTAAAGAATGTAGGTAACCAGACAGTGGATGGCACCCACTGACTTCCATAGTATTTTTTTTCCTATACTATGGAAGTCATTAGCTACCGTCAACTAATTTGTTACCAACATTCTTCAAAATATCTTCTTTTATGTTCCATAGAAGAAACAACTTGAGGGTAAGTAATGACAAAATTTTAATTTTTGGGGTCAACTATCCCTTTAAGATTTCTTAAGTTGTGCCCAGTTTTATGTAAACTATTTCATTTATTTATATAGTCTTCAGTTGTTCAATATTATATCATATTTTTTATAAGAAATGTACATGGGAAGCTATATGCATTTTGTCTTTAAATAATGACACTGTTCGCATGACTCGCTCCACACACTTGCATGAAACAAGTCATTTTAAGCAGAAAAAAACACATCCTGACAACATCACAAGACAGCAAGTTTATAAAAGTGACAAAATCAACAACAACATTGTAGACACATAGCATAATATAATATATTATGTAAGGGATACTGTACATCCAGCCAGTTGTTATCACAGAGAATAGCCTAAACCCAGACAGAGTGGTCAGTCTTGGTTTATTCTGTGATAACAACTGGTTGGATGTACATTATCCCGCTTATTAAATGGCTACTTGCCACATAAATATATAATTAGACACAAAATATTGACTTGAGTGTAAATATTTTATTAGGTCTTTAAATGCAAAGCTTCCGCAAAGAAAGCAGTTGCTACCAATTGGCAAAAGTTCAAACTAGATGGACATTTAAGGGATAAAGTACAGTCACGGCACTTATTACACGGCATTTCGCCACATAAATAATTATGGGGATAAGAGATACTGCAAAATGGCAGCAGCTGTGCTTGTATGAAACAAGAGAGCGAGTAGGCTACGCGATACCGAATGACAGATAATTGTACACAAAATATTGATTTGAGTTTTAATATTTTATTAGCTCATCACACGCAAAACGTCCACGAAGAAAAACTTTCCTAGCAAGCGTACAACGCTTACTTCAGTTACCCATGAGCCTGTGTTATCAGTT
Organism: Scardinius erythrophthalmus; assembly: GCF_964197995.2. Lineage (NCBI taxonomy): Eukaryota > Metazoa > Chordata > Actinopteri > Cypriniformes > Leuciscidae > Scardinius > Scardinius erythrophthalmus. The sequence continues at coordinate 19,934,554 of NC_138229.1, read as the reverse complement.
TTTACTGGTTGTTATCGGGGGATAACATAGGCTTCCGCTAGATGGCGCGAATGACAATCAGAATATAGTTTTTTTTTTTTTTTTAAGAAAAGCACAATAGAAAGGAATAATATTTATCAAAAATAAAATTATATTATATTTATATAAGGTTATATATTTACATGAAATATTCTTATAAATAAACTACAAAAATAAATCATTCTTAGGTTATTTTTTTCAGCATTAGGCTATTTAATAGATCTAAGAATCATTTTTTATAACATAGGATTAATTCTTTGTGAAACATCAGTCAGTCAGTGCTACATCATTATCAATCCCAATATACTAATGACAACTCCTGGTTAGTACTGTGCTGTGAAGATGCAGGAATCACAAGAGATAATCCATCATGTGACCAAAAACATACAGATACATGCTGGCTCACTTGCATTGTAATTTACATGATTAAATACCACTGTGTTGTCTACAGTGCAGTGCCTTCTGTTCTCTGACTCATTCGGATTGCTTTTTATATTTTTCTAAGCACACTGAATTCACAGAGCACATTTCCTTTTCAGATTCAAATCAATCAGCGATATCCAGTTATGCGAGCTGCTATGCCAAATGTGGCACCACAAATTTGTCATATGAAACAGACTTAAAGGAGAACTCCGGTCAATTTTAACATTGAGCTCATTTTTTTGTAAATTTGGAGTGCTGTCAATACAGAGAACAACGACAAAAATCGGTGTTGCCTACACCGTGTTATCCTCTTTTTAAAATTTGCACCCTGTTGACTTCATTGGGGCAAGTTTTAAACCTGCTTTTAGCCTCTTAACATCCTTGATGTGTCATTACAAGTGCGCAGCCATGTGAGTGATTCCTTCAGCGTGATCACGGGTGAATCTGACTGCAGTAGATGTGAAAGATATTAATAAAAATGATGTTATTTCAGTCAGCGCACATACCTGTATTTTCTTCCTGTTTTCGGTCGAAGTCCATAGTAATCGATTGTCGAGTTCACACGCATAGGTTTAGTTACCTATGATCACACGTGTGAACTCGACAATCGATTACTAGAGGCTAAAAGCTGGTTTAAAACTTGCCCCATTGAAGTCAACAGGGTGCAAATTTTAAAAAGAGGATAACACGGTGTAGGCAGCACCGATTTTTGTCGTTCTTCTCTGTATTGACACCACTCCAAATTTACAAAAAAATGAGCTCAATGTTAAAATTGACCGGAGATCTCCTTTAATTCAAATGAGTCATGCTCAAAAAAAAAAAAAAAAAAAAAAAAGACCTTAAAGGCGATGTCACGAATCCATTCTTTGCAGAACAGGATGGCATATGTCTAATCATCCCTAGAGAAACAGTTGGCTGTGTCATAGCCCATGGAGAGTTGGCTGGGAGTTTTTAAAAAGGTAGTCACTGACAGATATAGGGGTCACACCTGGCCTGGTGTAGCAGATAGTAAGCGCCCAGCACTTCCCCTGCTGTCTTTCACAAGGCAGGGATTTTGACACTTCCTGCTCAGAGGCTCTACGGAACAAGCCTGCTTCCTGTCACCTTGCCGATACCTTATTGCTATGGAAATGAATGCGACTAGACAACACGATAAGGGAGCCACAGAGAGAAGGGAGTAAGGGAGAAGAGACGCACTGTACTGTGAAATCTCTGATATATTATAAAGACGTTTTGTAAGTCGCCATGCACACAACCATTCCCCTTATTCCAACATAAGCGGATACAGAAAAAGCATTTATTGATAAACAATGCGGCCAATGTGTTAGTTAAACCTTTCATCAGACTTCAGATACTTGTGGTGGGAAAGTTCAGAGATGCCCTCGAACCACGACGCCAACAAATGGCTGCTTCATGTCTGAGGAGCCTGGGGTGAAAGGTCATAGCAGCGTTGCCATCTGGGAAATGTCTACCAGATCCACACAATGATCTCTCTACGACTTTGTCTAAGAGAAGAAGAAAGCACACCCACGTTGAGCTTTCGCTGCAAAAAATCCTCAGTCATCGTCAATGTTATTAGCATAATATGAGAGCCAGCAAGAAACTAGCACATGAATTGTTGCAGCTGATGGGATATTAGGAAAAGGTTACATGCACGGACCTAAAGTTAAGTGTTAAATATTCTATAAAAAATTCAATTTATGTGCTCAACCTAATATATAACCGGGGAATACAACAATTCATGCATTTCCATGCTAACACACGCTCTGGCTCATCTTGCACTGGAGCAGAACGCTGTGAAAGGCGCTGTCTCCATGACAATGTGTGTGTGACACATTGTGGAACCGAAGCCCCCCAATGGGCTGCTTGCTGGTCATCATGCTAACAACCTACCATCAGCACCACAGGAGAGGAACTCTACCTCACACTCATTTAACACACTCACACCGCCACCTGTGTCTGTCACCACTCCTGCCACAACACTTAGCACAGCTCCGGAGAAGAAGTAAAGTTCATGCTGTGTGAACAGAGATATGATGGAAGAGATTCCGTTTTCATCCCGAAATGATGAACTGCAATGTACACACACATCAGCGGCGCAATAAATCAACATATATCACTGTCTTGGAGAAACTTCCTCTCGTTTTTACTCCTTTATGCATTAATTTATCTTGCCATTCATTGACAATGCTCTTAATGCAATGCTATGAAATACATATTACATTTGCAATATAATACAAAAGCAATATTTGTAGTCATTGTGCATATTGGATAATAGTCCGTCCATCCATTCGTCCATCTTCTCCCATCAGCTAAAAACAGCTGAATTTTACAAGTGGTTTGTCATTTTGTTTTATTTAGCCTGTCAGAGGGAGTCAGGGTGGGGCACAGGAGATCACCAAAAAAACAAAAAACAAAACAGCTGTGGTAACAGTGTTCGAGTGAGTATATGGCGGTTGGCTCTCTGCCTTTTATAAAGTGGCACCAAACACCAATTCCTCTGAAACTTCCTTCTTCAAACCGTCAACTTCGCACCGTCTTAACAAGCCCAACACAGAAGACCATTGACTCTGCAGGCAAAGCAAGTTTCTATTGTGAACTCACTGCTCCCCTTCAACAGCAGCACAAACACCCCGTCTATACACCGGAAGCAACCGCTGTCACGCCGTGAAGCACCGCGACGCATCACAACTAAAAATCCATCACAATTTATTTGTCCTTTGTGTCTGGAGTGACACAAGCATGTGGAGTATGACATAAATAGAACAGGGCGTCAGTTTTACTATCAGGGACTTGTCATGTTGTGACGCACCACTTCCGGTGTTCACAGAATCACAGATTGAAAGTGTTTTTCAATTAAAAAAAAAATCTTAAAATGTTTATGATTTTTAATGAAATTATTTGGTAGTCAGAGGAGAGGTCAGGTGAGGTGAGGTGGGGTGGGGTGGGGGGCGCTTGATTTTTTAAAGGTTTAAAGGGGGGCGTGGCCAAAAAAGTTTGAGAACCACATTGGGATGTCACAGTGAGGAAATTTTTTGCGACAACACCTGTATTACAATAACAACAGTGGGAGGCGCATCAGGGAGCTGCTATCAATATGCAGGGCATTGATATTGCTTAAGAATGAGTTTTTGCTTTTCACTTTCGATTTTGTATTTGCGTCACGCACACTCTGTGTATACTATAGGAAGTAGTGGTACTGACCACACATTTTACAATATAAGATACTTGTCAATGACACTCAGGATCTGTTGCGCACCAAATCCTCTGCCGTCGTCTCGTCAGTCATCTCCTTACTCTCTAATTTCTAGTTTCTAATTGCAGTGTCAATCAAACAACTGTACTAAATGTTTTTTCTTTCTATAAAAAAAGCAAAACACAGATGTTGCGGTGGCTAAGCAATGTAATCGGATGTAATCAATGTTTAGGGTCTTCATGTAAAGTTTGTAACTTACTTTGGTTAAAATTCCTCAATGGTTGTGTAAAACAACACCCTTTTTACCTCCTCAAAAACAGCTCTGTTCACAGCGACCCGTTTCGGTGCATGTCTCTTTAAATGATAATGAGCGACTGCTCACCCCACCCCTCTCTTCCATGGGGCGTGTCACACAAGACACATAAAGTGCTGCCTTGGTGGACAGTATACAAATGGGTCAGTGGTCGTGGGCAGAGAATGAGCATTATGACATCATATTGCTCAGAAAATCCAAACGGCTTGATTATTGAGAGTGTTTAGACTTTTTGAGGATAAAAAAAAGGAGTGAATGGAGTTTTTTCATTGTGTGGTGGTTGTGTCCACACACTGCAAAGACACATTTATATGCAAACAGCATATAAAAGTGAATTTTGCATCCAATGACCCCTTAAAAAAAAGATACATGTTACTGTAAAAATGTTATTGTAAAAAACCTGTTAATTGATTAATGGTATAAGTTCCCTTACTCTATGGGGAAAAACTAATTTCATTTAAACGCACAGTTTTTGGAAGAGAAAAAGAGCAGGTCATCTAGTAATTTACAGGGAAAAACCTGGTAGTTTTATATCAGAGCACTTTTTGAGTAGTCTAAAGGCTTGAAGCATGCAGCAGGACACCTCTGAGTCACAAAAAAATGCATTTTAAATAACTTATGGATCAAATAAAAATGCAAAGTCAAATAAAAAAATCAAATAAAATGCAAAGCAAAACATTTAGTATTATAATATATAAATCAAATAAATTCATATTCTTAGTTTATAACTAAGAATTTAGTTTCCTTTCTTTTGCCCCAGAAAGAACTTTTCCTTCTTTGGAACTGACCAAGTGTAGTGAATCACTCACCCAGAGCAGGTGAACTGTCTCAAAGCTGTGCTTATGCATGACTGTACTCATCATGTGAGACATGTTTCTAGTCAGCCAAAAATATATGGCTCTATTATTGGTAAGAGGGCTGGCCATTTCTGGTAAGATCTGCCATTAAAGACAGGAACCGTTACCTTTGGAGAGGGTGGGGTTGATGAAACAAAGAACAAGTCATCCTGCACAACAGTGTCCCCTAGTGGTAGCAATAGACAAACTTTCCTGTTGGGAAATCAAATCAATCTCTTGAATACTGTCCGCATATACACAGTGGGGATCAGAAGTCTGAATACATTTGTAAAAAAGCCTTTATTTTGTACCTTCAAATTTCATATATTTTCCCACTTAACAAATTCCATTATCAGCTCAATAATCAGTAACATCGAGTTCAGAATATCTGTTTTGCTTAGTGGCAGCAGCACTTGAGCTCCACAAGTTAGTGTAAAACCTGGTGATCATATTCTCCAGCATAATTTGAGATGATCCAAAGCGAATCTTATGGAAGCAAGAACATCTTACAAAAGATGATCACATGATCAATGTCACAAATTTGTTTCTTTGTTTTTAAAATTGTCAACATACTAAAACTATTTTTATTTATTTTTAAGTTTATTACAGATTTTGATTATTTCAGACTTAAACCACACTTTATAATGATGAACACTCTAAAAAATGCTGGGTTGTTTTTTCAACCTATGTGTGTCAAATACAGACAAACCCAACCACTGGGTTTAAAAAGTTAATAAAAAAAAAAAAAATGGAAACAAGGGTTGGGTTTTTCCATATTTTACCCAAATATGGGTTGAAACATGGTGAGCATGGTGAAATGTATTCATTCATGATTTTGTCAATATGAAAGAGTAAGATTGTCACATACAGTACAGTTTGACTACAATGTGATTCAGTAAGTGTTGCTTACAGCAAAGCCTGGACCTGGCACCCTGGCAACACACCGACATTCACAAAGAAAGACTCTCTCTAAGCAACTGAACAAACAGAAGCTCTTTCCAGCTCTTAACTCCTCCAGCCAACTCACTGCAAGCCACTAGCAAAAGAGATGCCTTAAAAGAACAAAACACAGAAACAAAAGAAAACTCTACTCCAAACTCTATGCAGCACCTCTCAGAAAACACACACATGCATATTAGCATCCAACAGCTAAATAGGATCTCAGAGACTTCACTACAGCAGTGAATCAAGAGGTCTTATTGACTTCATTACTCATCACTGTTGTAAGTGAGAGAGGCTGCATGCTATCAAAGGCAGTTTAATTTAATTGAGCCTTCAAGCAGCCTCACAAATGTATGTGACTGTATTCAACCTACCTGCTCACCCAAGAGACACTGAAAAAATCTAATAAGTCATTCAGACACAATATGTTAATTGACTTTTTTTTTGCAGCTGGCAGACTTAATTAAGCTCTCATTACACTGGAGAGAGGAAAGAGACAGAGGCACTTGCCATTACAATCTGCCCGTGTGCACAGCAAAGCTCCACTGAGAGATATAGCGATAGCAACAAAGTGCGTCCACCCACACTACTGGAAAACTGCAGGCAGATCTGATCACTGGGGTGAAACCGAACCAGACCGCGCCCCGATTAAGGTATAGTAGTTTTGAGGGTGCTAAACAGTGAAAACTCCGCAGGAAAACTGGGGATTTCTGTACTATGCGTATTCCAGCTAATTACGCTCAAAAGCTTTTGTGGAGTGATCAAATTTACATTTCTTTTGAACAAAATAATGCTGCTTTAGATAAAAATCTTTTCAGCTTATTACAGTTCGTTAAAAATTCCACAGCGAATCTCAAAAGTCACCAGTACGGCAATAAACTCATCATTGCTAATGGGCTTGATGCAATAACTCAGTGCTTTTCTAATTACAAGGACGTCTGTACTAATTACAGCCTGAATGGGAATGAAGTCTAAACATAGAAAACATTGATGCAATAGAACTGTCACATGTCTCTGATTTGGAAGCACCTTTGAGCTCTTTCACAGTGACGCTGTGCGGTTTGTGAGGTCACTATACACATTGTGTCATAAAATACTCAAAATTACCAATTAACTAGGGCTTTCAATTGATTACAAATTTTACTTGAATTAATTAATTGATGATATTGCTATTATGAATGCATGATATGTCAATATATAAGTCAATATTCGAGTTTTATTTTCTGAATTATATTGATGTTAAACTACATGCTCATTTCCACTATTTTTACAATTTGATTACCTTTGCAGTCTTGTAACACTCAAATGTAATCTTTAAAAACACTAATAATTTAATAACACTGTTAAAATGTTATCTTTAGCAAGTCTAAAAATGAATATTTATTTTTCATACTGTATATTATAACGTTTTGATGTTGATATTGTCCATTTATCCATTTACCTGTAACACAAATAATTTTCAGCTTATGGTAACAAATATCAGTGCATCCTTAATGCTGATCATTTTAATTCATTTTCATTTAGTAATCAAAATATTTGCTGGAAAAAATGTATTAAAGGGGACATATCATGCTGAATCCACTTTTTTAGCCCTTAAATGCATTTTGTTGTATATTTGGAGTGTTTAGAAGTACAGAAAAGTTGAAATTATTCTCTTCAGGTGCTTCGTTGATATCTTTATATTCTGTTTTGGTCATATTTTTCAACCTGTTCCGATTTTTCTGTTATCTATGACGTTTTGTGAACTATTACGTCACAGTATTTGCAGCGGAACTGCCAAATAAGGACATTGACTTCCAGCCCAACACTTCGAGCAATCCGCCATTTTTATTTCTCGCTGCAATGTTGTAGTCCAAGCTAAAAGATGCAGAAGTTACGAGAGGTTAAGTTAAAATGTTCGGTTGTTGGGTGTAGTAACCCACACGCTTCATTACACCGTCTAATGTAGATGAACTGCCGCGCTTGTGACGGCGCATGTTTAACTGAAAGAACGAGCAGAGAGAGAGGCCGGGTCGCGCTCGCGCTCTCTCTCTCTCTCTTCGGAGCCAGGCGAAAATGTAAACAAGACATCACCGTCTCCAAACTAGACGCTGTCTTGCTCTCTCTCCCTCGCACATATTAATCAAAATAAATCGACACGGTGGTAAAAGGTCGGAAGACCAAAGTTTCATGTGTAAATACAGTAACACACCATTGCGATACATCCATATGAAGACGTTGTTCTGCAGGTTCGTCGTCTTCATTTTCATCTCGCTCCGGCTCCGACTCTGGCTCGAACATGTAAGGCTGGCTGGACAAGTCTTCCGTTGTTGACATTTTGTTAATAACGTGTGAATAATAAGTTTCTGTGCCGCTAGATAATCGTATCTCTGCTATCAAACTACAAAAATGGCCGAACGGGGTGGAGTTGAACCGAGTGTCACCTCTGCATCCTGGAGAGGGGGCGGGGTATGAAGTGTGACACTGTGTTGGATCTGTCCCTGTTGTTTTAAAAAGTAATCATGGAAAGCAAAACAAGGCATTAGCATGACGCATCCAGCTAGCCAGGCCGATGGGCCGCTGTCTGATGGAGATAGGCGCGCATGGGCGCGGGCGCGGGCGGGCACGCGCAGCTTGGGGCGCTAACAGAATCGCCCATAGCTGACTAGATTTGAGCTCGCTGATTGGCTACAGTTTATGTCAAACATGTATATCTTAAATCAGCAATTGGCTAAGATGCTCCACAGACCCGCCTCTCTGGGGCAATTTCTCCAGCGCCCCAGAGCTGATGAGACGTGCACGCAGCTGGAGGAGACGTGTTGAAAAAGCAGACATTTTTAATTTCTATCACATTTTTCACATATACTGGATGTATTTAATATCTTAAACACACAAATACTGACAATTTGTATGTATGATTTATGTATGTATTTACTTATTTATTTAATGAGTGTGGCTCATAAACTGTAGTCTGGCTCATGGGGGGGCGGCGCCCTAGCGCCCTCTATTGGCCAGCCGCCCCTGGAAGTGTCTCAATTGTATTTAAAGAGACCGCACCAAAACGAGTTGCTCTCAGACGCACATCAGAAAAGGGGTAGAAAAGGGGCCCGTGGAGCTATAATAATGAGGAATTCAGACCCAAGCATTGCAGTTCCACTTTATATAGACTACAAATGTATGATTTATATGTAAAAAGGAACAATTTAAAAGCATGATGTCTCCTTTAAGATAACACATGGCAGACAATAAAAATGAATATATTAGATTCAATGTTGACATGCAGACTTCATCATACATGAGCACCACGTTGCACTGTGCAAAGTTAATTTAGTTTATCTTTGAAAAACATGTCATGAGAATCTTCTGCATGCCAATAGTTGTTATGCAGGAATGCTTCCTCTGGGCAAAATTCCTGCTTGTGAGTGGCTAAAGTTAAAGGAACACGCCACCGTTTTTTTAAATAGGGGTTATTCACCGTCTCCCCTACATTTAGATAGGTGGGCAAACACAGTTTTTGTCTCAGTGCATGCATTGTCTTAGTCTGGCAGCACCGCCGCTAGCTTAGCTTAGCATAATGAATGGTGCGTATTCACAACGAGGGAAATAGCAATGCAGATTAAGACTAGGCGATTATAGGCAGATACTGATTTGGGACTATATTGGGGTGAAGCACAGGCGAAGCACTGCTACTGTACTTGGGCGCTGAGATTTCAGGTGTTGCGTGATAACTCGTTGTGAATACGCAGGCCACAATAAGTAATTAGTTCTAAAAATCTAAGTTGAAAGCTCTGCTGGTTTCTTCAAGCTGATGGGTTTTGTTTTCCTTGGGAGGTTATGAACAGAACATTTGGCACACTGTTTGCACATCTTTGCCATCACTGCAACAGGAGTGCATTATTTGATAGATGATCTAGGGAGAGACTAAACAAGGTTTTTATGGTTCATAAGTTTTTCCGCCAAGGTTGAAAATAATACAAACAGTGTTTAATCACCACAGCTTCTTCAGGTACATCTGAAGTATTTTTTTATACTCATGAACACACTACACAACACAGATATACATGTATTCATACAAGACCAGCTCCTTCCACGCTCAAATGCCATATTTGGAAATGTCTTCCAGACATGCCCCCCACACTCATTTGTACACCGACTCGCACTTTCCTATTTACCAGACCAGTGGTAAATAGGAAAGCGGTGTTCATTATTTCCCTCCTACTGTTGTTGAAACAAGAGATTCTGATTTCAGTCTGGTCAGTTGCTTTGGACGCTCCCCTCATAAGCAAGAGTCTAAAGGCTGGTTGAGACTTAATGAGAAGTCACACATAACCATCCAATATCCTTTTTACTCTCTCTGACCTTCTCTAGTAGACAGGCTTCTCCTCTAAACCAATTCATCTTACAGTGGGAAATATTTGCAAGTGGGCCAAGGCCAGAGCGAGACTGGACACTTGTCAAAACCTTCACTTCAAACTGTACCCTTGGAACACTGCATGTTTTTGTACGAGCCTCCCCAGCCACTTCTGGTCACCTAGAGTCCACATGAATGGTTGATCCAGGTCCAGAAATGTATCCATGGGTTCAACACATAACATGAAATCCAAACTGTCGAACCCAATATATATCTTTTTCTATTCAAGATTTCTATTTGGACAATATTTTATTCTATTTCTGATATATCCTTCATGTCAATAATTACTGTAACAGCAATTTTATGTTTTGCAATAGAGCTCAGTTAATTTTTTATTTAAATAATAATATTAAATATTAATGGTAACATTAGAACTAACTGCAAGTATTACTGTAGTCTCTTGATTGGTTTGCAGGTGGACTGTGGCACTTGTAAGAGGCAGAGACAACATCTATTGCTATGAAGAATATCTTAAATTAGCTAGTAATGAGGTTTAATTGCTTTCCAGACTACTTTTTGTTGTGTATGCTAACTGCTGTGCCGTGGATTCAGCAGGGACCCTGATTTACTAACAGCTTGAGTGTAAACTTAATAGCACCCACAAAATAAGTCCAACTAAGGTCTACTGAGAATTGTGTCTTTAAGCAAAATAGCATATGTCAGATTTTGCGGGTTTCCTCCAAGGAAGGTCGTTTTCTCTGAGGAGGCAAGGGAGGAATTGCTACTTCAAAGAAATTTGAATAAAGTAAGCGGTCAGAGGGAGGCAGCGTCTCTTCTGCCTGGAGCCCATTAGTCCTAAAGTAGGGATGCACAATATATCGGCCACCATATACTGCAGGTACCGGCCGTATTATGTTCACAGACAGAGATTCACAGATACATTTGGACCTTTCTTTACTTTGTATCCTTGAAATAAAAACACTGTTTATATGTTCTAACATTGCTAAGAAATAAAAATAAATAAATAAACAAATAAATAAATAAATAAATAAATAAATAAATAAATAGGCTTCTCATTTCCACAGGATATATCTACAGTCAAATAATAATGGGCATGTGGAATAGCCACATTTAATTGTTTCGAGATCACAGGGTGAATTCTGTTGCTACACTGACATTTAGAAAACGACTATGCCAAGTTTCTAAAGGTAAATTAACCCCCTGTGTATTAGTTTTATTACTGCAGGTATATTTTAAACCAAATCACAAAGTTTAAACACATAATTCACTAATTAATTATGTAGTAACAGTTGACACTGGATCATCTCTTGAATACAAGGTTCCTTTGTGATTGTAAAATATGAGCACATGTGGCAAGTGTATTAGGACGTCACAGCCCTAAGGTGCATAGGTTCAGAGATAGGCTTACTGAGGGGTCCTGAGGGGCTAGATGCTGTTCGTTTGCTACAGAAAACTTTTAATGAAGCCTCATTGAAGCTAGCCTATATATTTTCCATTTGGTGTAAGAGGCTGTTAAAAAATGCATTTATCAAAGTGATCTGGTGAAATGAAGAAATCTTTCGCGTTTTGGAAACCTCTTCTCCCCCCCCCCCCCCCCCCCCAAAAAAAAGAGTTTGTCATGTCATTTTGCTGTGTACTGAACCTATTCACTGATCCATCAACGTTTCATGCCAAATCGCTGTATTTCCTTGTTTAAAATGTACTGCAAGATGTAGTTCCTTTCCAAACCGCTATTTTTAGCCTAAACGCGATACATCCTCAGTCTGGACTAATCAGAATTCTTTCTCTCTCTCACACCCTCAAATCACTCGCGCGTATAGCGCCAGACGCTCAATTCGCCTCACGCCGGTTTCACACTGCACGCATTAGCAGAGCGTAAGCAGCGCATATGGTGAGCAGGAGCAGGACACGAGCGTTTTGCTTTCACACTGGCAGCGTTTGTCACGCGCGGCTGAACCGCAGCGTGTGTATAGACAAGAGTACTCTATAATCAGGGTAAGTTGGCATTGCTTTATTTCGTTTTCAAATACATTTAAGAGAAAAGACTTGTCAAGAAGCTTATTTTATTAATCATTTCATTTATATAACTTTTGATTCGTCTTTGTTTTTATTGTTCGGGCAACAAGTTTGTTTTTGGACATTTGTTTTCTTTTTAAATTGCTGTTGGTCATTTGAGTGACTGTTTAAAACACAATAGATATCATCAATGCGCTTTTGGGGTAAAACTGCGGTGTATTTTGGCCTTGATCAATGCGTGTCACTTTAATTCAGCGTAAGCGGCACGTTAAAAATAGACTGGGCGCCGAAACTATCACGGCACTGCTGTTCCTGCTCTGCTCCTGCTACGCGCTGCCGCGCCGCTTCTGCGTGCGGTGTGAATGCACTCATTGATTAACATGGACGCCGAAAAAAATACGCGCTGCTCACGCGCCGCTGACGCTTGCGTGTCCACTACAGCGGCAAAACTCCGCTCAGTGCCGCTGGCAACGCTGTAACGTCTCCGCTTTGGGGTGTGTCTGTTGCGAGTGTGGTTAATCTACGTTTTTTTTAAACACACTGACAGTATAATCATCAGCGATTCACGCGATTACATATAGAAATAGACAAGCTTTGTTTCCAAATGCACCAAGCAAAGATATCCTTTCAATTTTATAAACTTTTATAAACCCAGCCAATATAATCACAATGAACACATCCAAAATAAAATCTTTAACATGTATATAACAACTGCAAAGCGTCTAATTTGTAAACAAAATGATTTACGCACTAAATCCAGCATAAACTCCGACACAATTTGCATATTTTTAAACTCTCAAAACAGACGTCACATCCCGAACCTCACAGCAATTGGCTGCCGACCGCGTTTTTCGCTTGATATTTGCATAAAGTCGAGAACTGCCCAACCTTTTGACGCTCTCGGTCGCTCTCAACGCTTTCTCCGGTCTGCTGTCAATCCCAAAATGCATTGCGCGAGCGTGAAGCTCGACTTCCATAGGAATGAATTGAAAACGCTCGCTCCGCTCCGCTCGCACCGTGCCAGTGGACACGCACCGTAAACATGGAAATCACTTGCGCCAGACGCTCTATTCGCATTTGGTGTGAACGCCACTCACTCTTTAACTCACACAAGGTCATGTCATGATTTGTTTTATGTAAAGTGGACAACGTTCTATTTTTTATGGGTTCGACACTTTACTGAATTTTTGGAAAAAATGGATGGATTTATAGCGTTTAAAAAAAAAAAAAAAAAAAACTTTGAATTTATCATCAACAATATTGTTGTTTAATTTAATAATCATTGCTCAACATGTTCAGACTGAGCCAAAAAAAAAAAAAAAACAAAAAAAAAACAACAACAACAGCATTTTAACAGGATAAATTGAATATTCACAAAATGTGTGGGTCTAGGTAAAAAATTTAATTTTCTTGAAATCTATTTAAATGGATTTATAGCGTTTTGGAAGAGAGCTCCTCAAATATTTGATGAGAGAATCAAAGCAGATTCCATTTTTAACAAATTAACAAATACATAAGGTACAGTAATAGTTTATTTTGATGGTCCCCTTTAGACAATTTGTTGCACCTGTCAACTTACTCTCATTAGAATATTAGTAGAGTATTAGCAGACAGACTGTCTGCTTAATATCTGCTAACACATTATTTTAATGGTCCCCCAACATACATTACTGACTATAAGTAACTTTGCAAGTAGCCTACATGCCAACTTGTTCTACTAAATTAATACTAACAGTTTACTAAAACTCTAATGAGAGTTAGTTGACATGTTTAATAATGCAATGACTAAATGGGACAATCAATATAAAGTGTAACCATAAATAAAACATATACGTGTGTGTGTGTGTGTGTGTGTGTGTGTGTGTGTAGGTTTGGCTATACTTGTGAGGGCCAAATTTCCTCAAAATATAATTAACCTGATATAAAATCAGTGGAAGTCTATGCAATGTCCTTACTTATATAGTTAAAACAAAGATAAAAAAAAAAAAAAAAAAGACAACAAATGCTGGTGAATTATTGGTAGGCCTACATGTTATAGAATCTCGAAACAATTTTGTTAAAGGAATATTTCACCCAAATGAAAACACTGCCATCATTTACTAACCCTTACATCATCCAAACACTTTTTTTTTCTTGCATTGAAAGTGAGTGGTCTCTTTTATTGTGGGGAAAAAAGAGCAGCTTGGGCATTCTCAAAGTGTTCTCTACTAGTTATCAATTTTTGTTTTCAATGTATGGAAAAGGCCAATTTGGACATTTAAAGTCCCTTTCAAGACAAGTCAGTTCAATGCGGCCATCTTGGAAGCGCACTCAGACAGTTATTTTCAGTCATGCAAGAACAGCTTCTATCTAACTGAATGGGAAAATACCAAAATCTCAAAAACTGCTTGCAAGATTCACATTTCAATAACAAATCAGCTATAAAAATCAGACATGAATGATATCATAAACTTCGCTTGTTGGTCTCAAATAATGCTAAAAAGACTGTTTATATCAGGTTTAGTCAGTAAAAGCCAAGATGACCATTTTTAATGCTTAATTTTAATAACCATTTACGGATGAGAATATACCCTACCTACTAACTTTTACCATGTCTTTGCCAATAAGAAACAACTTTTCTGATGAAACTTTTAGCTGTTGTCTTTAAAGTAGTCAACCTACTAGCAGAGTTTCCCACAATGCAAGAGTAGAATGAATGCTATACATCAGGCTAAGAATGGCTTCTCCTCTCTCAACTCGTTAGGCCTCAGCGCCTGCAATGATCTGGAAAATAGGCTTCAGTCTCACTGTGGCAATGGCACAAGGACCCTCCTCTCACTCATTTCCACCATCACTGATATTCACAGGTCAGTGATCACACAAAGCCAAGCATCTGAAAGGCTCCCACCCCTTTGCCATTTTCATCCACGGAAGGAAAGGGAGATGAAGATCAAGAAAAAAATAAAAATGAATACATCAGTAAAAAATCTGCTGCTGCTCAATCTGAGAGGACCAAACTCATCAAAAGGGGATATATGTTCCATATGTATACGTTTATGAGCTATGAAGGCAAAAGATGAACGAGATTACATTTAAAATGTGCTTCAATGACAGAAAAGAGGATTATGTTCGCGGCTCATTTGTACACCGACTCGCACTGCCAATTCAAAGTACCGTAGTGGAAACTCAGAGTAATTTGAATTCCACAAGTGCTCATAACATGGTCTGCTTGACATTTCCTCTATATGCCCCTGTTTGCTTACTTTTTAGATTGTGTACATCCTCCAAAGACCATTTCTTACAATAACCAATCTGTCTTCCTGACCTCAAAAATCAATATGTAATCCAAATTAGTTGTTCTGGGGAAAGAAATTAGGGCAGGGTGAAAAGTCTAGTAGTGTTACATGCATTCTGGGCTGAAAATGGTTTGATAAATTCTAGATGATGGATTTGCACCGACTTGATATTAGTCATAAATTTTGAAATGCTTAAAGCTACTGTAGAATTGTTATTAATTTAGCCTTCTCCCTCACCGCCAATGCGCCTCACATAATTGTAAAAGTTAGATTTGAAAAATATGTGTCATTATTTTGAGGTAAACTTTGCCGTTTCTTCCCTAATGACAATCAAAATATTGTACTCAAGCAAAATGTTGCTGCAGTCCTAAACTGAACATTCTGGGCTTTTTGCAAAAGACAGGCTCTATAGTTTTGATAAAGTAACACCTGATACAATGTGGTAAAACATCCTATACTTAAGACATGACATGGGTTCTGAAAGACCTTTAGCTTAGCAACTAACAAGCTTGTCACAAGGACTCATCATTCAATCATGGTTCTGAGTTGTGTGTCAGGTGAACATTTTGAGACTCAATTGCTACATGGAGATTAAAACCTGTCTGCCAGCTGTGGCCTCTAGCTCCATGATCATTATGACTGACAGCAGTTACAGTGTTTAAAGTTCAGTGGAGCCAGAGGTGACCATCTCTTTCTCCAACAGAGTGGAAAAAAAACTGTGAAATATAAAGTTATGGTTCATAGTTGTTCTTTTCTGGAACTTATGTGAACAATATACCAAAAGTAGACGTTGAATTTAATAAGATTAGACAAGGAACATGAAAAGACAAAAAGCAACAGATAAATCTAATCCCTAATGCAATGGTTTGAATGTTAGACAAAAAGAGATTACATCTGCCAAACCTAGCATAAAGCTTTTCATGTATAATTTTATACCAATAATAAATTATTAATTATTTCTGAACAGGTTCTTCAAATGGTCTTGGTAATGATAATTAATAACGAATTATATAGCCTAATCTCTCTCTTTCAATATCAACGGAACAAAGCTAGCAGCGTCATACAGTAGCTAGGCTATAAAGACAATGACATTAAATGGAGAGCCCCATTCCATTTACAGTACCATCTACTCACCCATGCGAAGGAAAAACTCCTCTGACCTCCACTCCTATGTTCCTATCATTCATTTTCACTTCTTTGAGGACCCAAAATAATTCGCATTTCATCTGTATTTTGACAAAATTAGAACGTTTCCCTTTCACCTGTCGTATCTAAGCGGGTTTGATGACGATGTAACACTGAAAGCTGATTGGCTTGAATGGTTCTTTCTGCTAATGATTGGCTATTTGAAGGCAGGACATTTCATTTCGCCTCCATATGCCTTTTTGAATGCCTTTTTAAAGGGACTGTGAGTAGGAATTTCTCCCATCTAGTGGTGAAATTGTATTTTGCATTCAAACTAATAATGCTCTCCAGCGCCTCACTTTTTCAAATGCGCGTTGCATTTACGGTAGCCGTTATGTACCAAAAAGCTATGACAGGATGTCTTATAATAGCACTTCGAGTTTTTATTTGGGTGAACAGGTTTATTTAAAACAAACTGAGACTTGAAACAACGAAAAAAAGAATGTTACAGTATGAATTACTGACTGTGAAAAACATTAACTATGGTAATTAGTAGTAATGCCTTCTTTACTCATTATATTTTTTGAAGTATGTGCATTGTTAGATATCATCATCATCATCATCAGAGCCTTCTCTAACGTTACTTTGCTCAATAGCTGCTATTCATCAAAGAGCCTGTTTAACTTTAAACTATAAATGTTCTACTGTCTATATAATAAAATACACAACCAAGCAATGAAAAAAAAGCTTGTAATTAAGACCGTAACATTGACTTACCTGTAGAGAAGAAAGCAGGCAACTTCAGCGTCTCTTTTGAAAGCTTTCTCCTGCATTAGCTATCCTGACATTAAAGGTGGTATCAGTGATTTTAGGCCCAAAATTTTTTTGATCACATTCATCTAATCTTTCCTAACGATGCCGTCAAAAAAACGCGTCTCTGTAGGCAGCCTAGGCTCTGAGATCTGCACACAAAAACAAATGGTTTAGCCAAACACTCAAAACCAAAACAGATAGTGTTCCAACCAATCACCGACAGGGGGAGGGTGTTGTGAGGTTTTGTGCTCGTGCACGGCTGCACGCAAAGTCAGAGCTGAAGAAAAAGCTGGCTCAAAACCTCATAACACCCTCCCCCTGTCGGTGATTAGTTGGAACACTATTTGTTTTGGTTTTGAGTGTTTGGCTAAACCAATTGTTTTTGTGTGCAGATCTCAGAGCCTAGGCTGCCTACAGAGACGCGTTTTTTTGACGGCATGCTTATGGGGCGGGCAGCTAGCGGATCGTTAGGAAAGATTAGATGAATGTGATAAAAATATTTTTGGGCCTGAAATCACTGATACCACCTTTAACCCTTGTTTTTTGTAATCTCCGGTCAAGTTTCCTTTTACGATCTATTTTGGACTTTTCCGACGACGAGGACTTATCCTGTGACTCAGCATGTATGAATGAACGGTGTATAAATAACCGTGCAGTGCATCCTTTTAAACTTGCCGCGGCAGTGACACGCGCCTCTCACTGCTCTGCTCCTCCGCTTCTGCTGGCTTCAGTCACGTGACGCTAGTTCTGAACGAAAACGCGTTGTGGAAATGCGTTGGCCTAGTACTTTTTGTCCATCTCTGCAATTATAGTTTTTCAAGATGGCGGAACTACATGGAAGCCTCCGTGGACCTACCCGTCCCATGTATATAAAGATAATAAATTCTTCGTTTACAAGGATTAGTCTGATCATTGGCATAGGTATTTGTACACCATTGAGGGCATATTTATTAATAAAAATATTGATTTTAGATAATAAAATACCTAAAAAGCTAGTCCTTTTAAGCCGCATTTTGGATGAAAGCAAACAACAATGCATTATTTGAATATCCATTTTGATTGGTCAGCTTAGTAAAAAGAATAACTTCCATGCATGCAAATAGTGCACACTAGTAGGTAAATGAATTGAAAAATGTATCTTTATCATCATTGCATTGTTCATTTGAATTAGGGCTGGGTGATATGGAGCAAAAAATATATCTCGATATATTTTGCTATATCTCGATAAACGATATATATCTCTATCTTTACAGGAAAAAGAACCCCCCAAAAACTACTGCAAAAACAAATATGCCAAATACCACAAAGTCTTTTTTATTGAAGTGCAAAGAGGTAAGCAGTTCACATAGGAACAAGTGCTTCTGCAACATTTTTAAATAATATTTTTTTTTATTCTTTTTTTTTATAATTAAAACTAACATCAAGTATGATATTGTTTTACTTTGAGCAATTCTGGAGCTATAATTGACTCTAGGAGCATATAAAACAAAACAGCTCCTTGGAAAAAAAAAATAATGTAATATTGTAGATTTATTTTAGTTCAGATTAACATTTGAGGCAATTGTATTCATAATGTCAAAATAAAACCGACGTAATGTTACTTGAAGGCATTATAGCCTACTATTCCTGCCAAACCTCCATGGTTGCAGTAAGTGTTACTACAGTAAATTCATGGTGAATGTTCTTAATAACGGAGAAATGTGAATGTTTCTCACTAGATCTAGCAGCGATGTTATTACTTCTGTGGCGAATTCAAATGCTTTCTTTACGGGATCTCTAATTAGCGCCGTGTATTAACAGTGTCGCATGATCACGATTGGCTCGCGCTGCTTTGGTCCAAACTGATAAACGGTCCTTCAACCACATAATAACGAGCAGTTTCGTTCCGCTTGCATTCAAGCGGGAAGGAAGTCGACCGGAAGTTGAAGCCGGCCGCGTGCCACCATCTTGTAGCAGAACTTCACTTGCGTTAGCATTCCATTGACTCCCATTCATTTTGGCGTCACTTTGACAGCAAATAACTTTACATCTGAGGCGTTTGAAGACTCCATTTGTCCATTATTTATTTCTAAAGAAACACGAAATGTATAAAATGCTCCATTACCTTGTAGCTTACGTTATGGCCCCGTAGAAGCAGTTTTTGTAAAAATAGGCTAACGATTGCGTCATGACCACGCGACTCTCTGTCGCACAGTAGAGAGATTACCGTATGGATGGGAGGAGAATCTCGCGGGCAATCGTGGAGACGTGGAGGCAAAATGATAAAATAATGAATCAGAATACCTAGCAAAAGTTTCTCCTGCTCCAAGCTCATGGACACCTCCTACTCACACTCTCCGTCTCTGCAAGTTTCAGAAGGGAATGATTCAGATTTCTTATGCCACAGCCACTAGAAGACAAACGGGTTGCTCACGTCACATCTACGTCGTCAAGCTCTGTTTGAGTCGGTTTGAGTCTGCGCGTCAGGAACGGAAGTCCTAAAAAATCGCAAAAAATGGGCTTCACTTGTCTCAATTGAGTTCCAATGAGATGGCTCTGTCCACTTCTTATACTGTCTATGCTTGCATTACGTTTGCCATTTGATGTTGGGCAATGTTGTGGTCGCGCCAGCGTCTCTTATGAGCGCGCCTGCCACGAGCAACGCACCTACATTTGAAATAACGACATTTTTATAAATATAAACAATATATCGATATATACGATATGTCAAAATCCATATCGTGTTTAAAAAATATCTCAATATATTTTAAATATCGAGATATCGCCCACCCCTAATTTGAATAGATTTTTGAGGAGCCTCCCTTGCATCCTCTCTTACTGCCACCATACATGTGGGGGTTCCAAAGTAAACCCTTAAACTATTTATAATATAGACATATTAAATGTGAATTTGAAAAAATAAAAATAAAAAACAATTCTAATAGCCCAATAATATGTTAGACCAGAGCTGTGATTTGCCTGTAGTTCCACACACAGAATCTAAAGGTTTGCATTTGAGCTGAAATGGCTGCAGTGACTCACACAATCAACAAACATTATTCACATTGCAGACTGTGTCATTTTATCAACAGTAATGTTTAATTCAGGAGGTGATTTTGTGCCACATAGAGCTGTTTTGGTTTCAGATGTTTAACAAAACGTTTTGTTCATAGTGCTTATTCTGTACGTTTTGGTTGTTTTAAAAATATATGCTGCGCCAGTCTCGCTCCATTTACACTGGTGATAGCTGTGTTTCAATTCCTTTATGCTTGTCAAAAGAACAAAAGCCTATCGGAGGCCACAATGAAGAGAGACCGAAAAGAGATGAAATCATAATAATGTCTGAATAATGTCCATGCAACAGGCTAAAACAGAGTTATGTAGTGGAGAGATGAGGGATATAAAATAAATGAGCGAGTGAGCAAATTTAATCTGCTTCTGACAGATGCTAAAGCAGCAATGGCAATGATTTTAATGTGTCAGGGGTTAATATAGATGGTGAGGCTCACAATAACAAAAAAAGAGACGCTACAGTCAGCTATTTACTTCCATCAGTAGAAATCTACTAGCATTAGCATGCCAAGGTGTGGCGAATGATATGATAATTGAACAAAAATGAAAACTGTGAAATACCAAATTGAGGTAAACAGGGGGAGTAAACTCAGTAGGAATTAATTCAGCTCTATCTGGTGGATTTCATCGTCAATTTTGTTCACTGCAGGGACACAATTATTCTCTCAAGAGACCGCATATTTGACTGCACTTACCTCAAAATTCATCTCTAAACCCCTAGATTCCCTGCTGTGAATGCTGTTTACTCAAAGGCTGCACCAATCAAGCCCAGACAATAAATATTTATAATGTAACACTGGGGCATGAAATAATATTTCCCATACAGAATGACCTGCTATGACCAATAGGCCTACTTTTTAAACCAACAGATTCATGAAAAAAAAAAAAAAAAAAAAAAAAAAAAAAAATCCTGCCTTTTAGTTTATACAAATGTTACTAAGCACGAAGAATCTGTCTATCAAAAAAATTCATGTAGTTGTCATGGTCTTTAGAAGATCATAGCATGAGACTGAAGCATTGCCATTTATTCTAGTGCAACTTCACAAAATCAATGGTGGAATATAGAAAGTCTCCAAAATGACTTATTTAAACAAAATTAAAAAACAATTTTTTTTAGTCATGCATTAAAATAGCTTGAATGTAACTTTACACCCTTGCTTCATTTAGTATACGTGCAAATGAGCCCCGCCTCCACTCACTCACACCATGCAGCTCAGAGATCCACTCTTTACTATAGTAAACAGTGCACAATGGCAAGTGGAAACACTCGTTTAATTCAGCCATATATGTTTGAATCAGAAAATGATTCAGAAGAAGAATTATGTATTATGCTTTTTCCTTTCATGCAGTATGAATGAAGCTGTTTTTGAATGTAAAAGGTCTGCAAAGTTTTAAATATCAAAGTGCACGACAAATAGGGTCGTCAGCAATTCCAATCTCAACTCCAATGTTTGAACCTGAAACTAATTCAGAAGAAGAAGTGGAGGAGTGAATTATACAGGCTCGTATACAAGTCAATGTATCAGAATCGTAATGCATTTTATGTATTGCTCTCTACAACATCAGACACATAACGGTAATTAATATGATTAGCCTTTTGCTTGACTACGTTATCAAACAGCTAATAATGTGTTGCTAATGTTATTCAAACCATGTTCCCGTTTGCCATCTCAGTCTGCCTTCTAACAATCAACATCCTTAGAAATACTTTGAACAACTTAGAGTGTCAGTGGAGAAAGGCATAGGTCATCATAACATAGTAATATGGCCTACATCATATACATAATTCACCCGCTATATTGCTAAATGTACCTGATTTTTCATACTGTATTAACAGAAAAATACACCGGGATGACCTGGCTTCTTACTCCCCTGCTTCATAGCAGTTAATGATATGCTAACGCCCATCCGGATGTTGACGTGATTGGTTACAAGGTAGTTTGTGACGTAAGAAACAGGCGATTTCAAGCCATGTTTTGAGACTGTCGGTTTTAAGGAAAAAAATCATGAATTATGACATGAATTTGCACATGGTTTATCTTAAAGCATATAAAAAATACCACAAAAGCATATAAACAACATACCATGAGGAATCAAATTTTAATGTATCTTTTGATATAAAAGAGCTTGATGTACTATGAAAACATACTATAATTTTAAAAAACTTCCTCCCCAGTCCAAAAAAGCCAGTACATGTTGCAAATAAAAGAAAATACTACAGACATATTAAAAAAAAAAAGCTTAATAAAATGTTAAAACATCTACTATATTACAGTGAAATGCGATTTATATGTAGCTTGCACAGTTTTTTTTATTATTTTTAGACAGAACACACTGGTATGAAAGGGCATCAGTGGAGAAAGATGATCTTTGGTGTAATTACAACATCCACCGTTATTAGTAAGCTACAATACTAATGTTTTAGATAACGTACTGTATGAATAATTAAAGAAAAATCGAATTAAAAAGGAAATTCAGACATTATGAAAAAACACAAATATTAAAATACCAAAAATATTATAATAAATAATAATGTTAATAATGTAAATAATAATGTAATATATTACATTTAGCAAAAACTTTTTTATTTTTTGTCAGTATTTAATTCTCAGCAAAAATATTGCGTTAGCTTTCGTCATCAGTATCCTGCTTTCAAAAAGTACCTTTTTACTGCAGTACTTGATTCCAATATACCTCTTTATCTCCATAAGACACAGATTTCAATCAAAGGCAGGGCACCATTTCCTCATCCTGTTGTGACATAAAACCCCCTAACACATGGATCTCTTTTTTTCTCTTGGACCGTTGTTCCGCAGTTGTTCTGGGTAACAAACACTATCAAACGTGGCACTGCAAAAAGACGCTTGTACCTCCTCCCTCATCTGACAGCACACTGGCAGCTCCGTCATCTCCTGCACCCTAATCCTGCCCCAGGGGCAGTATTCTCACCAAACTCATTATGTCATGTCTCTGCACTGCAGTTGCAAATCTTTGAAACACCAAGTGCTGCTCTGATACAGACAACACACTGCTGTTCACCACTAACTCGCTTTTTTCCTCTCGTTTCCTTCTATCCCTCTGAATTATGCATGCTGTTTCCATCACTCACACTCCTCTAAAGACGTCTTCTTCTGCCAATTAATGGTACAGTGGAAGTGCGAAGGGATGAAGAATGGGCGCTTGTTGCATTGGAGAATAGTTCAGATGAATATACATTGATGACAGCGTGCGGGTCAAGGATGCGTTGAGGAGCCGAGGATATTCTTGAAGTCTGCGGCACTGCTTGTCTGAGGCACAGTGTGAGGGGTCAGGGAAAAGCTGGGGCTGGCATATATCAGGGTCAATAGACATGGAGCTGTTATCTCCCTTTGGGCTCCTTCCAAGACCATGTGTATATGGTCAAAAGCAAAAGCAAAGTTGTTTAATGTTCTACTTGCTTTTGCAATGACACAAAATCTGGTTTGAGTACAGTAGATTCTGCCATCAATTCAGAAGTGTCATACACATTCAAACTGAGATGACTGAGCCAAGTGGATTTTGAATGCAATTTCTAAAATACGTTTTCTCCCTTTAAAGTGCCCCTTTAATGCCTGTTCCTTTCATGCAGTGTGTAATATAGCTGTTTGTGAATGTAAAAGGTCTGCAAATATTTAAGATTAGCGTGCAGGACTAATAGATTCGTCAGCTGTGTAACAATGTAGCAAATTTACATAATGCCAGCCTATGGTCTTCATTGGCTGCAGGCAAAAAAACATTTACTTTTACCTACCCTCAAAAACTGTACTTGTAGCTGAGGCCTTCTTGTTGTCGACATGTCGAGTAGACGCTGTATTCAGTGCTGCAGATCGACTTTGCACACGCTTCAAAAGTCACCTTTATTTATATGGCGCTTTATACAATACAGATAGTTTCAAAGCAGCTTTACATGCAGTGATAAACATAATGATTCAGATGCAAACAGAATTCAACTCTGCTACAGTCATTATTCAGTTGAAATCAGTTCAGTGTTGATTCATTTCAGTTCAATAACTGTGTAAAGTACATCAGTTATGAGATGAGTTCAATTCAGTTATAAAGCAGCTCTGCAGAAAAGAGTGATGTCATCATCCTGCTAAGTTGAGTTCTCATCTGATAGTGTCAGTGCAGACAAATCAGTAATATTGTTGAATATTAAGTGTCCCCAACTAAGAAAGCCAGAGGTGACAGTAACAAGGAACCCAAACTTCATCAGGTGACAGAACGGAGAAAAAAACTTGGGAGAACCCAGGCTCAGTCGGGGGGCCAACGAACGAACAGGGCGTGATTATGATTCAGGCTGCATCAGAAGTCAGATTGTGGATCGGTAGCATTCAAAATATTTAATCCAGTTCCTTCTGGTATGGAGATGAAGCTGGTCATTGGGGTCTGTGCAGAGGACTTGTCTGGCTCTTATGTTCTTTGCTGAGGATCTGTGCCGATGACTGTCATGTCGACGAGGCCTTGCATGGGATTGTCTAGACACGGTCTCTGTGATGAGGTCATGTCTAGGTGCAGGTCCACCATCTGATCTGGATATGACAAAAGGATGAGGACTGAAATGAAAAAAAAAAAAATGAAAAAAAAAAAGTTGTTCTTTTTTTTTTTTTACAACATACAACAAAATGTTTTATATATTTCTGTTTTATTTTTAAATAATCATGTTTAAGTTCAACTACAATTTTGCTTAGTTATATACAAAAGGAGACCTGGGCTTGTCACACTTTTTACTCCAATAAATATTTCTCACAGTATTTTTATTTTATAAGATAATTTTCTGTACATACAATGATTACAAATAAATAGCTATTAAACATTCCATTCCATTCCATCTTCTTCCGCTTATCCGGGGCCGGGTCACGGGGGCAGCAGTCTAAGAGGCTCTCCAGCGTCCTAGGTCTTCCCCGGGGTCTCCTCCCAGTGGGACACGCCCGGAACACCTTCACGGGAAGGCGTCCAGGAGGCATCCGGAACAGATGCCCAAGCCACCTCAGCTGACCCCTCTCGATGTGGAGGAGCAGCAGCTCTACTCTGAGCTCCTCCCGAGTGACTGAGCTTCTCACCCTATCTCTAAGGGATCGCCCAGCCACCCTGCAGAGAAAGCTCATTTCAGCCGCCTGTATCCGGGATCTTGTCCTTTCGGTCATGACCCAAAGTTCATGACCATAGGTGAGAGTAGGAACATAGATTGACCGGTAAATCGAGAGCTTCGCCTTGCGGCTCAGCTCTTTCTTCACCACGACAGACCGGTACATTTACCGCATTACTGCAGAAGCTGCACCGATCCATCTGTCAATCTCCCGTTCCATCCTTCCCTCACTCATGAACAAAACCCCAAGATACTTAAACTCCTCCACTTGAGGCAGGAACTCTCCACCAACCTGAAGTGTGCAAGCCACCCTTTTCCGACTGAGGACCATGGCCTTGGATTTGGAGGTGCTGATTCTCATCCCAGCCGCTTCACACTCAGCTGCAAACCATCCCAGTGCATGCTGAAGGTCCTGGTTTGATGAGGCCAACACGACAACATCATCTGCAAAGAGCAGAGACGAAATCGTGTTGTCACCAAACCTGACACCCTCCGGCCCCTGGCTGCGCCTAGAAACTCTGTCCATAAAAATTATGAACAGAACCGGCGACAAAGGGCAGCCCTGCCGGAGTCCTACATGCATCGGGAACAAGTCTGACTTACTGCCGGCAATGCGAACCAAGCTCCTGCTTCGGTCGTACAGGGACCGGACAGCCCTTAGTAAAGGACCCCGGGCCCCATACTCCCGGAACCCTCCGCCGCCGCGAGGGACACAGTCGAATGCCTTCTCCAAATCCACAAAGCACATGTGGACTGGTTGGGCAAACTCCCATGAACCCTCCAGCACCCTGTAGAGGGTATAGAGCTGGTCCAGTGTTCCACGGCCCGGACGAAAACCACACTGTTCCTCCTGAATCCGAGGTTCTACTATCGGCCGTATTCTCCTCTCCAGTACCCTGGCATAGACTTTCCCAGGGAGGCTGAGAAGTGTGATTCCCCTGTAGTTGGAACACACCCTCCGGTCCCCCTTCTTACAAAGAGGGACCACCACCACGGTCTGCCATCCCAGAGGTACTGTCCCCGACCGCCACGCGATGCTGCAGAGGCGTGTCAGCCAAGACAGCCCCACAACATCCAGAGACTTGAGGTACTCAGGGCGGATCTCATCCACCCCCGGTGCCTTGCCACCGAGGTAGTCAAGAAACTCCTCTGTGGTGTGGTGACTTCAGCTTGGGTGATGGACGAGTCCACCTTTGAGCCCTTAGCCTCTGCTTCCTCAATGGAAGACGTGACGGCGGGATTGAGGAGATCCTCAAAGTATTCCTTCCACCGTCCAACAATATCCCCAGTTGAGGTCAACAGCTCCCCACCTCTAACTGTAAACAGCGTTGGTAGGGCACTGCTTCCCTCTCCTGAGGCGCCGGACGGTTTGCCAGAATCTCTTCGAGGCCAGCCGATAGTCCTTCTCCATGGCCTCACCGAACTCCTCCCAGGCCCGAGTTTTTGCCTCCACAATCACCCGGGCTGTAGTTTGCTTGGCCTGCCGGTACCCGTAAGCTGCCTCAGGAGTCCCGCAAGCCAACCAGGCCCGATAGGACTCCTTCTTCAGCTTGACGGCATCCCTTACTTCCGGTGTCCACCACCGGGTTCGGGGATTGCCGCCTCGACAGGCACCGGAGACCTTACAGCCACAGCTCCGAGCGGCCGCTTCAACAATGGAGGTGGAGAACATGGTCCATTCGGACTCAATATCTCCAGCCTCCCTCAGGATCCGGTTGAAGCTCCGCCGGAGGTGGGAGTTGAAGATCTCTCTGACAGGAGACTCGGCCAAACGTTCCCAGCAGACCCTCACAGTACGCTTGGGTCTGCCAAGTCTGTCCAGCTTCCTCCCCCGCCATCGGATCCAACTCACCACCAGGTGGTGATCAGTTGACAGCTCCGCCCCTCTCTTTACCCGAGTGTCCAAGACATACGGTCGCAGGTCAGATGAAACGACCACAAAGTCGATCATCGACCTACGGCCTAGGGTGTCCTGGTGCCACGTGCATTGATGGACACCCTTATGCTTGAACATGGTGTTCGTTATGGACAAACTGTAACTAGCTATTAAACATTTCCATTGTTAATGATAAAGAAAAAAAATAGAAACACCATACACATTAACCATAGCAGGGCATGTTGTCACAGTGGAACCTGCCAAAAATTGCAGTCTAGTCATATTGAATTTTACGTGGATGAAAACAAGGCTGTGAGGGATTGACTTATAGTCTTTACAATAGCATGTGTCACAAACTGCTATAACAGACAGGTTGAGGATCCAAACGAAGCTTTTATTGGGACAATCCGGAATCGTAATCCATAAAACATAGGCAAATTAGTCAGAGGCCGTGCAGATAATACAAACAATAAACTGTAGGGCAGAAAACAAAGGCAAACGGGGAAATCCAGGACAACAGGCAGACGATCAAAACTAAGACATTGGAAACCAAGATAGAAAGGCTCAGAATTGCAGTGTAACACTGAACATACAAGACTTTGCAAAGAATGAATGAATACACCGGGTTTAAATAGGAAAACATAAACGAGATAATGATAAACAGGAGGTAGTAATCAGAACATGATGAGCTCAGCCAATGGGTTATGGGAAATGTAGTTCATGAAGTGGTGGCAATGGACTAGGGAGGAGTGCCCTCTGGTGGAGATCACTCCAGCTGGTGAATGTGACAGCTGGTTTAAATGTCCTAGATCACAATATTTTCACATATCACAACTTTAAAAATGTATTCATTTATTTAATTATTAGTTTTGTCTACTGAAAGTTTTTTTCTTTTTTTTCTCTTTTTTTTCTCTTACTTCAGATGTTTTGGCAGCTGAACAACTAGGTTTTCGATACAGAATAATACAGTCTGTTGCATACAATGTACTTCTCTCCATCAGTCTTGTTTTCATTCATGTAAGAAATAAAATAATAATAAAAACACAAAATGAAACAAAAATGTTAAACATTAACACAAAAAAGGTATTGTTTTTTTATTTATTTTTTACCAATGAATAATGTCACTAAAAATATAATAAATAAAAAAAATATTTTAAAATGTTATATGATTATTATTGACAATAAAAAAATAAAAATAAAAAACGACCTGAGCATAACACCAAGGTCATGTATTTGATTCCCAGGGGACGCATGAACTGACAAAATGTACATATTGAATGCACTATAAGCCGCTTTGAATAAATGTGTCTGCCAAATGCATAAATGTAAATGTTCCAGGCTTGAACATCCAGGCTGAGAAGAACTGTCCATGGTCCTGATCCTGCACCACCACATTAATCTAATACATGTGACCTACTTTGTTTGAAACTTTATCATCACGTTATAGGACCTCTATTTATTGGATATGCAATCTTCATTAGTTTTGGACATCTCTCAACAGTACTGCTGTGTCTTAAATTGGCTGTCTTACACAGATGTTGCTTCTGAGCATCATGAGTCACTTTATGAGTTCTGTGTATGCAGAGAGCTGTAGTCTTTGTGATTTGTTGCACCTGGATCTTGACAGTTTACAATATCTGCGCATCTCATTGTACCTGTTTGTGTCAGTAGCGATGTCTTTGCGTGTCAGCACTGATTTTTTGATGTGCAGCAGGAAACAGACAAGGATGGGATGCAGGCCTAATCCATCTAAATGTTAATACTATAGCCATTAATTACCCATGATGCAGTGTCACATTAAACCATCAAATATTTATAGTCTATTGTGATACAGCTGGTACATTCATCTCAATCAGAGTCAATCCCACCTTCAGCTTGATGGTGTCATATCCTCCCCCCTGGCTCCACACAACTAAATCATCAACAACAAAACTGATAGCCCCAATGCAAAATAAGTGATTTGAAAGTGAGGCAACATTTTAATGAAACTTTAATTGTAGTTGTAGGGTGTATCATGTAGTCTGATACATGCAGTCCAAGTTACATGCTATTGCCTCATAGCTTAACAGCTTTATACCTCAAGTATTATCGATCTTAATCACGGCTAAATGCATCCTTACTCTATCATACATACTGTAGCAATGTCAGTAAGATACAATGGTTCTAAATCATCAATGCTTGAAGTTTTTTAGGAGAAAATATATGACTAATAATAAAACAGATGACAATGTCTAGCTGATTCAGTATGAATGGCTTCTTTCACATTCTCTGCTGCCTGCTCTTGGTAAGTGTGGTTTGGCATGTTGTCTATATAGCACTTACTTAAAGACAATAATTCAATAATCTACAAATAAATAAAGTATTATAAATCAATAACATTTATTTGATCAATTAGCATGTTAAATTGATAAACAAAATCATTTTATGCATGAAAGAGCAAAAAAAGTAATTTATTTTCTTTCTTTTTATTGTTAACCAAAGTTCAAAGTCCAGTTACACAAATGCCTATTCTTTCCAAACTGTTTACTGTATAAATTGTTTGCTGAAAAGCCTATCCGTTGTTTAATAGGCAGGTTCCATTGTGACAATATGCCCACAACAGTCACAGAAGGGTCACTGTTTTGTTTTCTCTTGGGCAATAACAGTTGAAATATTCAGTAGATTTTATTTATTTATTTTTGCAGTATGGACATTACGGTATGTGCCTATAAAAAAAAATTGACTTTCAAAAATAAGCCTACCCTGAGATACTATTCACCACTGGTGTAAAAGGTGTGACAGATAGCCCAAGACCATTAAAACACAGCATGAGGTTAGATGAAAAGAGCATTTCGTATTACTTTAAATCTACCCACATTCTGTTTGAGATCTTAAGTAGACATACTTGACACATCATACTTATTTAGGTTCAGAAGCGAAGTGAAAATTTACCGTGTTTGTAGGTGATATATATGCAGATCACTGAAGGACCATAGTGAGCAGCCCTAATTATTGATATTTTCATGTCAATTTATGGTAAAAGCTGAATTTTCCTTTGAAGCTTATGACTCACTATACACAGTCCATTAAATGACATTGTGAAAGCCTGTTTCCCTCCTTTACCTGGCAGCTCTCCCATATCCATTTTATAACTCTCCTCTGAAAAGACTGGTTTTCCTTTTAACACTAGTCAAAAACAACCTCTTTTCATACTAAGAGTCACCTCTCTTTTCTTCACCCACAACAGGTCCGTGATTTACTGCTCTCCACATGTTCCCTTCTGGCCATCTGTGTACCGTAAAAATAATAATAAAAAAATAAAATAAAAAAAATCATTAAACATTTGAAGATGTGCGTAAATACAAACTATATATTTTTCTAGCTCTTCCAGATATCTCTGCTCTGATAATAGTAATACTATTTTACTATAGTTGAAATACTATAGGAAAATATGGTATCAGAATGTAATATTAGAATTGAATGCATCTATCATATTCTCTTCATCCCATATATGTGTCACCATTATGTTTAGTTTAGTTTTGTTTTCATGGACTTTCAGTTTGTTGTCATTTTCCACGTGTCTTTGTTTAGATTCCGCCACTCATCTGTCTCCTTGGTTACAGTCATTATTAGTTCATCAGTGTCAGTTGTGTTCTATGAATTATCCTCGGTTGTATTTGCTTTATAAGTTTATCCCTCACGTTCATTCTGTTTCGTTCTACGTTACCTTTAGTGTGTGTTGCCCAGCCTGTCTTTGTGTTATTTGTATTATCCTCATTAAACTTCATATTGGAACTTTATTCATCATCTTCGTCAGCCTTCCTGCAACCACCCGTGACGATATACAATGCTTTTCTCTTGTCAAATAGATTTTAATTCCAACATTGCTTTATAGTGAACTATCTTATTCACTGATAAGGTTCTGTGACATTATGCGTACAGTATATGTAAATATCACGTTTAAAACTTGATAATAAAATTGCGGGTTTAGTTCTTCTTTAATTCCGTGGTGAAAATATATTAAATTTGGTCTCATTAAAAATAATGATATGCCTGAAACAAAATCGGATGTTCTAAAGCAAGTGTTTGATATTGGATACATTTGTGCGTCCAGTGCCTTTAGTGTTCAAGCACCTGATCTGAAAATCATTTTAAAAACATTGCCTATCGTAATCAGGTTAGTTGCGGCATTCAACTCCTTTCTCATTTCAAAAGATTGACTGGGTCAGTTCAGCTTCAGCTAATATTGTATTAGTTGTAATGCTCAAAATTGTAGCTAATAATTTTTGCTGCTGAGCGACATGGGAAATCTGATACAGCAATCTTTGAATAGTAATGTTTAAATAATGAGAGTAAAACAAATTAGGAAGAATAAATAGATGATAAAAATATACTAGATACAAGAAAAATCTAAATTGTTGTTAGCCAACAAATTATGACCCTCAATGCTTTGAGCCGGTGTCCTTTAGAACTCATGATGGCTGTTGTAGACTGATGGGCATAAAAAAAGGCTTGTTTTAAACTGGGTTCCATCATTTTGCAGCTCTGCAGAAAACTGTTTGTTTGGGTTCTGTTTTTTTTTTTAATTCATGCATTCAAGCAAATACTTAACCAGTCCATAAAGTGGAGGTTCTATTAATTGGTTTACTGTCAGGCCTGGGGTTATGCTGTTTAAAAACTGCTTGGAACAATAAATCTGTAAATGCTTTCATCAGAATTCAGGAATGAGAATTTAATATACAAACGTACATCAATCGTACATCAATTTCACAACAACAAAGAGCCATACCTGTGGATTAAAATGAATAGATCCTTCAAATGTGCACATTTGCTGCTGTTTAATCTCTCATTATTAATGAGAGATTAATTTCAGATTGACTGAAGAGTGCCACCAAGCCCCATGGTAAACAATATTCAGTGGAAAAAAAGGGGTTTTCATCAAAATAGGTTTGGGACACAGTCTCAGTATTCATATCCAGCAACTGAAAATTCTACAGAATGAAACCTCTATGAATATATTCATAAGTGTTTTTTCACCAAGGAATTGTGAAGGGAAATTTATTCCATTCAGAGGAACAAAGTAAAGACAAATAAATGTCATCGCTAATTATTAATGTTGCCAGGTGGAGAATTGGTTGCCTTTCATTTCAAACTGTGTAGCATGTTTACACAGATTGCTTTATTCTCATAGTAAGATAACAAGATATATTCACGGCCATAAATCAGTGCAGTATATGGTAACTACACAGTAGATAGAGTTTTTATTTCAGTCGAAAAGGAAACAAAAAGATAAAGTTAATGTGTAAAAGGTATTTTGCAATGAGAAAAAAAATATGCATAACTAAAATGCATTTCATGTCCCCAAAACCACCTAAAATTCAATACAAAAAAGTCCATTGTATGATCATGATTATTATTTTGATGAATATAGATGGTTTTGAGAAAAGTTGGACAGGGATATCTGTAGGTAATGGGCTTGCCGAAAGGTTGAATTGCTCCAACAGAATCTAACCCTAACCAGAGCTATATGCAATTAGCCCACAAGGTAAAGAGCCTTATTATGCATCAAACAAATAAATGTTAGATTATTTGTTATTTACTAGCAACAGCTATTTTAGCTCTAATGTAAATTAAAAAATAATATACTGATAATACACAACAATGCCAAGTGATCTTTCCGTGTCAACTGGTTGAGTGAGCAGTCTGATGGCGGTGACTGGGTAACAATGCAGTGGGGAAAGGAGCCGGAATCCGTTCAACAGCCTTGAACATGAATGTGGGATGCTGATCTCCTGGAGCACCAAAAAGGGAACATGGCAATCTGGAACATGCAGATGAGGCCCTGACGTATGCAGTAGGTCTTTAACAATCTGGAACACGCAGAAGAAGGTACCTTAAGCTGAAGGTTTGTTCGTCGGAGCTTAAAGGGATAGTTCACTTTGAAATAAAATTTTGGTATGTTTTAGCTTACCTCAAGGGCATCCAAGATGTAGGTGTCTTTTTTTCCGCAGTATCAATTTTGATATTTTTAGGTCAAACCGTTCTTGTCTGACAGTCATATCATGCAGGTCTATGGTCACCCCCTCAAAGACCATGCACAGAGTCCAAATTAAAACAATTCCCCATCGTCCAAATTAAACAATTCCCCATCATAAGTACACATTGATGGCCTAAGACACGAAACGAGCGGTTTGTGTGAGAAAACGAACAGTATTATCGTTTTTACCTCTTGTAACACAGCCATATCCAAGTGATCTGAGGGCGCGAGCGCATCCTGGTGTGTGACGTGTGCGCAGACTGGTGCATAGATATATATACACTAGATGTCGCCTTGGCTACGGCAGTTCATTGGAACGAATGTCTTTAATGCGACATCTAGTGTATTTCTATGCACCAGTCTGCGCACATGTCACACAGCAGGAAGCGCGCGCCCTCAGATCACTTGGACGTGGCTGTGTTACAAGAGTAAAAACGATATAAATACTGTTCGTTTTCTCACACAAACCACTCGTTTCGTCTTAGGCCATCAATGTGTACTTACGATGGGGAATTGTTTAATTTGGACAATGGGGAATGGTTTTAATTTGGACTCTGTGCATGCTCTTTGAGACAGTGACCACAGACATGCATTAAATGACTGACAGACAAGAACGGTTTGACCTAAAAATATCAAAATTGAAACTACTGCGGAAAAAAAGACACCTACATATTGGATGCCCTTGAGGTAAGCTAAAACATACCAAAATTTAATTTCAAAGTGAACTATCCCTTTAACCATATTGCAAATGTGTCTTTCTGTCATCTGCCTTTCTGGGCTAAAGACTCAGAACTTCATTCGACTTCGACGTCAATCCGCTTTTTGTCTCTCTGGTATGGAGACTCTGGACGTGTTGTAATTGTTACTGTCACACTGGACAAAGACTCTGAACTTTGTGTTTGTTAATCTATCTTTCCTCACAGACTGCCAGACAGTCTCATTCACAACAAGGAGTGATTCACAACAAGGAGTGTCTGTTGAAAGCGTGTTTATCCCTTTCCGATGAGGAGGAGATTGCGCTTTGGCGCTTCTCCATCCCAGTGCTGTGATTGGCTGTAGGAATCAGAGGGGGCACACACCGTGTGGCCCACCCTTCTTTTCCCTGTCTAACTCATTTGCATATTCTAAAGCACATAGTTATAATAGCGTATTTAAAATTTTATCCATAACCATGCATTTCACATTTTCCACAACACCACCAGTATACCTTTGGCAATGTTAGAGTCCAAACCCAAACTGCCATGCATGCATTCAATCGTACATTAACAAGATGTTGCATTACAAATAGCTGTCACTGAATGGATGTGTTGTAGTTTACATCAGTTTTAAGGTTTCCATACATGGTTATGGACTTGGATAGATCCTTGTGGTCTCTCTTCATTTCAGCCAACACTGCTGCATCCAAAAGGCCCTGAAAAATTTTCACTACATTGTTTACAATAAGCCTATGCCCTATTTATTTCATTCCATTGTCCTTTTCATTTATTATTTTCTACTGAACATTCAAAAGACACTTTGAATTCTGCAATTTTGAAAAACCTTGAATGTGGCACTTGCAACAATTGCACTGGGGGTGTCATTCATTTTAACAAGCTAGACAACCAGTATTAATTGTATTATGTATTATGGCCAACACACAATACATTTCTGAAAACACACCAATATTACAGAGCTTTTTAGTGCAAGTAGACAATGAACATAGTTTTCCAACATTAAATAGCCTACTCCCAGAAGTGTGCTGTGACTCACAGAACCAATTAAATGCTGCAAAGAGGAAGGTTTTACAAATGAATTTAGTGCACTCAGCACATTATACATAACTTACAACATCTACTTCTATCTCCTGCTTGTAATTGTACTGCAAACCACTTACAGTGCCACTTACTGTACTTGTACTGTATATGGCTTGACTGGCAAAAAAATAAAATAAACGCATGGTCAAATTACATGTATCTCCTTGCAAAACAAAATATATTTTATAAATATAAGTTTTCTTATCTGCTCAATGAGAATGAAGTGGACAGGATCATCAGGTCAGAGGTCATTGAGTTTGTAGTTTCGTGGTTACTAGCTTTAGATATGTACTGTAGCAGTTTTGTTCAATGGACTTCCTGCAGAGATACTCCATATGGAGATACAGTAGATGTCCTCTGTTTCACTTCTCCTGAACACTTCTACATGGGACACTGCACTGACTGCTGATGTTGATTCACACTTTCATAGATGGTATCTCCACATCTGTGCTTCCAGGTTTGTGTTTGTATACGAAAAACTAATTATATAAGTTAACCAGGACAGGTTCACTTTCCTTCAAAACCATCACCATTTATATAACTGATTCTGTTATAGTGTGTAAATTGGAAAAAGGTGCAACACTCACGTGTTTACGTTTCAGCCATTGTCAAGGCCTTCATCAGACATCTATTATTGTATCTCATGAATTGTCTTGACAACTCAGAAACAAGTTAAAATGTTTCTATCTCACATTTTTCTCAATTATTATTATCGTTGTCAGCATACATTTTATTATCAGCATAAGAAAATCTGGTAACACTTTACAGTAAGGTCCAATTAAGTAGCGTTAGTTAATTCATTAAATAATATTAACTGACAATGACAAATATGCTTGTTACACTACATAATCTGTTAATGTTAATAAAAATACAACTGTTATTTGTTAGTTCATGTTAGCTCAGATCCATTAAATAATATGAGCTGATACAACTTTTGATTGATACATGCTTTAAAAGTATTTTTCATAGTTCATGGTGGTAATGTAGTAATGTTAACAAATGGATGTTTATTGTAAAGTGTTACCAGAAATCTGAGTAACAAATGATAAAAAATAAGAAAAAAATATATACTTAAATAGCAGTCAAAAATTGTATCCCTTAAAATTCATCTTTAATAATAAACATGAATGGTAATGTGTTTTATGCATCATAATGGTAATTGATATGATTAGCTTTTGTCTCGACTTTGTTATCAAACAGCTAATGTGTTGCTAATGTTACACAAACACAATCTTATTCCTCTCTCTGCTTCATCAATATCAACAAGTCTCCTGGACATTTAAAAATGGAGGGTTACTTATCACCTTATGCTCAAAACTATCATGCTCACCGTGTAAATCAGTTCCTCCTCCATTCTGTCTCTCTCCAATTTTGTTGAAGGTTACACAGGCTGACTCATTTTAAACATATGGGCTCCTGTCTACACAGCAGTCCTGGATCCTCATGTTCTCTTTAGAGGCTGCAGATGTTAAAGGATTAGTTCACCCAAAAATGAAAATTCTGTCAGTAATTACTCACCCTACTACAATTTTGCACACAAAAAGTATTCTCATCGCTTGATAAACTTAAGGTTGAGCCACTGTAGTCGCTTAGACTATTTTAACAATGTCTTTACTAACTTTTCTGGGATGGCAGATATCGATTGCATAGAAGCCTATGAAGGAGTGAGCCATCTCTCAGATTTCATCAAAAATATATTTTATACTTAATTTGTGTTCCGAAGATGAACAAAAGTCTTACGGGGTTGGAACACCATGAGGGTAAGTAATTAATGACAGAATTTAAATTTTTGGGTGAACTAACCCTAAAGCTAAATATACAATTTTCAATCAAGAATATATGCAGAACACACCATTTTGGTGTGATAATTATTATTATTATTATTAATTTTTTTTTGTATATGAAACAGAATTTTCACTCACTTAATCTTCATATAAACACTGTCCAGAAATCTCTTGCAGTCATACCAGCAAACCCATAGCAGCCAGCAGTGAATGAGCTCTCAAATGCATGCCTGCTTTGCTTCAAGCCACGCTTTGTTGTAAGCTTAACA
The DNA here is from genome assembly GCF_964197995.2 of Scardinius erythrophthalmus. Lineage (NCBI taxonomy): Eukaryota > Metazoa > Chordata > Actinopteri > Cypriniformes > Leuciscidae > Scardinius > Scardinius erythrophthalmus. The sequence goes on along the minus strand of NC_138229.1, from coordinate 19,897,353 downwards.
GTTAAAATACGCAAAATACACCTTAGTTAAGAGTATAAATATGAACTGTTCCTAAAGACCATGCCTAAAACATCCTGTACAGAGCATTGCTATCTGGTGCCTTTTTTGTAAGGACCTGTTTGACAACTGAATTCTACATTCTGCTCCTTGCTGAAGCGTAATTGTCACAACATGTATGTGCATCATGTCAGTCACGTCTCACGCAGCTATCTGAGCCCTGCAGTTCAGTGGCAGCTCACTGACAATGCATGTACAGAGATCTCACCAACACTCTTGTTATAATCAACAAAGCTGTCTACACTGCGTAATGCATCTTTTATTTACACCATAAACACACCTTGCAGCGTCTTATTCAAGCAATATGGTATGAGTGTTGTAATATATTGTGAAAATAGTGATGGTTAAAAGGTTTTAGGTAGGAAATCTAACCACATCATAAACAAGTGATATTCATCATAAAGTGACATTCTTAGACTACAAAATGGTCAATGATATAACAGAATGTTTCTATGAAACAAAATAATTACTACAGTGTTTGCATAGGGATGAATAGCTCATAGAAGTTATGTAAGGGATAATCCACGGCTAGCTGTGCATTAAACAATTTTAATGCACAATGTGGAGGCAACAAACAACCCGACGCAAAGTGCTTTAAACTCCTCAAAGCATTAAAAACGTAATGCTGTTATTGATGTTTGCAGTGCAATATTTGACCAGAAGAGTAAAATTACTTTCGCCAGTTACGACTCGTTATCTACTGCTTTGAATCAGACACAGAGATAAATTAGTGCGTAAAACATTTGTTTGAATTAATGATTTATAGCATTTATTTGAATTAATTATTGTGATAGAGATTTTCAAGATAATCCAACAGCCAAATTTTCTGGGGGCCATGACATTTTTGTGTAAATGATCAAAAATGTTGGCAGTGTCAGGTAACTTAAAAAAAAAAAAAAAAAAAGCTGACGGGGACAGTTTAATTACTTAAAGGAGACATATCATGCTTTTAAATTGTTCCTTTTTACATATAAATCATACATTTGTAGTCTATATAAAGCGGAACTGCAATGCTTGGGTCTGAATTCCTCATTATTATAGCTCCACAGGCCCCTTTTCTACCCCTTTTCTGAGGTGCGTCTCAATCAACCCGTTTTGGTGCGGTCTCTTTAAATACAACTGAGACACTTCATACCCCGCCCCTCTACAGGTTGCAGAGGTTCAACTCCACCCCGTTCAGCCATTTTTGTAGTTTGATAGCAGATACGATTATCTAGCTGCACAGAAACTTTTTATTCACACGTTATTATTAACAAAATGTCAACAACGGAAGACTTGTCCATCCAGCCTTACATGTTCGAGCCAGAGTCAGAGCCGGAGCGAGATGAAAATGAAGACGACGAATCTGCAGAACAACGTCTTCATATGGATGTATCGCAATGGTGTGTACTGTATTTACACATGAAACTTTGGTCTTCCGACCTTTTACCACCGTGTCGATTTATTTTGATTAATATGTCCGAGGGAGAGAGAGCAAGACAGCGTCTAGTTTGGAGACGGTGATGTCTTGTTTACACGTTCGTCTGGCTCTGAAGAGAGAGAGAGTGAGCGCGCGCGCGTCCGGGTCTCTCTCTCTGCACGTTCTTTTAGTTAAACATGCGTCCTGACACAAGCGCGGCAGTTCATCTACATTAGACGGTGTAATGAAGTGTGTGGGTTACTACATCCAACAACCGAACATTTTAACTTACCCTCTCGTAACTTCTGCATCCTTTAGCTTGGACTACAAAATTGCAGTGAGAAATAGAAATGGCGGATTGCTCGAAGTGTTGGGCCGGGAGTCAATGTCCTTATTTGGCAGTTCCGCTGCAAATGCTGTGACGTGTTAGTTCACAAAACGTCATAGATAACAGAAAAATCGGAACAGGTTGAAAAATATGACCAAAACAGAATATAAAGATATCAACGAAGCACCTGAAGAGAATAATTTCATATTTTCTGTACTTCTAAACACTCCAAATATACAACAAAATGCATTTAAGGGCTAAAAAAGTGGATTTAGCATGATATGTCCCCTTTAAAGCAGCACTCAGTAGCTTCTGGATTTCTTCGCTGTATTCTCGCTTTTTGCTCGCAGGTTTCTCTCTAGAGCTCCCCCACAGCTTCGGAATAGATATTTGACAACACTGTTGTAAAAACTCGTTGGTGATTCTCAGACACCAGAGGCTATAGATCAACGACATCAAAGCAGATGGGACATTCTTTAAAACGTCTTCTTCATTCGGGTTCGTACAGCGTGAGGGAGCGCAATAATGACAGCATTTTAGCAGATTTCTTTTGGCCGTAAAGCAATTGTTTACATCGCAAGACCTGATATCACGCGAGACTTCCTGACGTGGCGGCCGGCGACCCGCCGGCTCAAAGTTGCAAGTGCGTATTTTCCGCTCACGGGCACCAGGGGGGTGCGAAACGACCACCATTCAACCCGAAATAAGTAATATAACCATTCCAATGACTCCGAAGCTGTTCAGTTAAGGTAAAAAAAGTTACTTAGTTCACCTTTAAAACATTACTGAAAACAGCACATTAATATAGACCTGTGATTAAACTGACTTGGAACTACATATACATTAAACAGTTTTATTGCACACCTTCCAGCCAATCAAAATCGAGTATTCGGACAGACCATGGTATAATTGAAGGTTAATATTGTGGAATATATTATATAAAATGACAATACAAATGGAACACCACATTAACCAATCAGAAGCAAGAATTATAACTATCCATTTTATATTGGGGGGTAGTGCCTACATTGCAAGTGAGCAGCATGATCCAAAACTCCAAATTATATATATATTTATTGGTTGTTGGCCATAACATCAAAATAACTATCTGCTTATCATTACCGGCCAGCATTCTAAAACTTGTTTTGTGTTTCAGGTGATGTTCAGCAATTTTCTGACAAATTTTCAACATTTTTTAGTAAATTGCACAAACCATAATTGTAATTCCAATTATTTATTCATTATTTATTGTGCAAGTTAGGAAAAGATTTGAAAATAAATGACTCACTGCGCGGAAGGTCTCCAACTGCAGTATTTCTATCCATATTTCTGCTCAGTGTGATTTCTGTTCACAGAGTTCCTGCATTGAAAATAACGGTTTCTATGAAAAGAGTTCTAAAGCTTCATTAAAACTTTTCCAAAGCAAACGCCCATCTTCAGTCCTCCCATGGGATGCAGGGAGCCCCAGATCTCTGAGCCTGTGCACCTCATTAAAGGCTGTGACATCCCAGCACTTTTTAAACAACTGAATAATGTCTTATTTTATGACATCAACATCAGAATTTTTATTTAAGAAGGAAAATGTAGGCTTGGAAAAGAAGTCTTATATGAGGCATAACCAATTTCATTTAATTTATTTCTTTTAACCGTTTTAGTCTTCCTTTGATTGGGTTTAATCAGCACCTGCAGGAAAGCGCTCTTTCCTCCTGGGGTTAATTTAGCCCTAGGAGCTCGGCGTAGCAATTTTCCAAATGCCATTGCAAACATAATTTATATTTTAAAACTTGAAACAATTGAATTCAAATGTCCTTAAACCTGAGCCATGGAGATAAAATTGACTTGAGCTCATAAAAATGACTCTTTTCTCTACTTTTGTGATAAGAATATGATACGATGATTATTCCACAACATAAAGTTGCACTTCTATTCCTTCCTGTAGAAATTAAGAAAGAAATTAACAGAGTTATCAGAGATAATTTAACCCTACAAACACACATGTACACACTAAGGTCCAGATTTACTAAACAGGGCAAATTAGCATCAGAGCACAATTCTAAAAAAGCGCAATCTACTGACGACGTTCAAATTAAGGCTACGTCTAGCCTACATTAATCCGAATTGAGTTTTCATTTTAAAAACCGTCCACACTAGTTCTTTTTAGTTTGTCACAAGCATTTTCCAAAAGTTTCACATCCACACTTAAACATCGGAAAACGCTAAATTCACTAACTTAACCTAACCCTAACCCAGCGCATGGGTAAACCCTCATAAAAAGCTCACTGAGATGATACAGACAGAACAGGACATTAAGTTATCACGCAATTCTTCTGGCAGGATCATTTTATTTAGCAAAAATATCTCACCATTCACTGATGCGTCCAGGTCGCACTGACTCACAATTATATGTTTGGTCTAAAATACAACTGCTCTCATGTTTTGCGAGTAAAATGCGAGTGAATTTGTTATATTAGTGCGAGTGTGCAAAGTAACATATTTTAGCAACTGTGTGAAAGCGAATAGCACATAACAGGCACAATACAGGTTTAAACATGAATATATATGGGTTCAATATGCGTCACATGACTAAACTTATGTCATCGAATTTAAATACCTCCATTTTCACAGTCGAAAACAGCGTTTTCAAATGTATCCAATTTGGAGAGCGTTAATAAGAACAATGTCTTAGTGTGGACGGAAGGTCAAAACGGAGAGAAAAAGATGCATTTTCCAGTGAAAATGTATTAGCGTGGAGAAGGCCTAAAGAACACAGACGCAGCCGGATCATAATGACCACCGCAATCTACCAGTTAGCATCTTGTTTAAAGGGGTCATATTATGCCCTTTTATGAAGTATTGATTTTGTTTTTGGGGTGTACTTGAATATGTTTCCATGCTTGATTGGTCAAAATACGCATTCTTTTTCACGTGTTTTTACATTATTACTTTGGGTTGGGCTGTAGTCTACACGAGCCGTTCATCGTAGTTCTTCAAAAGTGGATTCTGTGGAATAGAATATCTCCCTTTGGAGTGGACTTTGAGCTTTGTAACCTTGCAGAACTTTTTTTTATGCTCAAACAGCAACATTACAGAGTAACTAAAGTTGAAAAAGCTAAAAAACATAATAGGATCCCTTTAAGACATGCTTTTTTGGGGGGCGGTAAATAACGGCGCAAACACCAGTTAATTGACAAGCGTAAACCTTAGTAAATCACCTTGCATGATTCATTTCAATATTCTCCACATATAAATTTTGCGTCTGAAAGGAAAACGCTTAGCCTGGGAAAACCCAGACAAACTTCAGGCAAATTTAGATTTGCTCTGCAAGTAGTCTGGCAAAGAGCCCATTCAAGACGATTTCTAATCCGTCCAAATCGAGGCACCAATCAGAAACGTTGAGGTGGGCTTTACATTATCGCTCTGATTGGTTTTAGATCTATCCAATTGCGCCCAGAGGCATTTGAGCGACGTCTGTTGGTGAAGCGCACCAACTTTTAAATGCATTATTATATTCAAATTGCAAACACATGAGGACAGTCTCCATGAAAGACCCACTGGCAGATGAACGTGCTACTACATTTCTCTCCGAAACGGTAGGAAATTAAATTCGATTTAATAGAGGATTTTAACTGTGACAAGATGATTGACAGGACAGTTTACGTGACAGGATGCACGCGACAGATCCGTCCGATAAAGATGACGAAGTAGTATGTCCCAAAGCTTGCCTACTTTTTTGCTACACATTCAAAAGTAAATACCTTTTCTTCACAAAAAGAGTACATACTTTTATGGTGTAGTGTAACTTAGGCGAATTGGGACGCAGCTTATGGCTTTACACGATGATGATCGCTCTGATTGGTTTTAGGTCTATCCAACTGCGCCCAGAGGAATTTGAGCGACGTCCATTGGTGATGCCCCTTTGGAAATGAGTTATTAAGGAAGCTTTGCCAGACCATAACTCAGTTACTACTGAGAATGGTCTGGTTTTAACCAGGCTAGAAAACGCCTACAAACACATTTGCACTAAAGTCAGCTGCAATAATAACTGCCCACACCTTTGCAGCGCAAATTTTTTCACTAGATGTCTTTAGTCAATCCTGACAATAATTTTTTTAACACCAATAGAGGGTTTGTGCTGACACGAGCTGTTAGTAAATCTGGCCCTAAAAGTGCTCAAAATGACTAATGCACTTCTAGCAACATCATAAGGCACACATTCAGCATTACAGAGGGGGTGGTTATACTAAAAACTGCACGTTCAACTCAAACTAACAACCTACACATCGGGCGCACACGTTGCATAATTCGGCTAGGGTCACTGTTCTTTATTTGAAGTGAACATATTGACTTGAACCCGGTTTACCGTGATAGAGTGGCAAAGATCGCAGCGAAAAGAACGATTTATTTCCCTGCAACACACCATTTCAAGTACTTCTCCTATTCACATTCTGAATATATCTAAAAACTCTGCATCTGAGAGAAATTTCAATATATCCCGGGCTCTCGAAACCCTCGAGTATGGGGGTGCTGCAGGGACATTTCAGGCCAAAGCTTGACAGTGATTCAACCTCCATTTCGTCTCGTCCCACTTCTCCAATCTCTTCCTGTGTAGGATGAATTGATTCTGAGGCCAGGCCTGCTGACAGTAGAAGGTCAGAGAAAGAAGAAAGCAAGGGATCGAGCGAGCGTGTGCAGGCCTGGAGGATTTTGGGCAGCTGACTGCGACAGCTCATTAAGCCTCATCCAGCCTTTAGCCTCCTCCTTATGAGGGGAGCGCCTGACCCTACAACTGCTTAGACCTGCTGTTGGAGGAAAGGAAACATCTCTGTGTTGTTCAAACAACAGTGGGAAGAAAATAATGAATGTGCAATAGTATATAGGGCTGAACGCTGCTGTGCTGGTCAGTGTGGCGGGTGTGTAATTATTTGATGGACTGGGCCGCCATTGACTAACAAGGTCCCTATTAAGACATGGTGATTTTAAATTGACACAGCATCTATGAAAACACCCATGCGTATTCATATAGACGCATTTGTTAGTATAAGCACATAGGCACTTATTTCAAAATCTGCTCAGGGAAAATCATTTCGTCTTCTTTCTGTCTTGGAGAAAAAACCTTAGAGCAATGACAGTTAAGCATTGTCACAACTCATGTTTTTACAGTCTCTCCTCGGCACATCTATCAAATAATGTACTCCAACTGCAGTGCTACAGCAAAGCAGGAGACAGAGAACAGTGTGCCAGACCAAATGAATGTCACTCACTGCTGTACATAAACTGCCCAGGGAAAGCAAAATCCATCAGCATAACGAAATCACAGTCCCCTTGGTCTCTAACTGCAGAGTTTGAGTGAGTACCCCAAAAAAATACCTTTCTCGCAGCCCTATAAAGTTTACCTAGTCACCCGCGGCGTATCACGTGCCCTGATGAGGGTCATATAAATGCATGATGAATTTCTGGCTTCAGCCCAGTCGATCTTGTGCAATTCAGAGGATGCCACACCACATGTAAGCAATCTGCAGAGTATTTTCAGCACGTCATTGTTGCAGATTTGCAAATTCCGTGTGAGCGCTTGACCTTTTGCATAGGCCGACTGTAACGGTAACTATATGTGGCTATATCCTCTTCATTAATGCAGCTTAATTAAGTCTGCCAGCTGCAAAAAAATCTAATTAACATATCAACGGCCTTGTTAAGTTTTCTCTCGGCTGAGTAGGTTGCTTAAACACAATCGTATATATTTGCAAAGCAGATTGATTGTGCTATTAAAATGTATATTTATGATAATAACGGCTCGTTTTACTAAGTAATTAAACAGAAATCACTACTATGATTTACGGCTGCAATTCAGAGAGGGAGCTTCCATTATGTGCCCTATGCTATATCAGTGTCTGTGTGGGATGAATTAGGCCTACTTAAGGTGGTGTTTGAAATCTCGGAGGGAAGCAAAGACTTGTCACTTTACCCTAATAAATGTAACGCTGCCAAAATGAGAGGTTCCTCTATCGATTCGTCACCATTATTGTAGAACAGTGATTCACGGCTGTTAGACAAGAATATTCAATAACAAATTATTATGCTTTGCTAGAAAATATAACAAAAGAAAACAAATGCTAAACCATAAATTAAAGGGATAGTTCACCCAGAAAAGTCCACACAATGAAAGTCACAGTCACTAGCTGTTTCCATCCACCTATTTCTAAGCGCATTCTGGGATATCACAAAAAAACAACAACAAAAAACGCTTGATCAAACCTGATGCATAAAAAACTTATGCGCTCAATTGAGGCAGACACATTTTTATCCTATAAGAAGACATATACGCATAAAATGATATGGCTGAGCCAAAGTTATCAAAACGATTTGGTGTAATGACCTCCCAGAACTGTATTCACATGTATGACTGCATTCCCAAACAACAGGAATCCGAACACCAGATAAAATTACAGTGTTTATTGCATTTCGTCTGGGCGCTCTGAGACACAAGCCATTTATGATGGAGAAAAAAGCAGCCACAGTTGCTTCCCAGATTGCAGCAACTTCCATTTTTATTACTATTATTTTTATTTGTTTGTGCCAGTTTCCCAGGAAGTAAGGATTTTCTTCTCTTAAGCACATGGGATGGAAATGGTGCTTTATTCGCAAATGTTTTATGCAATATTTAAATATTGCGCATAAGTTAAATTCGCAACTTTGGAGGGAAACATAGCTAATGGCAACTAAAACTGTTTGATTACCATAGGCGTCATTTTCGAGTGGGACATGTCCTCACCACTTTTCGAAAGACCAGTTGACTGGCAGAATATTAATTTCGTTAATTTGTTAAATAAGAGGATTTCTGAAATCATGCGAGTGTTCGATGCCACTTAATACCGTTGCAGAGACTCTTTATACATTGCGGTGAAATGAAATCACAAAACAGAATGCACACAAATGTGTCACTGCTTGTGATATACAATCACTGATCGACCTTGGTTTTAAGACGTTCAAGCGGATTTATGTATTAATTCATGAGTGACTTGAAGACAAGTGTATTAAGTGTAGACATGTTGTATTATAGTAGATTTTATATTTAAGGATGAAACTATAACGTTAAACATGACTTCTATGCCGATAAATTAAACGCAGTGCACCATTAAAACTGAACAATAATTATTGTACATAAATTATCATTGTATTAGCACCTCCCCTCCTCCCAACACACACAATCTTGTCCCACCCACTCCACCAACATTCTTCAGAATATTTACTTTTGTGTTCTACAGAACAAATAAATGTATAAAGATTTGGAACAACAAGAGGGTAGTATGTGAAGAAAGAATTTTCAGTTTTGGGTGAACTATCCCTTTAAGGTTGTGGTTGAGCATAGATGTGTAAATGCAGATTCCACATTCGACCGTTCCAAACAAGTCATTATCTGACAATATCAAATATAGCTCTGTTTTTAAGTATGTTTCACAATATATTATTAAATGAATGAATTATATATGGAAATTAAATTATGTAAGTGTATGTACTGTATCAATATTAATGAAGTAAAAAACATCTAATTAAAATCACATGGATGGATATATTAAGCATTGAAAAGACACTACAGATTTCTCACTCATTTTGCATGCGGTTTGGCGAGGCACACTGTCTGTTGCTCAGCTGGGGCTATGATGACTGCTGTGGACTCACAAAAACACAAAGGTGCTACTTCAAGCTTGAATTACTCTCATGGTAGGAAAATCCCTTAATATAGGATTTACATACAGTACAGCATAGGGATCTGTATAATGGTGTTAATGTAACTGGAATTGATTTGAATTCCTTAACAGTATACTCGAGATAAAATGCATTCTTAAATATGGTGGTCTTATATACCACCATTCAAACATCTGAGGTTAGTAAGATTATTTTGAAAGAAATTAAGCCAATGTTTATTCAGCAAGACACATTATAATTAATCAAAGGTGACAGTAAAGCCATATAATCTCATAAAAGATTTCTATTTTAAATAAATGCTGTTCGTTTGAACTTTGAAAAAAAGAAAAAAAAAAGATCAGGGTTTCAATGTTGCCAGACAAATGATAATTACCATATTTACAATAATGTACAATAATTTTGACCTCTGTACGATCAATAATGAAAAAACAAAAAAATGCACGATAATTTCCGAATTTTTTGACACTTCAAATGATGGTCATTGCAATCATAGGGATTCTATACTCATTGATCTAGCTGTGGATCTTATATCTACACTGTAAAAACTAAAGGAGCCTCAAGTATCCTGTTGGATACTCAAGGAACTTCAAAATGTAATTTTGGTGCCTCAAAGCTCTTTTTCCTATAGTAGGGTTACTGGAGGAGCATTGACAATCTTTGAGGTTCTTGCTGGAACTTATGGGATCCTTTAAGCACTTTGTATTTACTTCAGAGGTTCTGGAGTCACCTTTTCATTACCACGAGACCTCGAAGTGCTTTGGGGGAAAATAGAGGAACTTAAATGCGATAAAAGGGTTATTGGAAGATCTTTTAACATTTAAGTGGTTCCTGGAAGATCTCTTATGTTAAAGCCAGCATCTGGAGGAACCCAATGGTTCAGTGAGGCCCGAATTAGATTATTATTCTATTATTATTATTATTATCCTATTATTATTATTATTATTATTATTATAGGCTACTTAAGTTTGATTCAGTGTATACCCAGGTGAAAAAGACGTACTATTAAATGTATTAAAAATGTACTTGAGTGTGTTTTTAGTAGACCTACAATACAAATATACTTTAATGCATTTTTAATACATTTAACAGTAACTATAGTCTTTTTCACTTGGGTAGCTTACATATATTTAGTATAGGCCTATTTTATTAAGTCATTTAAACCTTAAACAACAACACTAAATAATAATAATATTATATGAAGAAGAAGAAGCAGGAGGAGAAAAGTGTTTATTCAGTCACGAAACTGCTGCTATTCCTCTGCTGTCGTCGCGCGCAACAAAGCTCAGCTGATCGTCATCAGGAAAGTAACGGCTCCTCTCATCAAAGCTTCCGCCGTTTATTCGGCTCTCCATTACAAGGTTTGTAAACTCGCCAAATAAATATAAATACAGAGTCTATTCACTATATATTTAAACACACATATATATAAACTAAATTTATTATACATTACTACGTTTTTACAGTATTTACCACTCGTTTATTGCACAGTATCTGGTATGAAGGTTTTAGCCGCGATGCTTACTACGTTGATCTAATGAACAAATGGAAATGATTGACTTATTGTCTTAGATTGATTTAGTCATTCAATTCAACATATTTTGTACAACTGTGTCTTCAAATTGCTGATATAGCCTAACTAATTTAGAAAATTCTCTGATTCTTGGCGTTTGTTATGAATAACAAAAACAGGTTATAGTTTGCTCTGTTTTTGTTTAGCCTAACATTAACTTTACTTACTACAGGTGCCCTCATTCTCTCAAATACCATTTTAAAACCATTTACTGGTCAATAAATATTATGTTGTGAATAATCAGCTTTGTTCTTTTGTTTCCCCAGAACAACCATTACATTTCTAAAATAATCTGAACATTTCAGTGGCAACATTGAATTACAGTAAGTACCTGCACCACATGCAAGTACTTTATTACTATGAACTTTCTCTGTGTGAAATTGTATTGTTTGACTGTGTACTTGTGTTTTTTAATCAGTTACTCTCTGAAAATCTTCCCTCATGCTCTCAAATCTCATTCATGTTACTCAGAAAAATAATATCACAGGTTTGATTCACAAAAAATGCTATAGACATTTTAACTCTGAATTATAACTTCAAGTTTAGTCTTTTTCGACAAAAAAATAAATAAATATGAAAAAGCAATTAGGCTTCAGAAGACTTGCAACACAACCCATAACACATGAGTTGAACTCATTGATTATTTTTAGGATCTTTTCTGGGACATTTTTGGAGCTTAACCATTTTTACATAAATTGTTGCATTGAATTGAACTAGACAAGTGTGCATAAGAATGGTTTCATGAATGATTTACACAATTGTTTTCTGCTTGTGTTTCATGCAGTGTCAGCGATCGGTGACTGGGGTTGCAATATGCCTGAGATCTGCTTTTGGGTTCCACAGACAGAAAGTCAAACAGGTTTGGAACGTCACAAGGCTGAGGAAATTATTTAAATTTCACAACTATCACTTTAATAACATTACTAACAGTAAATTTTGTACTTTGCAGGGATCTCGGTAAGCTGAAATACAAGTTTGAACAAGAATAAAAATCCTCCTGTAGACCTGAAAATCATTGAAGTGCCTGGACCATCCACCAGAAAAGAGGAAAAACAAACGGAAAACGATGCTGTACCTTTTCACTTTTCTAACTCGTTAAGTACCTCACACCAACTTGGTCCCATAGTGACATTTTTGACCACAAACGAAATTGCTGATCGTGTGGATTCTTAGTGAAATGACTGAATTCACCAGTGAACATTCACAGAACAACAGATCATTTTACTGCACCTTAACTCTGTTATAATGGAAAATGTTTTCTGCTTATTGTGACATATAAGGAATACTGTTTCCGGGTCGAAGCCTCTACTTCTACTTCCTCTATCTTGTTTCATGAGAATACTCAACAACCATTTATGAGCACTGTTGATTCAAGTCACACATTTAAGCTTTTCAAAAGCCATAGTGTACATTACAGTCTCCAGTCTAATGGCATCCCAGACTTAAACATTTTATGATTCAAAATAGCTGAATAACTAACCATCAGAGATTTCAGTATAGAGATAAAGGTTACAGCACAATTAGTGTATATTAGCACTGTTGTTTGTTTTTGGCATCTGATAGAGCTTTTGGACTTGGAAACAGTGATGTCAGACTAACCATCGGACTGAAACACAAATGTTTTAAAGTTAAGTATGATGGACATTTTTAATTAGTTCAAATGTAATTTTTTTACATTGATTTATTTAGTGGAACATATGTGTTTCCATGCATTTTGTTGAGATGTCTTTTCTTGTTTATCTATTGTATATACATGGTTGATTATTCATGTTGCTTATGTATTATACTATTTTTTTGTGTAGTCATTGATATTAATCTGTTAGCTTTTTTCCCCATGTGCATGGAAGTGTATGTATAAAAATGAATATCAAATATGTAATAAACAATTCTTATTTTGTATTTGGTTCAATTTGTTTATTATAATAGAAGTCAAAGGTAACCATAGTAACAACATGAAATTAAATATTAAAAAAAAAAATGAAATTTGGTTCCTGGAGGCACCCAAAGTGGTTCCACACAGTGCCTAATATAAGAGTTCCTCAGGAAACCTGTGTGGTTCCTCAGAGAACCGCCCCTTTTTAAAGGGTGCCTAGAGGATCTTCAGACGGTTCCGCCGGTGTGGCGAAGTGAAGAACCCCAAAAGGTTCCTCCAGGCACCTTTTATTTTTACAGTGTACCGTCATGATTGTGAGGAGAAAGTGATCTGGTGTTATGCATGTCTTCCATCTCCTCTCACGTTACGTCTTCTCGGCCAGCCATCGTGGAGAATGACTCTCTCTCATGAGCACAAGTTTACGTTCCTACTGCGGCGCTTAGGTCATTTATTTCCAAGGTGAGGTCAATAGTATAGCCATAAAGTAACTTGCCGGTCGTGTCAAAAAGTTTTAGTCTAAATAAATAGCTGTATTATGTACGTTTGACTCGAGTACGATAATTTTCTTCCAAATAAGAGAATTTTGAGCTTCTGGTATGATACTTGTACATTTCCAATCTGGCAACACTATAGGGTTTCCACTAAAATATTAAGCAGCACAACTGTTTTCAACATTGACAATAATAATAAGTGTTTCTTGATCACCAAATCCGCATATTAGAATGATTTCTGAAGGATCATGTGACAGTTTTGTCACCAAATAAAAAAATTACATTTAAAAATATGCTAAAAGTTACTTAAAATTGCAAAGATATTTCACAATATTACTGTTTTACTATATTTTTGATCAAATAAATGTAGCTGTTGTTAGATAAGACACAGCTGGGCATCATATCTTGTTGATCCATAGCAATCCCAAATACCTCATAAAACTGGACACATCCATTACGATTAATAGAGAAAAATGTGTTCGGTTCAGCAAGAAAATACTCAGCTCCTAATTAAAATGTTTTAAATCCCCTTGTGCTTTTCAGATTCATGTAATGTTCTCAGTCCTCAAACAGTCCCAGCACTGTGTCCAATACACTGCTCTTCGCTTGACACTTTTTGTCACTGGACATTCGCATGTATTTGGGTTGCTTATGTCAAGGCCATTCCTTTAAAAAGAATCCCACCTATTTTTTTTTTCAAAAGCGTCTTTATTAGATATAGACATGTGTTGCTCCTGCTGTGGGCATGAAAGAAATCTATCAAAGGAATAAATTGAAATCTGTCAAGCTTGAAATCAGTCTAGTAGTGGTTGAGTTGTAGAAGCATTTGGGAGAAAGAACTGATTAAATACAGCCACAGAACTCTTCAAAACAGGTTGCATATGAAGAGCTAGTGTATGGTTAGAATGGCTAGCTCAGTATACTTGTCTGAAAATCTCTGCTTCATATGTTACTTTTCCATTGTCGTGGATCAGATGGATCAATTCGGTACCAAACTTTCACATAGCTCCTCTGCAGCAACTTTTTTTACCACGGTGCTCAGGTGGGGAAGCAGCCAGAAGAAGTGATTTATCATCATTGTTCCTAATCGATCCCTGAGGCGGCCACATCTCCTGATGAATAATCTGAATAATCTAATCAGGTGTGTTGAATGTCAAGTGATCTAAATGGCTGAATCAGCAGCTCTAATATCGTAGCTGTTACCTTAAATGTCCTTTGATTCATTGCAGGAACAAAAAAGGTTATGACTGAACAAAATTTGTTACAAATTTTTCCCAAATTTGTTTAGTACAAAATACTAAAATAAGATGTTTAAGGATGTGTATCTGTAGCAAAAATAAAACTGATGATATATGACACCATACTTGTTCAATCATCTCTAATTGAATCTGCTAAATTTAAGAGACTCGTATTAAATGCATAACAGTGGTGATGATCCAATGATATTGGATTTTAACACATCCTATATCCGGCTCAGAGAAAAATGCAGATATAGTTCTTGCAATCTGCAAGGTCACTCATACACTCACTTTCACACACTCTTATCTACTTTTTTCATCATAGTTCCAAGGCTCCAAGAATTATGGCTGCATTAGCACTCTCATTAAGTCTAGCTTAGTCTATTTCTTTGTTTTTCTATTTATGTTCAAAAGCCAAAGGTCCATTAACTTCTATTTTTGAGCTCCTGATATGGTTAAGTGCACACAGGCGATTGCATACATCACCCCCATTACTTGTGAAGTATTTTATTCAGTCATAAGCCCTTCAAATGCTCATTCTGATAGGTTCATATGTTTAGGGTTAGATTGTTTGAAGGAAAAGTTAGGCCTTAAACCATTTTAAGTCAATGGGAATTAAATGAATAATAATTTGTGATTAATTACTCTAAAAAAAACATTATGAATCATCATTTATGTCATATGCATAAATTGTGCTGTTCAGAAATATATTTAAGACTGAAAAAGACTCGGTAACACTTTACTTGAAGGGGTGTGCATAAGACTGACATGACACCTTCATAATCATGTCATGGCAGATGTCATAAATATGAAGAAGGTCTTATGCATGTTTATGACAACCGTCATTAAGTGTCATTCGCTCAATTATGACATTTTTAATGCAAATATGACATTGTTTGAGATGTCTTTGTTATGACAACTTGATATAAACCAATACATCATAACCTGTCAGTGTCTTTGTCATGACAACTTGACATTACCAAGACAACATAAATTGTCATAAATATGTCATAAACATGACATAGCAGATTAACTATCAAACTTAAGAAACCACTTAGCTTTAGGGGTTAACATTTCATCAAACTGTCAGGTGGTTGGTTTTGACATTGGCTGTCATGAGGCCATTATAACTGTGTCATGAATGTTTTTCTTGACCTCAACTACAGTAGTACAAATTTTATTGTCATTAAAATGTTATAATGGCTTCATGACAGCCAATGTCAAAACCAACCACATGACAGTTTAATGAAATGTTAACCCATAAAGCTAAGTGGTTTCTTCAGTTTGATGATTAATCTGCTATGCCATGTTTATGAAATATTTATGACAGGTTGTGTTGTCTTAGTAAAGTAAAGTTGCCATAACAAAGACATCTCACACAATGTCATATTTGCATTAAAAATGTCATAATTGAGCGAATGACACTTAATGACATTTGTCATAAACATGCATAAAACCTCCTTCATATTTATAACATCTGTCATGTCATGATTATGACGGTGTCATGTCAGTCTTATGCACACCCCTTCAAGTAAAGTGTTACCAAAGACTCAAAAGGGAATTCAGCGATTTTATACGTGCAAGCGAATGATTAAAGTACAACATTTTATACTGAGTGAGTAATAAAAGGGAAATAGCTATATTACATTTTCTAACCTTTGCTTTCTCCTGTATGCTAATGAACAGGCTGCATTAACTGTTTGTTCCTGAGTTACATGCAACTGAAAGAAACAATTACTTGCATTGCCTAGCTTCGTTTTGGATTGTTTGTAACAATTTGAAAATCCAACTCTATCTAAGCATCTTAGGTTTCTGCTTCCTTTTGTCACACAAATCCATGATCTTCCTTCCCTTTCCTCAGTCCAATTTCTAGCCACTCTTGGCTTAGATAAGGAAACACTTTGCATCACAGACTCTCATTGGCTGACATACTGTAGGAGTGAGATCAGGAGGGAGATGAGGCGAACATGAGAGACTGAAAGAGATCAGTGAAATATCTGGCACAATGTGAAATAAAACAAATGGCAAATTGAGCAGATTCATAAGTTATTTTCACAAAAAGATGTAAACACCATGGAACAACCAATCGAGTTTGGGGTGGGACAGTCTGTTGAACGACCAATGGCAGAAAGGGAGAACGTACACACCTGTTTGAAATAATACTTTCTTGCATTCAAAGATGTCTACTTCCATACTATATAGTAGGGTAACAGTATGTGAGCAGAATAGTATGTCCGAATGCACAGGCGAAAAGTACCCGGATGACTTGCTTCTTCCAACGAGATTCTGAAGTGCACACTTTACTGTTTCATGAGGCCACGGGAGTGGATTTGTGAATGGCAACTGATGAATCTGACAGTGACAACATGGCGAATCTATCCAAATTGCATTCATACAACAAACATTCATACTACAGTGCTATGCATAAGTTTAGACACCCATACTAAAGTTGACTAAAAAGAGGAATAAAAAAATCATCTTTTGGAAATTGAACTTAATGCCTTAATTAAAAAAAATATGAAAAATTCAACCTTTAAGGACACCAATTTTCTTTGTGAATGAATAATGTATCGTAAATAAATAAATGTTCTTCCTTAAAATACAGGGTGCACAAGTTTGGACACCCCTATGTTAAATTCCCATAGAGGCAGGCAGATTTTTATTTTTAAAGACCAGTTACTTCATGGATCCAGGATACTATGCATCCTGATAAAGTTCCCTTGGCCTTTGGAATTAAAATAGCCCCACATCATCACATAGCCTTCACCATACCTAGAGATTGGCATGGTTTTATTTCAGTTAGCCTAATAGCTAGTTTGATTTGCATTGAGAGATGATCATATGGAAAGTACTCCATGCCAATTACTGGTATTTGCACCATTATTTACCACCCCAAAAACATGTCTTAAACCAGGTGCTAATTTGCACTGCTCTTGGTAGATTATGGAAATGATCCAGTGGCTTCTGTGTTCTTTAATTTGCGCGTCGTCAGTAGATCACATGCAGAACTTTCCACTCCCATCAGCACTTTTTTGGAATTAAGCTCACGCTAATTTGCCCTGTTTAGTAAATCTGGCCCTACATCTATAATTCTGCACTTCTGTTGACTGTTACAGCATAGAGACTTTAAAATGTATTTTTCACATCCAATGACAAACAGGGCCTCCTCTCATCCAGTGCCTTTTCCTTATGAATAGAAGCTCAGAAAAGAAACACTATTCAGCTGAAACTCTGCACACATTGTCATTTTAGGATGCCTTGAATCATCTTTACAATCATAGTAAAGCTGAGCTTTATTCCTGCCCTGTGTCACCCCTGTGCTCCGTCAGCACAACTACAATTTAAACTGTTTTCCTAATGAATATCTGCAAGGTCAGATTTGAAACTGGTCTTTTGTCCACATCTTGTGATGATTCGTCAAGCATATCTGTCACCTTACGAAAGTTATTGTGAGGGATTTTCTGCACTTATAGCATTGTATACATCTGTGCTTAAACAGAGGTGTCATATGTGGTCATATGCTTCAGATTGGAGTGCAGAGAATTGATAGATTCCTCTTTCTCTCTGAGCTGGATGGAGTTGAGGTTATTTTCATTTCAGCCCTGCTTTGATGTCCTATATGAGGTGGATCAAGACTACACCAATGTAGCTGTCCTAAGGCACAGATGTTGGGAGAAGTTCCAGAGTTGCATGCAGATATAAGTCATTACAACTCAGAATAAATCAAATGAATGAATGAACAATAAAATATTTTTTAAAGTTTTTTCATCCCTCAACTGGGGCTTACATACATACAAGATACATATATCAGAAGCAAAACAGTGTAACAGTAATTGTATGTACAGTGCTATGCATAAGTTTAGACACCCATGCTAAAGTTGACTAAAAAGAGGAATAAAAAAATCATCTTTTGGAAATTGAACTTAATGTCTAAATTAAACAAACTAGGAAAAATCCAACCTTTAAGGACACCAATTTTCTTTGTGAATGAATAATGTATCGTAAATAAATAAATATTCTTCCTTAAAATACAGGGTGCATAAGTTTGGACACCCCTATGTTAAATTCCCAAGAGGCAGGCAGATTTTTATTTTTAAAGGCCAGTTACTTCATGGATCCAGGATACTACGCATCCTGATAAAGTTCCCTTGGCCTTTGGAATTAAAATAGCCCCACATCATCACATAGCCTTCACCATACCTAGAGTTTGGCATGGAGTACTTTCCATATGATCATCTCTCAATGCAAATCAAACTAGCTATTAGGCTAACTGAAATAAAACCATGCCAATCTCTAGGTATGGTGAAGGCTATGTGATGATGTGGGGCTATTTTAATTCCAAAGGCCAAGGGAACTTTATCAGGATACGATACATTATTCATTCACAAAGAAAATTGGTGTCCTTAAAGGTTGGATTTTTCCTATTTTTTTAATTAAGGCATTAAGTTCAATTTCCAAAAGATGATTTTTTATTCCTCTTTTTAGTCAACTTTAGTATGGGTGTCTAAACTTATGCATAGCACTGTATATATAAAAAGATAACATCTATAAAAATTATTATTAAAAAAAAACTTTGTTAGAATTATGGATATTAACATCATTCTATATTCAAATATAACAAAATTATATGTAAATAACTCTTATTAAAGGGATAGTCCACCCAGAAATGAAAATTATGTCATCATTTACTCGCCCATTTACTGACTTCCATAGTCAATGGGAAATTAAAGCTGTTTTCATACAGGGTGTGTCTCAATCAGATCCCTAGCTTCCTAGGTCAAGAATCAGTATCTTGTACATTAATTTGGGCACGGGTAAGGACAGTAAGGACCCTGGCTCACTACACATTGGGACACCGATAGCTCTATTTTTGGCAACATGACAACGTCCTCATTGTACAACATCACTATAGTGTACTATCAGTATACTGACTATCATCACCACTATCAGTACTGTATACTGGTATTTATGAACATTATGATAAATACTTATGTATACGTGCAACATTCAGCCATAAACAAATGTTATAAATGTTAGCTAGATTATGTTCATTACCTGTCTAGCGATGTTTATGCTGAAATATAATTAAATAATGGTTTGTATTTTAAAAACATATATCATTTAGTGTAGAGAGTTGCCGTTTGGCGTAGGTGTAGAGAGTTAGCGTTTTCACTGTGCATTTTTAGGGAATGAACGTTTTAGTTCACTGAACAGATTTTGTGATTGAGACAGCCCTCAAAATGGCCCTGATCAGCGCCCTGACAACTGAACTAGGGAGCTGATTGAGACGCACCCACAGATTTCACTCTGAATCAATCTCCTGTTGAGATCAGCTGGAGAACAGAAACATCTCGCACTGCCTACGTAATAATGGCAACAATAAGACTGACAGCAGCAGCAACAATAATAATGTAATAATAATTTACTTATGAAATAATGAAAAGTAATGTTACTCTTCATCTCAATTTCTAACATTTGAAGTTGGTAGTTTGAGTGCAATTAACATACTCATCATAGGAGGAAGTCACTTATACCACAAAAGAAACTCTGTGATCTCTCTGTGCCACCACTGACTAAAAATGGTAATTGTCTACTGAAAGAGCCCAGGTGCAGTGACATCCTGCTGGTTTACCATGAGCATCAGAATTGCCCAATCAAGGCAGTGCTCCAGCTGACAGGCCTGGTGAGGAAATTACTAACACTTGAGCAACAGATGGCTTTGGCCTCCACACAGTCTGGGTGGCCATCATGGATGCTCCATTTGGGAGGAGTTGGAAGAGATCCTGATATTTTCTCCACAAAGAGTTCTGCTCTGATTCCGGTGTAGTGATAAGACTCAGATACAAACGTTCCATCAGGTACAGCCCACCTAAATGTGTCTACTGTTGTTGCCAGGTTTAAGAATTGGTTGGTCGTGAGATGTGACATGCATGCTTTCATTCCCTTCAGGCCTATAATACATTTACTGAAGTAAAAAGTTGGGGAATATGGGCAGACTCCATCTGCAGGCAAGTTTCCATGCACTATACAGTACATACCATATACATATCAATGAATGTGCTATACCTAGTCATTTCTCAGGAGCCAGAAAAAGTAAAAGGTTCAGTGGAGACGAATGCAGTGAGACACTGAATCCAATTACTGCAATTATAATACTCATTAACACTTTCACACATAGGGCCCTATCTTGCACCCAGCACAATTGACTTTGTACACCGACGCACGTATCATTCCTATTTTGCACCCGATGCACAGCGGACTTTTCCCTCGACAGACGCACGTCGGTAAATTAGGGAATGAACTTGCACTCCCGGGGGCGGTTCAGCGAAAAGAGGAGGCGTGTTCCGGCGCAAACGTTCCCTGGAGCTATTTTGCAGTTTCAGAAAACAATTCTGCCACAGACCAGGAAAAACCTAGTCTAAAGTCAGTGGTGCGTTATTCAGATGCTGTTTTAAGGGCTCATGCTTGGCCATAATGTAGCGTGTGCACAACACGCATACACTTTGCTTCTCTCATCTACACAGATGCAGCAGTTGCCATTTTTGCAAACCATACATAATTACAAGGAAAAAAATTCCACATGAAGGAAATCATTGTGGTGTCCATGAAGATGTGAAAAAATAGGCATAAATCTAGCCTACACGTTTACCAAAATGATTATACGCCTGTTTAACCGAAGCTAATTTGGATGGGTTTCTCCCATCCCCATTCAATGTCGCTTCTCTGTCTTTTATGGCCCTGACGAGAACGTCGATCTCCTCGGCTGTGAACCGCTCCTGGCGTGCGCCTGGCAAATCCGCCATTATAATAGCAATCCGCCATGGAACAAACGCGCTTGCTCTTAAAGGGAATGTGAGATGATACTCTGATTGGTTTATTTCACGTTACGCCCAAACCACACCTATGAGTACTGTAGCTACTTCAGACCAACCCATTTTAGATTTGCGTTGGGCACAAGAGTCATTTATCCCGCCGGTATAATAGCAACAGCGCCCGAGATCCGCCCACAAAGTTACTTGCGTTTCAGATCGTTAAAATGGGGCCCATAGAGGTCCCTACAGTGGACAGCTATTCCAAAAGCATGTTCATGCGTATGCATGGCTTTTGATGGCATAGTTGCACATCAACCTCTACAGTGGACTCTAGCACATCATCCTATACATTGCCACCAAGTGGCAAGCTGTTGCATGTGGAGTTTTTTTTTTTCTCCAAGCCAAGATGGCCGACAGCCTCCGGAATATAAATCCATTCCTTCAAGTCAATGAGATGTTGTAGCATCAAGTAACATCTAAGGAGTCGTATCATTGTTAAGTTTTCCAAATATTGATTTTAGATTGGGAAGAAATTCTAATTAATCATCTGTCCACTAAATTGGACATCATGCATCACCAGCTACAGTATATTTCAGCTACAATTCATTATATTACTGTGACTGTTGTTCTTGAAAGTATAGTAATACTAAGGGTCCAATAAGGGTCCAATTCTCACTATGAACAAGTGAGAACTGCTAGAATATTGGCTGTTTAGTACTTATAAAGCACATATTAATGCTTTATTCTGCATATCCCTTAATCCAAGTTAAGTTCCACAGTCTGAAAACATCAATAGGTCATGGTTTTCTCAGAATAATAATAATAATAATAATGTGTAATTTGGTTCAATTAATATGCAGGGAAAGAAAAAACGATTTGATCTTTTTTTTTCATAAAGGCAAGGTCAATTCAAGATTGTAAAATATCATGTGGCATAAATCCTCAAAAATGTAATATTTATGAATTTATAATTCATATATATGTGAAATATTCATGAAATAAATACATTAAAATACTTTTCAAATTTCGATTAAGATACAGTATGTACACTCTATACTGCATCTATTTTCAAGGTGTAAGAAAAAAAAGTTTATGTCTCATGAACTGTTTTCCCAGCCTGACAAAATGCCTCAAACCACTCTAAAACCAGCTAAGACAAGCTCAGGCTGGTTTTATTTTTTTTTTTTTTTGCAAGAAGAACCTGACCTGCATTTACCACCAAGACAACTTTTACCTCAAAGACAAAAGCAAAATATTGACTTTTTTCCCTTTAATTTGAATCAGTGCACTCTTTCAGCAACAACTTATCTTCACACTGTATCTAGAGATGATCATTTTGAGAGTTCAAGAGTGAAATATAGAGCCCGAGGTGCTGGAATTAAAGTCAACAGTAACAGGTTTAGCATTCTCAAGGGGGAAAGCATTGCACATATGGGACAAAGAGAACTGATAGATGCCTTCCAACCAAAGGAACAAATTATGCTACTGCATGCAGTGGGGAATATGTTATTAAAGCACATCAATAAAAAATGAAAACCTTTGGGCCAGCTGTTACATTATGAGAGCATATGAAAACCCAACGTAAATGAGCGTGCGAGAAGAACTCAACAGACGGAAAAAATTACGAACCCTGTTTGCATTGCGTGCAGCCCTTATATCATTGTGGAAAATGGGATCACCTACAGTGGAAAGAACAAGCGATATATATATATATATATATATATATATATATATATATATATATATAATGTAATGAGGCTCTCTTGTTTCCTCACAGTAAGCGCTGCACAGATTTATGTCGATGTCCCATGGTAATGCAGACTGCAGCGAGGGAAGGCTTTGATATCGCAGCTTCAGATCTTTATTTACCATGTGGCATTGTGTGATGTTGGGACCTCCCGATGGGTTTTGTGCTTCACGTTTTTTAATAAAATCCTGATGTGACTGAAAAAATTATACTAACAAATAATCTAATGTTGACACCCTCCACATAATTGCATGTCGAAATTCACAATCTGATATCTCAAGTGAACCAGTAGGAAGAGAGCTGTTACAGACCTGTAAAAATTCAGTTCACAAACTACACAACATGCACTTTGAGAGGGCCATCTTCTATGAGCGTCTTGATCTCAGTTTCAATGTATCTTTCACAAACATGGTCCATGATTTCAGACTTTTACAGCCACAGCGGGAAATCAAGTGCAAATCATTTGCCGGGAGGAAGAGGACAGGCAGAGTGAAGTTAATTATGGATCATTTGTGAGTTTCCAACTCTCTCACCCTCATACTTATATTCATGTGTACTGGGTGTAGATCAATTCTGCATTTAATGTGAACTGCTCTGCAAAATACCCATTTCATCTCATTGCACCCTTATGGAAATGACTAACCTTCAGATAAATTAATGATACAGATGTAGCAAGAGTGAGATATTTAAAGGAGTAGTTCAACCAAAAATTTTAATTCATTTTCTCGTTCTAAACCTGCATGGACTTTCTGCCATGGAACCAAAAAAAAAAAAAAAAAAAAAAAAAAGAGGAAATAATTAACTCCTTTCCGGCCAGTGTTTTTTTTTAAAAAAGCCACCGCCAGCATTTTTGATAATTTCCACAAAACCTTCATGGCCCCCAGAATTTTTTGTTGTATAAAAAATTGAAAATGTAATACATCAAAAGAAAGAACAGAGCATCTGATATAAACTAACAGCTTTGTGCATTATTATTTTGTCAACACTTGAATGTGGTTAAAGCTGCAGTCCGTATCTTTTGGCGCTTTAGCGGTTAATAAACAGAACTGCATGCGTCTTGTGGAAGAACATTGTAGCCGGAGCTTCTTCTCTCTGTTTATGTCGAGTCACACAGGTACTGTGCTACTCCAGAGTGGTACGACTCGAACCAGTCTAAAATAGTCCAAATATAAACACTTTTTATAGTTGTACCGTTGTGATTAAGAATAAGACAAAAACATGGTTTAGAAAATGGATTCACGATGTAGGGGGAAATGGATCACCTTGTCCTGGGTTGATTTAACACACTTTTCTTCATCTGACTTACCACTAGTGCTCTGTACATTTTTAATGAATTCATATCTTTTCTGTAATACATGGGTCACACACCTTGCTTTATATGCCTTCTGTGCTTCCATTTATCTCTTTTTAGATACACATTTTCAACACAGTACAATATACATGACCTCTTCTTTTATAAATAAAGCTGTAAGCAATAGAAAGAAGACTTGCCCAGGGCTACACTGTCAAAATCCTGCTGACAAGGGCCAGATAATTGATTTTTTAAAAATAATCTCTATTTTTATGTTATGTTTATTTTATGTATTCCTCCACATAGCCTTGAGAGATGGTGTACAGTATCCAAGAGACTGGTTGAACAAATGCACTAAATAATAATGCTATCTGAGAGCAACAAATTCTACCTTTACAGATGCATGTATTCTTTCTATTCTCCTCATGCTGGAGTAGGGAGTAAGAAACTGATATGATGATTAATTTTGTTAATTGATAGTACTATAATTGAATACTCTTAAATTATTTAGCACTGCCCTCAGGTGGAAGATTAAATTACTACAAATTCAACTGAGCCTATGAGAACATGGTCCAAATCATTTAATTTACTTCTGAAATCTACACTTGTGTCATGCAGCATGTTGTTCTAAAATTGTTTGCTTCAGTATCAAAATTACCAAATTAGTTCATGTTTGAAAGTACATAGGGCCTAAATAAGTAAAAATTCTTAAAATCAAAAACTCAAATGCATTTATACTAAACCTTGAGCATTAACAAGACTTGAACAGATTATTTTTATATATATATATATATATAAAAAGTAAAAACTTTTGTTTTTTAAAGGTCAGCTGAATTTTAACGGTTTCATGCTCTTGGCAGTCAATAATAGATTTCACACATTGTAGTCATGTTTATTCTCACTGGTTTCTTCTCATTTGTAAAGCCATAGTTTGTTTATGGCTTTTAGGATGAGTGCATTTCAAGCAACCCTGTGAAGGGTTAGTTCACCCAAAAATATAAATTGTCATCATTTACTCACCCTCATTTCTCCAAACACGCAAGACTTTCGTTCATCTTCACTCTCAGAAAAAAAGGTACAAAAGCTGTCACTGGGGCTGTACCTTTTTAAGGGTGCATATTGGTACCTTAATGGTACATATTAGTACCTAAAAGGGACAAATTAGTACCTAAAAGGAACAAATTAGTACCTTAAAGGAACAAAAGTGTACCTTTTGAAAAGGTACAGCCCCAGTGACAGCTTTCGTACCTTTTTTTTTCTGAGAGTGTTTGGTACGCAAATTAAGATATTTTTAATGAAATCTGAGAGAATTCTGTCTCTCCATTGACAGTCCAACTACCACTTGATATTTCAAAAAGTTTGTAAAGAGATCGTAAAACTAATCCATTTGAAATGACTTGAGTTGTTTAGTCCGAATTTTCTGAAGAGACACACTTGCTTAATATGATGAACAGATTGAATTTAGGCTTTTATTCACAAATAAACATTTATTCATCTCACACATCAGTTGTGGTAAATGGAAGCTCAAGCATGTTTGCTTGACGTGTGAGAAACAATGAGGTTCATTCTCGTGTGTTACGCGACACATTTGAGCTTCAGTAAGAACCAATGAGGTTTGCTTTTGCATGTCAAGCAAGTACGATTGAGCTTCTGTTTGTGTTTGCTGATCAATATTTCTATGTGAATAAATTCAAATCTCTTTATCAAATTAAGCGATCATGTCTTCAAATTCAGAAAATTTGGACTAAAACACTCAATACATATGGATACATTTTTCAATCTCTTTATGAACTTTCTAAAGCGTCAAAGTGGTAGTTGCATAGATTGTCAATGGAGGGACAGACTTCTCTCAGATTTCATCAAACATACGTATCTTCATTTGCGTTCCAAAGATGAACGAAAGTCTTACGGGTTTAACGACACGAGAGTGAGTAAATAATGGCAGAATTTTCATTTGTGGGTGAACTATCCCTTTAATGTTGGCATATGTCTATCTGTCTAGTTTTACCTTGTGACTCAAATGTGCACCAAAAATCTGCATTTCATATGCATTTACTATTACTGTCCATGGCCCCATCAAAACATACCTACTTTCATGATTTGATTTTCTCACAGGCAATGTCAGTTTAACAGCAAGTAGTCACGTGGTGTCTATAACACCATTGGGATAATTATTCTATAAAGCCTGTGCTCCACTAGGTGTGTTTTGCTTTCATATGAGATTTCCATAAAACAAATTCAGAAAGAACAATAATTCAAAGGCAACTTAACTTGATCTGAGCCAGCTTTTAATCACAACGCAAAGCAAACCCCTTTAAACCTACAAACGCATTTGTGATTTCTTTCCCAAATCAAATGTGAATCTGTTGTTCAGAAGGGACGTATTCTCTCTCTGCAGTTCCTCAATATCACTAATTGCCAGCAGAAAAGTCTTTGGAAGAGTATGAGTGATAGAAACAGCATACATAATTCACAGAAATAGAGAGGAAGGAAAAGGAGAGAAATGAGGAAAGCAAGAGGCACTGGTGAACAGAAGTGTGTCTGTACCAGCACAGTGTGGCGTGTTTGAAAAAGGAGCAGCCGCAGTATGGAGACATGGCATAATTAGTTTGGGGAGATAGCAGCCTGTGGGGTAGGATTAGGGGTGCAGAAACTGTACTAGCAGTGGTCTGTTAGATTAATACTGGCATATGAACTACATATAAACATTTTGATTATCTAAACACTGTCTAACTGGAAGTCAAGACCTTTGATGGAGCGTGATAAGAAAACAGTGAAGATGTGACTTCTGAATGGGACACAAATGTAAATTCTGAAGTTGCATTTCAATGGGATATTCCTACTTGAAACCTCTTTTCACGAGTTCACATGTTAATGAAATCTTATGTAATAATAAATGCGTATTTGGCTTGCTGTCCGGGGGGAGGGCTCCGAGCTCGGAATTCAGCCCGACCCCAGAGTACTCCCCCCTATGAATATAGATCATGGGTATCTATGAGTAGACCCAGCCGAATGTGAGGTGATGGGGGTGGTGGCGGGATTCTGAGAAATTAGTCATGAGATGGGAGGTTAGGGGAGGCTTTATTTATACTGGCTTCTCCTTGTGCTGATTGGATGATTACCTGAACATGCTCCTCCCGAACTTTGTTACATAAAACTACATTAAGTTGGAAATCTGATAACATTGTTTTTTATTATCATTTACATTACACTATGTTTCTTATGCTATCCAAAACTGCATTTATTCGATCAAAAATACAGTAAAAACAGGAATATTGTGAAATATTAAGAACCGTTTTATTTTTAAATATATTTTAAAATGCAATTTTAGATGGCAAAGCTGAATTTTCAGCATCACGTCTCCATTCTTCCATTCTGTCACAGGATGCTGATTTGGTACTCAAGAAACATTTTGTATTTTTATTACTGTTGAAAACGGTTGTGCTGCTTAAATTTTTGTGGAAACCATGATACATTTTTCTGGATTCTTTGATTAATAGAAAGTTGAAAAGAACAGTATTTATTTTAAATAGAAAATGTTTGTAACAATGTAAAAGTCTTAATGCATTCTTGCTGAAAACCACTTATGACAACTTATTAACCCCGAACTTTTGAACCGTACATTTGGCCTTGTTCAGAGAGTAAGTTATTTGATTAATTTTAATGACACAGACATTACATTTACATTACATTTATGCATTTGGCAGACACTTTTATCCAAAGCGACTTACATTGCATTATCCTATACATTTATACATAGGTATGTGCAATCCCCTGGGATCGAACCCACAACCTTGCGTTGTTAACGCAATGCTCTTACCACTGAGCTACAGGAAAGCAGACGGCAGCAGGTTTACTAGGCTGCAGTCACTTTAAGGCCAAATGCACGGATCCAATATATTCTTTCTCAACTCTTTACATTCACTTAACCCTCTGGTGCTGCTTGTGTGTGGTGGTCAAAAATTAACCTTTTTCTTTCTTTCTTTTCAAATAAATGAATGTTTGATGTTTTTTTCTATTTTACGATACTAAACTATATTCATGGAATAATTATGATCCATTTATTACATGTTAACTACTTTTTGAGCACAGACCTAAAAATGAAATTTCATAAACTGTGAGAAAATCAAAGACATAAATCTAAAGTTATGTTCCAAATTTCAGGTTGTAATCAACTAAAAAAAATGAGCTTTTAGTAAGATTTTGTTTGGGTGCAGTACAAAACATTTCCACTAGATGATTCGCTTCCCATTCATTTCCAATGCGGCCATTTTTGATCAGGAACATTATAAGTGTGACTTTTTTCAGGACCATTTAACCTTTTAGAATCATGTCCATTATGTTTTGTGTGTGTGTGTGTGTGTGTGTGTGTGTGTGTGTGTGTTCCAGTAGCAAGTGCCAAAACCTTTACGAAGTTCCGTACCATTCCGATGAATAAAAAAAAATACAAATAATCGAACCCCACCAGAGGGTTAATACATAACCAACTTTGTTTACGAGGATATTTTGACATAATTTGTTGTGCATTTGTTCATTCAAGCGCAGAAGTCGCGAAAGAGAATTGAATTCGGTATTCGTGCACTATATGAGAGGCGACATTTTGTGCACGTGCTCTGCAGCACTCTCCAGTTGAAAACAGCACAATGCCAAATTGAGTTTTGGGTCTTCTTGCACTTGAATGGTTAAAATGCGCACACAGAAATTGATAAACGGAATTGAAATTGAAATTTTATAACAAGTATCCAATTCCTGACCTAAAGTATCCGATTCCAGAGTTGGAATTTATTTTTTGATTCCCAACCCTTTCGTTGCTAGACAGTTACCACAGTGAATCTAATAGAATGGATGTCTGCTCGAATCAAAAGAGCCAAGCCCCGATATTGTGGTGCTGAGATATGGATTATTTATGCTACCATATCAAATACTGTATAACAACAACAACAACACTTTGATTCCACAATGTTCTGGCGCCGAAATGTGGCCGGCTCATTTTACTATATGGTTGCTAGGGTAGTGGCTACTTGTAAAACTATGTTGCCTTAAAGAAAAAAAAGAAAAAAAGAAAAAAAGAAAGAAATTAAATTAAAATGAATGCATTCTAAACAGGCTACATAAAACTTGCAGTCTGAACAGTTGCTCAAAAATATATATTTGATATATTTTTGAAAAAGAAAAAAGTAAATACATTTTCCATGCAGTGTGAACAAAGCCTTTGACTAATTGATGCATTTCATTTGCTTAAAAGTGAATGTGTATCTTAGGGCGTTTTCACACCTGTAGATCGTTTGCTTTGTTTGACCGTTTTGTTGCTTTGTACAATGTTGCAATTTCTTCTTGGTTCGGTTCGGTTCACAAGGCAACATTTCTAAATTGACAAAAATTTGATGAATTAATATGAGTCAAGTGCGAGTAAACTCTCCTCTCATTGGTCAGCATGCACTTGTTTATGTTCCAGGATTTGGCTCATAGCGGTCATCAGTCAGGATGGACAGCCTGATCTCACGGCAATTCGTACGAATTCTACGAGGTGGCTAATTCGTCCGAATTCATACGACCTCATTACGAATTCATACAATTTTAGCTAAATTGTACATATTTTATGAATTGCCCAATTTGTATGAACTCATACGAATGACCTACCTCTGACCCCGCCCCTGAACCTACCCATCACGTGGGTTTAGACAAATCGTACTAATTCATACGAGTGAGGTCGTACGAATTCATACGAATTAGCCACCTTTTTATCACTCGTATGTATTCGTACAAATTGGCCATGAGATAGCGTTGGGATGAATAGACAAAAGCTCCACTGGCTGATTGTGGCTTTCTTTGTATATAGCTGTCATTACATTACTTTATGAGTTAAAGGGGTGGTTTACTGCTTTTTTTTCTTTGCATGATTGTGTTTATGGGGTGCAATATAACATGTCTTCGGGTTTGTTTGTTTTTTTAAGTCTTATTTTTCATAAATTTCACCTTTATTGTAAGCTGCTTTCTCCTCTGTCATTTGAACGACCGGTTGACTTCCTGATTCTATGAAAACACTCCCTCGGAAACAGGCAATGGGCTCAGATTGGTTAGTTGGGCCGGTTAGTTGTAATTGGCTAAACTGCGTAGTGCATGTTGTCCGGAAACTTCACGCCCATTACCTTTACGGGCGAAAGTTACATGTGCTCCGGTCAAATGTAAATATCAGACCCAGAAAGCGGCAATGAAGAGAGTCAAGCAACCTCCGCAAACACGGCTCTTACAAAACGTTTCTGAATGGTAAATTTTTTATTATTATTATTCTATTCTAATCTACTATTATTATATATGTATTTCGATATGCTGTTACTTGAAAATGCTACTGCTGCTTGTTAGCTTTTGAGATACGGTTTTCTCCTCATTAAACATTTAATATAACTGAATAAATGACTGAGTAATACCGTTTTTTAAAGTTATTGTTTTAACTTCAGCAGTTTGAAGTTTGCTGTTGCGATTAGGCTACATATATATATTTTTTAACTTTATACACGTTTGTCTTATACACACAAAATAGCATCGAACTAACTGGCTATAAACAAACAGTGTTGGCATTGGTTTACGTTCTTGATCAAATCGATCGTCATAAAATATACATGGAAAATACATTTACAAAATTAGTGCATAATTACAAATTCAGGTTCAAAATGTTTGTACGCGTTTGTACGTGTAAGTGGCTACTGGCTACTAAAGCCAGCGCTGGTATTTGTTTACGTCCTTGATAAAACTAAAACATTAACGTCTGAAATTATACATGCAAATACATTTCAAATTATTAAGTCTTACTTACAGGTTGTGGCCCAACAACTGCTGTCTCTGGTTGTAAAGTTGGAACTGCTTCATGTTTTAGTAACAGTTTCTTGTTGAATCCGGCATTGAATTCGTGGAGATTCTGGAAGCTGTCTTCCGAGCTATTACGATTGAAATTTTCAGGAACATAATCAAACATAAATTTTAGCCATTGTTGACGAACTACAGCGTCCGTATGAAGCCCGAACAGAGAAGACGTGGCAGCTGGGTGAAAATAACCTACTTTCGACAGCATGGCTACAGCTCTCCACTATAACTCCTCCTCTTCAACAAAGCCACAGAAATATGGCCATGCCCCCTTTTTTGCATGGGTTAGTTACGTATAAAACCCGGGAAGTACCTCGTTGTAGTCCCATTCGAGTCGTTTTTGTAGGCATTAAACTTCCTGATTTTTAAAAGTCGATATCTCTGCTTACATTGAACTTTCAGCGCAGCAACTTTGCAGATAATGTTCATGCACCAACAGCAACATTACACACTATTTAAAATGAAAAAAGTGAAATCACAATCAACCACCCCTTTAAAAAAAAAAAAAAATCAAGACTTCGTCTGTATTTTTATGTGTTTTGGACAGTTGTTCTGAAATATGTTCATCCAACCAAATTTCAATAAGGCATTTCACTTCGTCTTTGATCCAGGTTAACCCTCGGTTCATTTTGAGAGGCATTAGCAAACACTGCTGCTTTTCATGCAACATACCTAATTACCTATCATATATTGTGTCATGGCCTGTGTCATGTGTTAGTTGTTCCGTTGGGTTGCATTGCTTTCTTACCACAAGTGAACTGCTACAGAGTTTGTTTGCAATCGGGCCGCCACCACCTCGTTCAGGTGATCTCAGACCGATTATTTTGGCAAGGATCGAGCGTGATTGCCATTTTCACATATGCCTAAACAAACCAAACTAAGAGAGAAAACGCACCAGGTTCCAAAACAAAAGTTCCAAACGAGCCAGCTGTGAAAACGCCCTTAAACTACACCTGCATGTTCACATAACATCATACAGTTAGGCCTACATCTCAGCAAAATCCAAGATGTGGATTTTCGGGTTTCATAGTTGAAAGTCCAACTTCGAATACAGTCTGACTTTCTGAGTTAAGCAGAACTTATTAAACTGGTAACAATAAATCTACTGGTGTCACTCCCATCAGTGACTGCTACAGTATGTCTGACACATGTATTGACATGTTTCAACCTCTGAAATTGACTTTTGTTTTATTACTAAGATGTTGGCAGGAGACATTTTTAAACAAAAGCAAAGGTGGTAAAATGAGCAGACAGGGAGGAGAGCATGTCTCATTACATGTGAAATGTACAGTGCGTGGTGCACGCTCCACATGTACAGTTGTGTGATATTGGTAATTGACCAGTCTCACAATTGTTAGCTATTGAATGAGCAAAATATAATTGGAAAAGGAACAGCTAGATGTAAACAAGTCAATAACTTGTCACACAAGCTACCTGTGTGCAGCTAATACACAAGACTTAATTGGCCCGGTAGAAAAGATCCCTGAGCATTTGCCAATATTTCACAGGACAAGCGAGATGCTAGCATTTATTCCTGACATCCAGCTGTTCTCCGAAAGTAACCAGATGGTAAAAACAGACCAAAAATATTCACCTGCACAGGAAGAATTCAACGAGGAGCTCATGTTGATTTAGCTTTGCTACAATTAATTCATCAAAGCATCGACATCTGACATCAAGTCTATGCTGCAATGTTCTGCAATGGCCTAAACCTACATGAGCAGTGGTTTTTGATTACAATAGAAAAAGAGCAAACATACTGGCGGCTGGGAAAAGCAGGCTTTAGGTTGAATTAGAGGTAAGCACAGTCAAATCTGCAGGCTCTTGAGAGAATAATTGTGTCCCTGTAGTGAACAAAATTGACGATGAAATCCACCAGATAGAGCTGAATTAATTCACACTGGGTTTACACCCCCTGTTTACTTCAATTTCACATAATTTAAATTAAATTTTGTCCAATTACTATCTCGTTCTCCACACCTGGACAGTACTGCTATGCGGAGTGGATATCTCCCCATAGAGATTTATTTATAAATGAATGAATGCACTGATGCATTCATTGAAACAAATCATAGTTATCAAAACAAACCTAAATTGAGATCAGGTTTCTTTTCTGACATTAGAAATGTTGTCAGGTGTCATGTTTCACGGGATGAAACGCATACTGTCACAGAATGTCACAATGCTACAGGGTGGTATAGTACAGTATGCTCATTCAATCAACACTGTTTTTATTAGCTTAGTGTTACTAATATTATCACCATCTTTAATCTTAAAAGACAAATCGGACAAATTGTTCTCATGAATAACACTCAGATAGGAGCACAGAATCTTTTTTTTTTGTCGTATCTGAAATATGAAACAAATATTGTAATATTATATTATGCTTATAATATTTTAATATATTTTAGCAAAGCTGGATTTAGCAAAGCTGCCATTACTCCCATCTTCAGTGTCACATGATCCTCCAGAAATCATTCTAATATAAGATACATTTCTTATTATTATCAATGTTGAAAACAGTTATGCTGCTTAATATTTTTTAGAAATTGTGAAACATTTCTAAAGGACAATTTTCATGGCCTGTACATTTATTTTTAGCTTTCTATTCATCAAAGAATCCTTATTACATTTTTTCCCCTTGCATATTTCTGACAATCAATGAAGATCATTATGTCAATCACAGCAACATATTCAAGATGATATACAAAACTGTCACACAAAATGTCAAGCCACATTATTTTCTTTCTTATATTTTGGTTGTTTAAAACAAGGAATATTCAATGTGTGTTGCCATATGGAAAAAAAAACAATAACTAAACTTTTGATGTTAAATTTCCCAGTGAGGTTCTTGTCTTTGACTTCACTTTACAATGTCACAGGTCTAAATAAAGTTAACGGCCAAGTATTATTTCCTTGCCAAAGACAATTTTCACTTGTATTCGGCGTTTAGCGGGTGTTAATTTTGGCCTCTACCTACAACGTTCCCAGGGGATCAGTGCTGCTTTAACATCATTATGGATCAGAATAATCAGAGCGATCAAGGCCATGCTAATGCCATTCTATCATCCTTCTTTCTACAGCACAGGCCTCTCAGATTTACCCTCTCCAGTGATTTAGTGGACATTATTCAGATGCTCTTTACAATCATATCTCTTATAAATCTCTCTGATGCACTGTGGCCCCTGTTAGCATAATGCAGTCTTGTTCTGTGTAACTGATAACCTTGACCTACCCAATCCAACCTTGAGAAATCTGTTGCATACTGATAAATATATAATTATGTTTACAAAATACTTTCAACTACTATGAGAGCTTCTGAAGCTGAAATTTATGGTAAACAAGTACACTTAAAAACAAGATACAACTTGGAAAATCTATAGGAACAAACAATTTGACAAGGTTAAAAGTGTATCTCTATGACTTTTCATTGACACACATTATCTGAGTTACATAATTATGTATTATTTTTAAGCAGAATAGTTCAAATTGACCAATGTCAACAAAAAAAAAATGAAAAAGAAAAGCAAAAAGAAAAGAAATGAAAAAAAAAAGCAATTCATTGCTGGATTTAAAAATAAATATTAAATAAATAAATAAACTATATATATTGAGTGACCTTTAAACTTCAAACGATTGACTTAATAGGCTCTTAGCTGTCTTACGGTCTTAAACTTTGATTACTCGACAGCAAGGGGGATAGTCAATGGTTTGTGTGTGGATAAATCTTGAGGTCACACTGAGAAGATCAAGCAATGCTTTTAGGATCAAGCTCTCATAGAGACTGCTGCGTCCTTCATGCACAGAGTCCCTAAACAATGCAGCTCTTAGCGAGTAAATGCAAGCGCTTTCCCAGAACTGAAGAAAGCTCAACTTTGATAAAAAAAGTCTTGATATTTCATCTCTGTACTCTTGAGAATTTTCACTCTGACTAATAAATGCTGGTGAAATTACCCTTTTCATTAAAGAGCAAAGTAGAGTTTGCAGTCTTGCAGTGGTGTTTGTGTTTTGCTGTATTGCTGCTGAAAAAGCTCACATGAATCCTTAGCTTAGTGCTGTTTTAAAGAACAGCATTATTTTTTTCCTCAACTGCAGCTCTAGCATTTTTTTTTTCTTCAGGCTGCTGCAAAATTCAGATAACATGACACAAAGTTCATTAACAAATAATTAGAGTCTCATGCTGTGTTTTAAACACAGTTCATCCCATTAAAACTGCTGTTTTCTGTCACAGTCTTGAAAAAGCAGAAACACTCCATCCCAGCTCTTTTGAAATCAAGATTGCGTGAGGAAAAGAGGGACATTTAAGACATTGTTCACTGATAATCGTGCCCTCAGTGAGCTTTTAACCAATGTGACCTGATCATTTATTCAGTGCGTCTGAGAACCAGATCAGTTAGATTTTTTTTTAATCATTCAGACAACTGATTCATTGAAAAGTTCCAATTCAGAAATTCAAAAATACACACAAAGCAGCTTTGGACTTCAAACAGAACAGACAGAAATTTAATTGTGGTAATAATCAAGTTTTTAATGTCTGAAATTATCTCAAAATCGCAGTTTAAAATCGCTGGTGTTTCTGACGTCACAAACTTGTAACCAATCACGTCAATGTGTGAGCATCAACGAGTGGATCTCTGAGCTGGTGCGAGTGAGTGGAGGCAGGGATAATTTGCATATTCATAGAAACGAGTATAATAAATGAGGAAAGGGTGAGTTACATTCAAGCTATTTTTTTTTTCAAGGAAAAAACTTTTAAATATGTAATTTTTGGTGAGCGTTTTAAGGGATAAAATGATTGACTACAGGGGGACTTTCAAACTACAAAAAACAACAGACACATATTTTGCCTTTAAGAAGCTCAGTTTCAAATTCTCTGAAAAAAATATGAATTGTAAGAAATAATGAGAAAAAATATGACAAATGTTATTTTTATTTTTATTTTACATATAGTCACTATACTTTCTTACTAACACACTACGTATTATACATATGTCGCTATAATTAAACTACTTTCAAAGCCACTCAAATAAAATAAACAAGCAAAAAGTTTTGACATGCTGTTTGGTTAGCAATCATTTACTTTTCTTTAAATCTTCAATATCGGGCTCAATGGTTTGTAGCCCACTCTATTTACAAAAAGTAGTCTTCCATTAAATATAACAACAGAATAAATAAAGAGATTCACATTGGAATATGAAATGCACTGAGCATGCAGTGAGTTTTTCACTTGATGCTCAGGAGAACCTAATCACACACTTACAGCACCAAGGTTACTTAGCAACCAGTGGAAAGAAACAACCCGCTGCCCATGGCATTTATACATGCCATTAATGTTGTCTTGGACATATACGTGATCCGAATATGAATACAGACGGGTCATTAATATTGCTGCCACTCCCTCGATGCTTATCAGACGAATCTATGCGTTAAGATCAAGGCTTATGTACACAAAGAATCACAGCTCCGAGGCAACTACACAAAAGCAGAGTACGTCTGTTGCTTCAGCAAAGGAGCAGTTGGCTCCACTGTTCTGTAAACAATGTAACTACTGTCAGTTTCAACGAACATGCATCATGGATCCAGTGGCCGCAGCTGGTGGGCAGCTTTTCATCTCAATACAGCAATTGGGCTTCCTAATTTTCACCTGACACACTGTGCCAGCCACGACTGAGGATTAGAATTTTGACAAGCTTTTGACAAGCTTGTCAGATGTCAGTCTGGAGAGAGAGCTGTGACTGCAAGATTGCTTTTGCTGTTGACTTCAAAACATCTGTTTTACAGCTAATATTTGATGGTGCTTTAGCAGTATAATGTCTTTGAACTAGGGTTGCCAACCGATTCAAATTTGTAATCGCATTAATGACATGATATGTAGATTAATCAATCAAATTAATTTCATATCTTGCTAATATTTGAAGATAATTGAAATAATACTATGTTTTTCTGGCAGTCTATCACAATGTGACAACGCGTAATTACATTTTTGAAGCTGATGCTGTGTTTGCCTATTTGCATCATATTAGCAGTATTATTTATATAGTATTATATAGTATATATACATAGTATTATGTATATACAGTGAGGAAAATAAGTATTTGAACACCCTGCTATTTTGCCAGTTCTCCCACTTGGAAATCATGGAGGGGTCTGAAATTGTCATCGTAGGTGCATGTCCACTGTGAGAGACATAATCTAAAAAAAAAATCCAGAAATCACAATGTATGATTTTTTAACTATTTATTTGTATAATACAGCTGCAAATAAGTATTTGAACACCTGTCTATCAGCTAGAATTCTGACCCTCAAAGACCTGTTAGTCTGCCTTTAAAATGTCCACCTCCACTCCATTTATTATCCTAAATTAGAAGCACCTGTTTGAGGTCGTTAGCTGCATAAAGACACCTGTCCACCCCATACAATCAGTAAGAATCCAACTACTAACATGGCCAAGAACAAAGAGCTGTCCAAAGACACTAGAGACAAAATTGTACACCTCCACAAGGCTGGAAAGGGCTACGGGGAAATTGCCAAGCAGCTTGGTGAAAAAAGGTCCACTGTTGGAGCAATCATTAGAAAATGGAAGAAGCTAAACATGACTGTCAATCTCCGTCGGACTGGGGCTCCATGCAAGATCTCACCTCGTGGGGTCTCAATGACCCTAAGAAAGGTGAGGAATCAGCCCAGAACTACACGGGAGGAGCTGGTCAATGACCTGAAAAGAGCTGGGACCACCGTTTCCAAGGTTACTGTTGGTAATACACTAAGACGTTATGGTTTGAAATCATGCATGGCACGGAAGGTTCCCCTGCTTAAACCAGTACATGTCAAGGCCCGTCTTAAGTTTGCCAATGACCATTTGGATGATCCAGAGGAGTCATGGGAGAAAGTCATGTGGTCAGATGAGACCAAAATAGAACTTTTTGGTCATAATTCCACTAAACGTCTTTGGGGGTGTTTTTCTGCACATGGGACAGGGCGACTGCACTGTATTAAGGAGAGGATGACCGGGGCCATGTATTGCGAGATTTTGGGGAACAACCTCCTTCCCTCAGTTAGAGCATTGAAGATGGGTCGAGGCTGGGTCTTCCAACATGACAATGACCCGAAGCACACAGCCAGGATAAACAAGGAGTGGCTCTGTAAGAAGCATATCAAGGTTCTGGCGTGGCCTAGCCAGTCTCCAGACCTAAACCCAATAGAGAATCTTTGGAGGGAGCTCAAACTCCGTGTTTCTCAGCGACAGCCCAGAAACCTGACTGATCTAGAGAAGATCTGTGTGGAGGAGTGGGCCAAAATCCCTCCTGCAGTGTGTGCAAACCTGGTGAAAAACTACAGGAAGCGTTTGATTGCAAACAAAGGCTACTGTACCAAATATTAACATTGATTTTCTCAGGTGTTCAAATACTTATTTGCAGCTGTATCATACAAATAAATAGTTAAAAAATCATACATTGTGATTTGTGGATTTTTTTTTTAGATTATGTCTCTCACAGTGGACATGCACCTACGATGACAATTTCAGACCCCTCCATGATTTCTAAGTGGAAGAACTTGCAAAATAGCAGGGTGTTCAAATACTTATTTTCCTCAATGTATATATATATATATTACAATATGTATGTACAGTATATTATAGTATTTTTATTACAGTATTTATATTATATAATAATTATATAAATCAGTTTTCATTTTAGTCATTTTTTAGTTTTTCTCATTTTTATTAGCTTTCATTTATTTTTTATTTCAATTTTAGGATTTCCAGGTTTTATGTCAGTTACTTGCCACAGAATGTTTTTTAGAAGTTTTTTTAAGTTAAGTTTTCTATTTTATTTTGTTTCAATTAACCAAAATATTTGTAACAGTTTGTTAACAATAACAACACAGACAATAGCACACAAAACCAAACAAAAAAGCTAGCTAGCTAGTTTCTCAACAGAAACTACACACAATGTAAAAAAAATAAAAAACATAAAGCCTTAAGGTCTATTTTGTACGGTTACCTGTAAACATGCTGAATGAATCCAAGCTTTACTCGCATTATCTACAGTAGGTCTAATTTGACTTTGGAAAAAAAAAACAGACTAGTAGACAAACAAAACATTTATATTACATTTAAAAAAGACACATTAGGAACCGATCACAAATGTGTTTTTGCATTGTTTTTCTATGTAAATGCTTAGACGGATATTTTTTACCATTACGCTCACATCTTAAAAAACACTTGCTGGTACAATAATTTCTGAAGTACTGGGTATATTCGGTACCCGCTAATAGATGCTGCTTTCAAATGCTCTTGTTGAGTTTAGCATTGCAGCCAATCACAATCATATCTGTTGAGCGAGTGAATGCAATGGCCTATCAGAGGTGCTAGTCAGCCGTGCGAGTGGAACGAGTCCCATGGAGAAGCTCCTGAAGGATAGAAGGAATGACGGTAGTGAAGGGTGAGAGAGGACCAGGCCTGGGACATTTTACGTTGCTGTTTTTATTATACTTATATGCCATAGTTGGCCGCTGCCGCTTCTTTCATTATGTTTATGTCTATTACAATTAAAGTTACATTTAGTGTTTGCCAGTTCCTGTCTCGTCCTTCCCTGAACTTTGTTAAAGTTACGTTTGATCACGTAAATTCACGTTATTTTATTTTATTCTAATGAAATGGTAGCGAGTGCTGAATTACTACTCATACAGGTCACTTTATTTGACGAATTAAAACAATGCGAGCCGGGACCATACGAGCATCATCGATTTTTGCTGTCATACGAGCTCGCAGACGATTTTTTTCTCTCAGGAAAAATCGAGTGGAAATCACTGATGCTCGCGGCTCGCACTGTCTGAGAGAAATTAGGAGCCGTGCAGAGTGCTTTACAAGCACTTCCCAACCTCTCGATTATTTTTAAACATGTTTGAAAAATTTGGGGGGGTCGGCCCAATTTTGACCCGTGCATAGGCTGTTCCCTAATGCCAAATCATCCACAACCATGTCACATAGGCTAGATTATTAAAGCCCATGGGGCTGCAACCACTGCGTCACATTCACTGACACACACACACACACACAAATACACTGTTTTTGTTGAAAGGAATGGATGTGCTGTTCTCTGCTTTTCACCAAATCATTTGCACACTCATTTTTTATTTTCTTTCTTTTTTCTATCCGAAGCTATAGCAGCAATATTGAAAGCTCCAGTCTCCGTTTAGACGAAAGCTTGTGTGATTGCTGCCGGCTTGCAGTGCTGTACGTTCATGTCGTGTACCATCTGACATAAACCGGCAATAATTAAATAAGCTAAATAACACAAATACACTTCATGTATTTAATCTCAGTTTATTAATAAATGTCTTTGCTGCTGACCTCCGCTGAAGAAAATAAAAAATGAGTGTGC
The DNA here is from genome assembly GCF_964197995.2 of Scardinius erythrophthalmus. Classification (NCBI taxonomy): domain Eukaryota; kingdom Metazoa; phylum Chordata; class Actinopteri; order Cypriniformes; family Leuciscidae; genus Scardinius; species Scardinius erythrophthalmus. The sequence goes on along the minus strand of NC_138229.1, from coordinate 19,856,599 downwards.
AAATGATTCCAATTTATTTGTAATGCTTAAGTAAGTGTTGAAAATTCTTCTCCTGCATCCTATCCTTCTGCTACCCAGAATGGCAGCACAGCTGAAAGGTTTGTTTGAGCTGCGCCTTCTACTGTACAGGCGGGAATTTGCATTTCCTTCAGCCTGAGGCTTATTCATTTTCATTCGCGTTTGGAGTGAAAGAGCCTTTAAATTGGCCAAAAATATAACTTTTTTTGTTATTATAAAACAAACAAGCAAGCCCAGCTCAGGTGAGAAAAACATTCTGTGTGAATGGCCCCAAACTGTTTTAGCCTGATTTAACTCAAAAGTTTAAAAATGCATGTGACTGTCAAAGTTAAAAGTTGCTCAACTTGAGAAAAAAAAAGTGAATTATTTGTAATAATTAATCAGACAAACTTCGTACAAAATAGCTTGTACACAAACTCCAAAAATAAAATAAAAAAATAAAACAAAATTGATGACAGTGTGACTTATATTCTGATGCAGCTGTCGCGAGTCTGTTTTGGTTACTGTGCACTTTAATCTTTACAAAGCCTGTGATTCTGCACTCTTGCTCAGCAGAAATCTGCATTTAATGCCAAGATGTCCCAGTTATGCTATCCTTTGAAGAAATGAAAGTAGAATGTTGTATTGGAGAGCGATATCAAAATAATTTTTTACAGACATTAAATTCTGCTGGCAAGCCTCTTGAGCAGAGCCATTGCTCTGAAAGCACTCTATTTAGCCAATCACTCTGCCTCTCTCTTGCTCTCTCTCTGCCCCTGCACATGCTGTTGAAAAACGCCAGTATAAGTGCCTCTAATCAAATTGAGGATATTGTCATTTCTAATTACTTCAGACCATTGATTGGCTACCTCAATTATAATCTCACATTAAACAGCAAATTCCTGGCCAGACATTGTTTATAGAAATATTTTTCTTTCCATTTTAAAGAAAAACAAAACCAAATGCATGTTGTTTGAATTCATTATCTGCAGTCTCAATTAGGGAATGAAGACGATCAATAATATAGCATCCGTTATTTCTAATGATGGTGGACTAGAGGCTAACGATGACAACTTAACATGCAAAAGTAACCCTTGAACAGTGTTCCTGTTCATTTTACTGTTTCATTTCCTGTTCATATTACTGTTTTTACTTTATTTCCGAAGAATAAGAGACACAGCCTCTGTACAAACATACTTTACCCATCCTGACATTGTCTGCCTATAAGAACTGAAAGTCTCCATACTCTTTTAGGATTGTCCTTATCTGACAAATTAATCTGTGCTGCATATTTCCATGCTCAAGACATCCCACAGATTCAGTTCCATACTGAAAATTAGCAGACATGTGGATCGACTCCGGATGAAACGCTGCCTATTCGTTTAGCTCTAATTTAAAGGGGTCATATAATGGTACATGCACTTTTACAAGTTAATTGTACTGAAATGTGTGTTGGCAGTGCCTGTACACAACCATCATAAAATGATAAAAATCCATCCAGTGTTTTTTTTTTTATCTCCTTATATGTTTGAACCTCTCTGAAATCAAGCCGTTCGACCGTGTGACGTCACACGGTCGGACGCCCCTCCCACGATTGTGATTGACAGCTGCAGCGTTTCAACACACACCCGCCCTCGCTCATGAGCGAGCTGTCAATCATAGTCCGCGCGTCATTGTTGATACCCTCACTGGAGCGCTGTCTATGAGCATAATGGCGTCTGCGATTGTTCTTCGGTGTAATAAGGAACACAGCAGTCATTTGAATGTTCCTAAATCTGAGCCATTGAAGATGCAGTGGCTGAGTTTTGTTTTTGAAGCGATATGCCCAAAGGATTGACGCGAGGATTCCCTGACGGGGATTCCCCACGATCGTCTGTGCTTTCCTGTTTGCGTGAATCATTTCACATCAGACAGCGTTACAAACGAGAAAAAACGGATCGGTACCAACGTGTTACTGCTGAACCTCCAGAAGATGTGAGTGTAATGTTTTATTAACCTTTATATTAGTATTTATATTAATCTTTGCAAATTTGCAAACCTTGCTGCACGCTTCATGATGAATGCATCTAAGGTTTACACTCCGGGTACATTACGGCATGTTTTCTATGTACGACGTTCTCAATATAATTCATAATCCCACGTTTATAATGAACAACGCGTGGTTATTGTGTTAGAATTGGTGTACGCACAGAACAGAGGGGCGGGGTGAGCAAAGCTCATTATCATTTAAAGCTGTATGCACTGAAACGGCGTGCTGAAAACAGAGCTGTTTTTGAGCAGGTAAAATTAGTGTTTTCTTACAATACTAATGAGAATTTTTAATTAAAGTATATTACAAACTTTTAATTTAGACCCTAAAGAATCATATTAGCTTGTACAAAAATGGCATTATATGACCCCTTTAATAGAAATCTCACTCTCAAGAAACTTCTTTCCACACATTTCTGACTCTTCTGTCTTCTGCACGGATTGTCTTAGGTTCTATGCGGGAGCAACATCAGAATTTGTGCATTTGTGCAGCTGAGAGGGAGCGTTGTCCATGAACCAGAGACTTAATGAGATCTTCGATCACCATTGTGGTGTTGAAAAGTGCACTTAACCCCAGGACGCTCCAGAGACGGTGTCCATGCAATTAGTATAATATAAATCACTTTAGATGAAATGCTAATGACAAGTCATAAAGCCATGGAAAGACATATCAGGCTTGTTGGTTGAGAACGGTCCATTAAAAAAAATGTGTCCAACAAGTGTTTTCCTTCCCTTCACATTGACATGATTTCAACCTCCACATTCCTTATACATAAACATAATTTTAATTAAAATATATATATCAAAGGGAATGATAAACTCAAGCAATTAATGGTATTGATCATCACATACCAAAAGCCTCAGCTTGATAATGCCTTGCCTTCAGGGTGTACTTCAAATAAAAGATAAAGAGGAAAAATAAAGATAAATGACTGGAAAATCCTGATATTCAAAAATCTGCACCGCATGATGCAAACCATCACGTACTAGGAAAGAACATGACAGAAACTTATAAAATGCAAGCTTATGTTATACAGTACATAAAAATGTTAAGTTAACAATAAATAAAGGATTCTATTGTATAGCTTGTTACGCACTACAAATGCACCACTGTTATTGCAATTTAGTCCTCTCATATAATTAGTCTTGTATAGCACTATTTTTAGGCTATTTTAAAGTTCAGCTTATCATTACTAGCCTCATACAGTAATCAGATTTTAAATTAATAATTACACTTTGAAGCTGTTTTAATTAAAACTGGATAGCTATGCAAATGGATAAAAGCTTTTATGTTAATTTATTTATTTTGTAACTAAACAGGTGGAAGAGATTCAATGTAGTCATCTGCTTGCAATACTTTAATGTGCCACAGGACTTATTATGAAGGGTCACTAGTTGTGTTATTCATTTAGGTGGAACAGAATTTAAAATCTGTTATGGCATGCTAACCTTGAAAGATATACAGGGTTTTGAGCAAGCAGCCCATCTGCAAAGTTTATTATAAAACCTTTTGAGTTTTCAACATAGTTAATTCCTGATGTCCGACCTTGTGCCTCCATTAGGCGAGAAAACTACATTTCAGTAATGAGTAATTTGGAGGTGCAAGCAATTTCATTCTCAGCTGGACTAAGACTGGAATGGTGTGATTATTTCCAGGGTCATTATGTAGTGAATCTTACTATTAAACATAGCATGCATTGTGTGAAATATTGATGTATTTACAGGCGCTAACTGGTCTGGATTCAGCACATGAAACACGAGTCACTGGTACAGACCCTTGGGCTGTGATCGAAATCGCCCTCTAAACCCTCATTCAGTATACCCTACATTACTCCACCAAAATATAGTCCAATTGAAGGAGTGAATGAAAAGGAGTGAGTGAATTTGGACACTGAGAGCTTTTGAATAAATTGTGCTTGGTGTTTAATAAAAAACTTAGCAAATTGTCAGCTCCAGTAGCAATGAAAAGATTTATCTTGAATTCTGTAGCATGTATAACATCTTAATGAAACAATTTAATAATCAAGTAAAAAAGAATTTATACCTGTATGATATTACGCTGCAGCCATATTGGACCAGCGGTTTGTAAAATGGATGATTCAGCTGTGGGCGCCATGTTCTGGTCAGATGCGGGAATTAATTCGGCATGACTCTCACAGTGCATTATGGGTATTCTCCAGCCATTGAGCGTACATCAGTTGTGCACTCGTTATCGCGTTGCATTGTGGGATTAAAGGAGTGCACTCGATAAAGTCCACAATGGTTTCGGACACCAATCGGACACAGTCCAAACTGGGGTCAGTTAATAATGTGGCACTCATTCTTTTGTCGTATGTATTAATTTAATTAAAAAAGGCTTACATTAAAAATGCAATTCCAAGATACCATGACAGAATACACCACTTCTATGAGCAGCAAATTTTAAATTTACGAATTAAAAATTCAGTTTTTTTTTTTTTTTTTTTTGAGAGTAAAACACAACTGCTCTAAAAAAAAAACATAATGAAGAAAATGTTTGTTATATACAGGAAAAAAGATCCTGGCTCTGAATGTTCAGACTGTCAGTCCAAACCCAATTGTTTTGCATATCCGATTGAAATCTGATCTGATTTAGAAAAGTGTGAAAGAATGTGGTAACCAAAAAGTTGACACTAGCCATTGACTTCCGTATGGAAAAAAATACCATGGAAGTAAATACCTTCCATCAACTGTTTGGTTACCCACATTCTTCAAAATATCTTAGCCATATGAAAATAACAATTAAGATGTGTACACTTGTATGTATTCAAGATTCAAGGAAAATATGCTATTGCTTTTTCTTTGGTTACATCACATGACATTATTAGAGTCATTAAATTGACTTCAAATACATGAATACAAAGAGAACTTTTCTAAGAACTTGCCATTTGTTTTAAATGTGATTTTTTTCTTTATATATTACACCCCATATGCTATTGACCCTGTATCAATTTGAACAGAAATTATGATAACAAGCACAATAAATAAGTAGACATTATCTGTCACCTATCTTCAAACTCCCTTCACGAAAACTCTTCGTAAATGAAGTTTATATATTGCTAAGGACAAAGACACGTAAATTACAGCCTTGGAGAATATAAAGTGGCTTTCCGTTTTGACCCCTAACACCTCAGCTTAGCCGGAGAGCATCTGAAGCGCCTTCAAGAAAGCATCGCAACACAGCACAACATCATAGAACATTCAGAGACTGAAAAGGTCAATAACGAAAGATTTCATTCTATCTCTGAGGAATCTCTCATAATAATGGGGGCAAGCATTGCCGGCAGAGCCCGTGGTTCGCTTCAAGTGAGGACAGGCTTTTTATCATCCCACGCAACGACTGACACAATAACCTTGTCTAAAAGCCTGAGTCTGCTGAGGAACAGATGACTGCAGAACTCTCTACAAAGCCATCGGTTTATGCATTTGGATGACCCCCACGACCCATGAAGATTAGTCTGACCTTGCTGTAATCGCACTAGAGTAGGTACTAGAAGTAGGTACCTCCACCTCTTCAAAACTCAAAGTTGCATCTTCCATACCGGACAACCCCCACATTTTTCATGAGCCACCATCAGAGCATGCAGTGAAGGACGCTTAGGGCAAGGGCAAGCTATGCTGAACAGCAGATGTGCACAAAATCCCCCAGAGCTCCTGGTGTGAGTGGGCTATGTTGTGATTGCCAGGCTGCACCACCCTGCCTCCATCTGGGAGAACATGAAAATTCCCAATGATTCCCTAAAAGATTGAAAGATTTTTCATGGTTCTGAGAACCAGCAGAGAAACCACTGAGGGATTACCCGCCTTAGTGCCCTTGAAGTTCTCACAAATTCACACATGTAGCCTTTTCTTCACTCCCATGTGCGGCCCACCTTAACCTTAAGCTGTACACATACTTTAATCCCTGACCGTGTGACTATGACCAGAATTCTCTGAGCTCTCACATCAGTGGTAGCATCTGATGGGATTGCATTCTGGATTCAAAACAAAGGCATGTGAGATACCACAGAAAATCTTTGTTGACATAATTCCAACTCCACACAAACAGGTGAACCATTTCAAATGATTACATCATTTGTGGGCTGTGTTCTTCGATGAGGTCATAACATAGTATTGTGAAAGGAAACGCACAAAATAAGTCCTTATTAATCAATAATATGCCCTGTAAATGATCATAATTTGTGAATAGGAATAAAAGTTGTTGCTGTTTAACTGCCACGAGTGCCTATTTCACCTGGACACTGCAGTGAATTGTAGTTAGAGGCACATTCTTCTAATAAGCCTACATACGTTCTCCATAAAAATCCATTAGGCCATTTTAATATACTGTACTGATACTGCTCTTTTCCTGCCATGAAGTACCTGTATCTGCAAAAAGAGTGCTAAGATTGAGTGCATCAATAGATGGAACAAACCATCAGCCCTGAACTATAAAGAAACAGCAGTAGACACTATCTGACAAAAATAGCTATTAGCATCAGATTCAAAGCTGGGCAAAAGAGAGAGGATTGATCGACCACTAAGATGCTTGATTTAATCACTACATTACACACAGCTCACATTACCCTACAACACAAGGGCACAGATTATGGGTATACGACTTTAACCATTACATTTTTATTGCACCTTGGGCAGAACACAGTAGAGTCAGATTGTCCAACACTTTTGGTAATTTTCACGCAAATGACGCAACTTTTCTATTAATATATTTTAAAATGTAATTTATTCCTGTGATGGCAAAGCTGAATTTCCAGGAACTACCACTTCAGTCTTCAGTGTCACACAAACTTTTGAATTGTAATGTATACATAAGAATTACAATTGTATGAATATACATACTTTAAACTGTATATTAATGTAATCATATGTAAAAAATTAGTCACAATATTGCATCATAAAAAAAAAAAAAAAAAAAAAAAAAAAAGATTGATCTCATCCACCATTTTGTTTACAACAAAATTCCACACAAATGGTTGTAAATCTTGGATCATGGGAAAAGTTCCATCCCCATTTTGTCCATAAATTGTTTAACACAAGATCTACAGGTCTTTCCCTAAACAGACTTTCTTCATTCAATCAAAATGTCTACATGTTTCCTCCTTTCAGATTCACCAAATTAAAAGTCCCCAGCACCGCACTCCCTGTCCATACTGGAAATCAACATGAAATTGACCCTATTTACTCTCTTAATACACTTTCCAGGTCTTATTGTGCATAATTCATCAGTGTATTTTATTTTAGAGAAAAAATACCTGTCTTAGTACTCTTTCTTAAAAATGTACTTACTTCACTTCTGAATGCGGATCCTTTTTAGGTGACATTACCAATCCTTTTAAAGCCACCCGCACCAGCCACCTGGCTCCATTCTCCAAGTAAGCCCACTTTTCATGATTCAATCAGTTACAGACAGTTCCGCTCTATATTTTTTCTTGAGTATCCTGTGCCACTCAGAAATATATCAGATTACGAGAGTAAAATGAGTCTGCCAGGCCCTTTCATCTCCACCAAACATTTTCCAGCAGTTTCAGGCATACAATTGAGCAGCAACAGTTTATATCTTAGTATATTACTGATGTGCGTTAAGTGTTGTGATATTCCATCATATTTTCAACAAAATCGAATAGATTTGTTATTAAATTACTGTACCCCTCACTGATGAAACTGTAACCACAATCTGTATTAGAAAGCCAGCGCTGGCGGCACAGAGAGAATTCCTCCAAAACCCTCCCAAATGGAGCATCCATGATGGCCATGCAGACTGTGTGGAGGCCAAAGCCATCTGTTGCTCAAGTGTTAGTAATTTCCTCACCAGGCCTGTCAGCTGGAGCACTGCCTTGATTGGGCAATTCTGATGCTCATGGTAAACCAGCAAAATGTCACTGCACCTGGGCTCTTTCTGCAAACAGACAATTATCATTTCAATCAATGGAGTATTGGGATCTTAGTGGGGTTCCTCTGTGGTGAAAGGATTGCCTCAGATTCTAATAAGCCCTGGCATGAAATGTCAAATTTAAGCGTCAAACGTAATGTAGCCCAATGCTCATCAGCCTGATTTATGAATTTACATCTGTAATTGGTTGTTCACACCAAATATTAAATATCTGTATTACCTTACAGACGGCAAACATTACGGCATGAATATGAGAATCGAGCAGAAGTAATCTGGCAGTAACATTCAGTCAGTCTGTTCGGAACAGCCTCACGTGAAGCCCTGCAGGATGGAGGAGAGAGACAGGGTGAGTCAGATCCCCAGCTAATGCTGTGTTTCTGGAGAGGAAGAGGTCTTGTCAGCAGGATGCTACAGCGGTGCTGATAAATCGTGCTGCGTGACTGAAATTCACTAATAATAACAATCAGTCAAAATCTTCGACACCTATTGCCAGGCGCCAAACACGCCTTTGTCTGTGCACACATAACCGAACGCCTCTTAATTTGCTAATCAATTGGCCATGTCTGCTAAGCCTTGCAATTTATTATGCAAAGCCGCCACAACCTGTTGATGAGAAAAGCTCAGTGTCACATGAGAGCATTCATTTCCATTCCGGCTCAATTTTAAACTGATAAATCAAGACTATTGATTTTTAGAAAGATAATGTTGGACAGTAAGAATGATAGATGCAGGGTTCAAAACGGCATCACAAGGGGAATTCAAAGAGAATGAACTGTGCCGATGGCAGCGCTGTTTATTTGCACGTATGCTCTCTGTGCTGTTTTAATGTCCAATTCAATAAAGGTTAATCGGGTAATGGCACAAACTGCGGCTCTGAAATCTGTGTTGAATGAAATTTGCATACTGCAAATCCTGATCTTGTACAGTGTACACAGGGTGACCAGACGTTTTTTAGTGTCCTGACTTATCATGAAAAGGTTTCGTGTTTTTTACCGTATTTCTTTTTTCATAAATTGTTGTGTGTGTACATTTAACGAGGATCTTCAAAAAGAGTTTATCAAGTTATTATGCGCAATAAGTTGTGAAAAAAGATCTCCATGACACACAACAGAAGCACTCTCTCAGACAACGCGCAATCCCACATTTAGTTCTTTTTGCGCCTGAATGGCCAAATACAGACACAGTTGTCAAAATGCCCATCCAGTGGACTATCTCACGTAAATACAGTCGGTTATGGTGAACGTAAACAGCTCGGTGAAAACCAGATGTGTGTCAGTATATTAGATTCATTCACTTAAAGTGACAGCAGCCTAAAATAACTGTCTGAGTCATTAATGTTATTCAAACAACAAAAGATGTTAAAGGAACACTCCACAGTTTTTTGAAATAGGGCTTATTCACCGTCTTTCCTACATTTAGATAGGTGGGCAAATGCATTTGTCTCAGTGCATGCATTGTTTTACTTTGGAAGCGCCACCGCTAGCTTAGCTTAGCATAATGAATGGAATCCTTTGTTGCCAGCTAGCATGTCGTGAGTAAAAGTGATAAAAAAAAAAAAAAATTACTTCTCGTGGCCTGCGTATTCACAAAGAGTACAAATAGCAATGCAGATTAAGACTAGGCGATTTCATAGGCAGATATTGACTTGGAACTCTATTGGGGGGAAGCACAGGCGAAGCACTGCTACTTGGGCGCAAAGTTCAAAGAAAATAATAAAAAAAAAGCATAAAAATGTAAGAAAAAACAAACAAAATAAAAATTTAGCATTACTGTTTATATCTGATTTATCATAATTATTTTATTTTATTGACATACATTATTTTATATTCAGTGTCTTAAAGTATACTTTTCAGATAATATTTACTAATTTTCATTGTTTTTCTATTTGTTTATACTTTTCAAGCATAAATGGGTCTTTCTTTATACATGAAAATATATAGATGCCATTATATTTTAGGATCCCTTGCAATATGATCATCACATTTGGGGGTCCTTGGCATCAAAAAGTTTAAAAACATCTGGTCTAGATGATGAAATAGGGAAGAAAAGACTATCGCAAATTCTGGCACGTCCTGACTTTGCCAAGTTAGACGCATTCCCGGGTTAACATATTTTGGAACAACATTCCTGTCCTAAAAATTTAATCCTAACCATATCCCATAAGTTAACCCCTAACCCCACCCATAAGTTATCCTTAAAATCAGAGGGAAATGATAGGCGAATAAGAAGCACCTAACCCTGGTTGTAAGCCTAAACTTGAAATAAACTTGTCCCTCAAATCTGATTGGATGATTGGAATGTTGTTCCAGGATCAACAAAGATGTTGATCCAGGAACATGTTATAGTTGGTGAAACTTCCGTTTCATGTCAACATAATAGAAAAAAATATGTATCTCATTTTGAGAGTCGGATTAAGCATTTTGTTATGTGCTGTTTTTTTTTTCTGTTATTTACGAAGTACATTCACCCTTATGAGCATGAAATGAGAAGAAATTCATAAACAAAATTGCTTTTAGTTTTAGAGTTGTATGCACAAAACGAAGTGCTGACTTCACATTTTCGCTGACAAAATGCAACAGCCTTCTGTCTTAATGTGTTTGAAATGCATTAAAGTGCAATGATTAATTCAGTCCACAAAATTAGTCAGGTTACACTTGGCAACCCATAATTTAGTGCATTCGTCACAAAGTGTGCAAATATGCATTGGCCAGCACTCATATGAGGGAACAGTTTGAGGCCGTGTTAGTGAAGCTGTTCATGAGCATGAGTTTGCTTACAATATGCACTGTAAAAAATTTGCTGTAATTTTGCAGCTGTTTGCCAGTAACTTACTGTAGATTTAAATTTATGTTATTTACTGGCAACAGTTTGTTCAAAGTTAAATGAACATTAAACATTAACAAGTCTTTGTCTTTAAAGAATAAAATTATAAAATAACAATCTAATGCAAAGCATTCTGGGAACCAGAAATCTTCATCAACCTTTTTCTGTTTTTTTCCTTCAGATTTTGGTTCCCAGAATGCTTTGCATGAGGATGTTATTTTAGTTTTATTCTGTAAAGATAAAGACTTGTTAATGTTTAATGTTCATTTAATTTTGAACAAATTGTTGCCAGTAAATAACATCAATTTAAATCTACAGTAAGTTACTGGCAAGTAGCTGCCAGTAATACTGTAATTTCTACAGATTTTTCTAACAGTGTGGATGTGTTTAGAATGGCATTGCAATAAACTGCAAAAGGTGCAAGAAACATGAGAATGCTAATATTATGAATGTACTGTATATCTATGCATTGGCTAGAAATATTAACAGGTCCATGGGTGTGAAAAAACTGCCCATGTGCAATCATTAGTCTTGGCAGAAGAACTGGCCAAGAGTAATGTAAGGGAAGGCACTAAGGGAGAAAGACAAGGAGGTGGAGGCGTGGTACTGTCAGGAGGAAAAGAAGGAGGCGTTGTATGAAATAACACATGCTACAACATTGCAATATGCCAAGAACCAAAATAAGGAGGAATATAGTTATTATTATTTTGCTTTTGTTTTCTCTACACATTTTGTCTTTCTTTTGACTTTTAACTATGACATTCAATCATTTTAGCAGTTGATGCTTTCGCATTGCTATCTCTGTAATGGTGCCCAGACATGGGGTAAGCAGTTTGAATCTATTAACATTTCATTCACCATCCATCTGTCATCAGTTCTTGGTTGCATGTTTCTGCGTTGACAGCACTTCCAAGAGAAAATGAGCTAGTTACTTCAAACCAGAGTTTATCTAGCCTAACAAAAACTAAACCTTAAGTAAATTGTCCAGTAACATTACAGCAGTTTGTAAAATGATGTAACATTACCAGTAACAAGCTGTTTTTTCCAAGATGTTTTTTTTTCAAGTGCAGACCCAACTCCACAGCGACAATCGAGTCAATTCATCTAGATCAGTGTTTTTTTCGTTGTGCACCTCACGCCAGATGAAATTTTCATTCACTTGGAAAGCATGTTTTGTGTATGACATTTGCCTATAAATATCTGTACATTTTTTTTCACAAGTTTCTTTTTTTTTCTCCACCACAATACAAGTTTATCATTTAGTTTTGCACAATACTCTATCCTCTCTGTAACCTTTAGAACTAAAGGGGCCCGTTTTTGCTAAGGTAATTTATGCATAAGTCTTATGCATCACCCTCTTCATATTTGAAATGAGTAAAAACACTTACTCACGGGTTGCAGGTTTGCCGTTGGGAACAATAAACAGTAGCTGGCACTGATCCATCCTTTAGTACATTGAGGCAGGTCCACAATGCAATCGGTGCTCAAATATGCTAGAAAATTGCTGTGGGTTGACTGAAATGATCAGGGATATTATAAAACATAAGCTGTATACACTACTACCATTAAAAAATTTGGGGTCAGAAAGATGTTTTCAAGGAAAACAATACATTTATTTGCAAGGATGCATAACAATGATCAAAAGTGACAATTAAGACTAACATTTTAATAAAACAACAACAACAAATGTTCTATTTATCAAAGAATCCTGAAAAAAAATGTATCATGGTTTCCACAAAACTAACAGGCAGCATAACTGTTTTCAACATTAATTACAAGGACCGTTTCTTGAACACCAAATAGCATAAAAGAATGATTTCTGAAGGATCATGACATAACCTTGAGACTACAACTGTGCATTGATATAGTGAGGAAGCCATTGAATTGATACAGTCCTTGGATACAGTTAAATCAATGTACAAAAGCAAAGCAATGAATAAGGAGCAAAGTTTCATTTTAATCATATATTAAATCAGTTACATTAGCATCCTTGAAGCACCTGGATTGTAGCAATTATAGTTTTTCTGCACTCAAGTGCGTACAATAATCCTTATTGTTGCAAACTGCACAATGCGCATAGAGTGAAACAGAAACATACATTCTACTGTAAAAACATTGATATCAAAATAACGGATTGCTCATCTTCACTCTTTTAGGTTAGATATAATAAATATTCTGGTACTAGCAAGCTCTGTTCAGCTGAAATATGCATCCTTTGAACTTTAAATGATGAGACTGTTAAAAAAGTCAAAACAAATGTTAATCTTGGCACATTACAAACTTATTTGTTTATTATTTTGCAATACACAGACTGGAATTTCTCCTAGCATCGGTGCCATAGGACAGACACATCAGTGTGGTCTTTGATCCACCTCATATAGCACATCAAAGCAGGGCTCAAATGAAAAGCTTTATTTGCCATCCCCACCTTGGCTCTTTCTAGCTCAGAGACAGTCAGAATGTATTCAATGCGCTCTCATCTCCACCACTTATCCACGGTGACACTTATCCTGAAACTGCATGCTATACATACAATAGAGGGTTTGTATGTAAAATTTAAGCAATTTTGTACAAAGAAAGTGAAAAGCGGATCTGTATGAATTATACTGTTTGTAGTTGGAGAAAATCTACATACAGTAGACGCACGGTTTGATGCAACATTCTTTCAATTTTACATTCAGTTTTTTCATATCACCTCAGTATTAGATACTGATACCTTAGTGTTATGCTAAACATTCAGCTCAGATTGAATTCTAAATTATATAATTGCACACATACTCTATGTACATATATAGTTGACATTTTACATTTATGCATTTGGCAGATGCTTTTATCCAAAGCGGCTTACATTGCATTCAAGGTATACATTTTTATCATTCCCTGGGAAAATCATCTTATGTTTGAGCTGTAGGCTCGACTGTTGAGATTTGTAGAATATCTGCAATTTTAAATAACTGTTTTATATTTTAATATATTTTATTGATTTATTCCTGTGATGGTAAAGCAGAATTTTAAGCATCATCACTCCAGTCTTTAGTGTCACATGATCGTTCAGAAATCTTTCTAAAATGCTGATTTGGTTTTCAAGAAAAAAATCTTATTATCATCAATGTTGACAATATACATACTACACACATACATACATATGCATATATAAGTGTGCATTATGAGTAATCTGTTTTATGTATTCAGCAGAAAAATCCGACAGTTATGTTTGCTCTTATGTGTGCGATGAAAACAACTGCCCCTACAAAACTTTTTTTTTAGCGTGTCACAGATATGCCTCGGGTTCCTGCCCTTTACCAATGTTTTTAGTCCAAGATTTCATTCTTGAAAGTCATCATGCCTGCTGTGTTAAACCCACTGTCCTCATTTCAATGCCCTGGTCTGTAGCCAACACTGGTCTCCCCCCCATCCCCCCCAGTCAACTCCATCCCCAATCACAATCTTATGAATGGCAGCCAATCAGAGCCTGCTCCCCTCTGCAAACTGCATCCTTGTCCAGCAGAGCAAGAAAGAAAGGATAGAGCTGGAGAGAGAGAGGGCTTTATGTGTAAGTGAGGGAGAGAGAGAGAGAGAGAAAGAGAGAGAGGCAGCTGGAGTCTCACACACAACTGTAGTCAGTCTTGGAATCTGAGCGCTGCCAAGAGGCGAGCATAGAAGCCAGCGTCGTACTTCCATGAGGATGACATGCTCTCAGAAGAGCACAGGAGGCTGTTTTGTTAAGGTAAGAGCCTTATGCTTTTTACTCTTCAGATAACACCAGCTAATCTAAATAGCATGGAAAAAGCATTGCAATTTTATTACTAGTTCCAAAATGTTGCCGTGGAACTGACAACAGTCGAAACTCGAATCTAAACCACAGTACTTTGGAATGCTTCCATCTCAATTGAATTACATTTTTCCATTTTAACAATCTCAACAACCTCATCATGGACTTGATTTTTAATGGAATAGATTTGAATAGCTTTTGCCCTCTGTCATAATGCCACAGATCTGCCATATAATCTTACATGTCATATGATCTTACATGAAATGCCAGTCATCTGCCCCTTTGATTTGTGCTCTGTCTATCCATCCATCTATCTAATATGTTTTCTAACCGATTTCATTTGTCATTGTAATTTGCTGTAATTAATTGGATTATATATTCAAGTGTTGAAAATGCTGTTTATACTTGTGTGTGTGTGTGTGTGTGTGTGTGTGTGTGTGTGTGTGTGTGTGTGTATATATATATATATATATATATATATATATATATAAACATACATTCATACATACATACATATATGGATATATAATTACATTTATTTATGTGCAGACAAAGCATGACATTCTTTAAACCAATGCACATATAGTTTAACTTTACCACCCACAGGAGTCATCACTGCAGCTAAAGTTTCTAAAAATCCTCCTCTATCCCTATGCGTTTAATCACCCCGTCACTTTTTACAAGGAGGTGTGCACAAGTGTTTAGAGGTCTGTGTGCGTATTTGATCCTTGACATAAAACATATCAATGTCAAGGCAGGGAAATTGCTTTCATGCACCACTGTCTCTGTTTGTGATCCTTAACCCAGGGTTTTAGCTATAGCGGTGCAGATTCTGGAGTATGTTGGCAAAGCTGGAACACTAAACCTGCATAAGCAGCGCTCTGTGTTTAAAGTGTTCGTGTAGGATGGAAAACCATGAGCGTTTTGCAGCTTTCATTTCAATTGTGTGTACCACTTGTGACTGTGGAAGTCAAATGTAAGACTATAGACAAATCACTCTGAGTGGAGTATCGCCAATAAGGATCGTTTCTTGTCTGTGTGTACATGTTATTACCTAAAAACGCCCTTGCACATTGACTATGTAAACCACTCTTGTTGTTAGACTTTAGCTTAGATCAGATTTTTCAGGTTTTGGTACTGCTGAACTCCAGCCAATATGCAAACTTTGATTTATACATCTGACGTGAACACATAATGGCATGACTGTTTCACACAAATTAAAGCGCACACTTCCTCTGAGCCAGTGTCACATGTATAATTGCCTTTCAACACAGAGATAAATCATGAGATAAAGCCCCACATGCTTCCACTCAGGGCATCTCTCTCTTTCTCTCTCCCTCCGTCTCCTGATATCATCTCCCTCTATTTCTTTCCGCCTCGAAATGCGAGGCAATTTGCCTCATAATGAGGTGAAAGATCCAACCAATGTATTTCTTTTCAGGGAGGTACTATAATAACATTTACACCCTGACCTGAGGAAGTGACCTATAAAAAGGCATTTTAGGAGTTCAAGGACTGTTCTTCTAGTCTGAATACATCTGAATTGTAGTGGGAATGTCATAACAGTTAAACCTCTAGCACTGTTAGTGAGCATTTCTAGTATCCGCAACTGTGTATTGAGCAGCCCTCCCTTCCTTTTTGCCCTTCTCTGACAACACACATCATTTTTTTAATCAGACAGGACCTCCGTCAGCTCCTGCTTTTGAATTCATTACATTCTCAGAGCCACACGAAATCAGAGAAAGTGTTCTGTCTAATAACTCAGAGTATTAATGATTGCCTTGAGTCTGTGAACCTGGCAGAATCAAAGCCGGTCCTCCAGGCAGGCTATCAACATGGTGCATATCTGATCTGTACCAAAGTTTCAAAACAAAGAAGACAGGGCATTAATATTGCAAGGGAGAGGCCAGCTGTGAGAGCCGTCCAGGATGAGGTATGGAGTGATGGGGAGATTCATACAGGGAAGAGAGGAGAGAAAAAGGTCTTGGGCTCCCCCAAGTGGAAACTGTTGCATCTGTGGCTTGTTGTCAGTGTCAAATGTTAAAGTACTGGATAAGAGTGCCTTCAGTCCCTGTAAATGTAAATATTTCTTACTAATGCTTAAATATATGCAGTTATGTAGGTGATTTAGGCTGCTGAACATATGGCAAGGACAGTCATGGGCATAAAAAATTGCATTAGATTTGCATATGAACTTGTATAGCACCAGAATTCAGGCAAAATGAAAAAAAAACAAGGTATTATGTGTCATTAGAGAGCCTAGATTTGGTTCCACAATAGCTTAGATACAAGGACTAAATGTACTTGACTCTGAGCTACGGGCATTAATGCTAATTAATAGGTGATATATGACACTGCCCGAGAGTGTATCTAATGCCCATCTTTCTCTTTCCCTGGCCAATTCACTGACCACGTATACCTTAAAATTCATGAGATGTCAAAGGCTGCTTATTATGCGGTGCACATCTAGGATTAATATTCTAATAAGGTTCATGGAAAGAGTTGAAATTATAACTGCAGCATTTAATCATAATAATAATCAAAGTGGATTACATGTTACAAAACAGAAATGGTTTTTATGCCAGCCGGGGGCAAGACTAACAAGGAAATACACAGCACTTTATTAAACGATATTAAACAGCCAAAAAGACATTTACACACACAGCCATAGCCTGATGTCATGCTGAATGATTAGTATAACGTATAGTTTTAAGCACTCTGCAAAAATGTTCAACTGGAAGCTATTTTATTGAAAATTCCTTTCATATTGACAGAAAATTAGTTGATCTGAAATTACAGTGCACAAAGACAAAGGAAGTTGGAATGTGATGAATGTTCTGAGATGGTGGAGGTCAGAAATGAAGTGGGCGCTCTGGAATACCTGCTTCTGATTGGTCAATCGAGGCATTCAGAGGATTGACATTTCCATTGCAACAGTCGGGTTCCAGAAGTAAAAAAAAATGCATTCATTTGCAATATGAATATTTATAATAGATTTTTTTAACAATTACTTGTTAAAAATTAATAAACCTTTAAAGACAGACCCAATGAGAGTTACAATGTTGTTAATCATTGACATATGCTTTTGTTAAAGCCATCACAGCCTGCATTATTTTAACTTATTTTTTCCAAATAATTATATTTAACAGTGCGATTCCTGGTTGAAAAATTACATTAATCACGATTCTGCAAAGAAATGTCCATCAATCAGAGATTTGCTACAAGCAAATCACATCTAAAGAACTCTTTAGCACCTGCCCACTCCCATGAGCACTAAAAATAATAATGTAATAGTCTCCTGCTCTCAAGTTACTTAAACATCTGTGTGTGTGTATGTATGTATGTATGTGTGTGTATGTGTGTGCGTGCGCGTGTGTGTATTTAGTGTTGACAATCGATAAAAAAATGTATCACACATTTTTCCTTATTAATCGCGATTAATCACAGCTAACATTATAGTCTTTTATATTCTAATACTTTCGCACTGAATCTCCAAAATAATGTAGAAACAACAAAGTAACATAAACAACATAAACTATTACATTTTTAATATTAAACAAAAAAATATTTAATGGCATCTTTTTACGAAGCACTATGAATGAAGGTGCACTGGGGTGGACTTATAATGTTAGTTGATTTTTACATAAAAAATTGTCATAATTTAGAAATAAAAGGCATTTTTCCTACCCTGATTTTAGTGCTCGGATTTGAACGGTCTGTTTGAAGGGGCGTGTCTGCTGTGAGACTTAAGTGTAAACGTCCATTGCTATGACTGGCTAACATCTTTGCATATGAAAAGCTGGAATGTGGAACTCTCTCAAAAACTTTTAGCACGCTTTTACTATTTAGGACGTTTTTACTATTGCAGCTCTTAGTCAAGAGCAGTGAGTGATTTTCTCTGTCTTTTGTTCTTCAATTAACATTAATGACATCAGCAGGTTTATTAGGCCTGACGCACATGACGTGGATCTGGCACATCCTATTTTCTCAAAACTCTTTTCGTTCATTTAACACTAACTAATTTAAGACACTATTTACAAGGATACTCAGCACAGTCTCCAAGACGCTTGAAGTAACCTACCTGAAAAACTATGTGCAAGTCAAGTGTACCAGAGACAAAAGCTTTTTTAACCACAAAGGGTGGTCACTAGTGATGTTCAGTTCTTAAATTAATCGTTCTTTTGAGCCGGTTTATAGGAAGTAACCGGTCATGTTCATTAATCTAACTGAATCAAGCTTTAGTTCTGGATTGATGACGCAAGACGCACAAGCTGAAGTAGCACATCCGACTCAAAAAGACCCGAATGAGCCGGTTCAACCAGAGGAATCTGATGAGCGAGTTGGCAATACTATGCAAGCTTGTGGCACGTAGGCTATGTTATTAAACAAAATTGTATTCAAACTTGCAAAAACCTTTCTAATTAGAGATGTAAATAAATTTTAATATAGTTTATTGTGCATTCAGATTATATTTTAAGTTAAGTAAAATCAAGGAATTTAAAAGACTGGTTTATATACTTTAGACATGTAGAACATATCCGTGTTTATGCATGTCTGTAATGTGTTCTGTAGGTGTGAAACTTTTACGAATCTTATCTAAGATGTAGGCTATTCAATGTTGGTCAGTCATATCAGACATAAAGGATCCACGAAAGAAACTGTGACCACAAACACCATTAACTTAAGTGAATGACAGGCAATAATCATCAATTTCTGTCAAGACCACTATCATCAAATAAGATTGACCATTAGCATAAAGTTTGGATTGGAGGTATATGGTTCTTTTCTGGGCGAGAACTCCCTGCGCATACATGCAGCCTAGCATGGATAAGAGCAGGGAGAGGAGCAAATAACCCCCCTTTGGGTAAACAGAACAGAACCAACAAAAATGTATTGCAGATATCATTAATGTCAATATTTTAATGTACAATATAATTCGAGACTTTAGTCTGATTCAAAGGGGAATCAGAATGCCAAATCCTGACTGGACGAGAGGAGGAGCTGGGGATGGAGGAGGGTAATTAGCTCCTGAGAAATGCTGTCGATGTTGATAATACTGAAGGAGTTTATATATGAATACAGTGATAGGCATCGTATTCCTATAGGTAGACGTGGATTAGCTGAGAGTCAGCTGATGCGAGCTTGACTAACGTGACTTGCCAGAACTACCGCTACGCTTGATATGCGTTCCACAAATTACGTTTTATTTGAATGTTTCAAAATGCATTGAAACATATGACTTTATTTGAATGTTTCATTGATATAACACGGCACTGAGTTGTTAGAAAAGAAATGTGTAGTAACATCATTGTTTAATGATATAAAGAACCGATCGGTTTTTGAACCAGTTCATTGAAACTAACTGTCCGAAAGAATCGGTTCACAGAAATGAATCTGACTTTACATCACTAGTGGTCATGTCACACCAAATATTGATTTGATTTAGTTAATAGAAGTTAAATTAATAAATAAAATCTATTTTTGACATTATTTTTGAAAGCATCCTCACTTTACAGCATTTTTGCACAAGTGCCTAAAACTTTTCACAGTACTAAAGCTTTTAGAATAGGCTTCTCCAAGCGTCTTGGAGACGTTGCCACAGTTCTTTTGGATTTAGTCAGTTTTTTCTGTTTCTTCATAAAATCCCAAAATGACTCGATGATAGAGAGATCATATCTCCGTGTGGATTATACCGGCTGTTGTCAGACTCCTTTTGTATACAAAAATCTTACTGGATTATTACAATTAATGGCAAAAAGAAGGTTTGGAAATGTAAACTGATATTCACTATTAACACACTAGCAAAAGGTATAAATAACTGGCTTAAAAAAATGTCGGAGGTAAAAATACTAATGTGCCTAAGACTTTTGCACAGTACTGTATATATACACAGTTGTAACAGAAATTATTCAAACCCCATTGCAAATTAGGTTTATTGGCAACATTTACAGACCTTCAGCTGTTTAAGCAACACATAAGCACATAAGCAACATCTTTAAATCAACAGTTTTATATTTCTCCATTTTTATTTTTGTTCACAGTGCTTGATGGGATTGTAGTTCTTTCTCTCGTAAAAGCCATTCAGTACATAGTCTTGTACCTTGGTCTTTTTGTCCGATTTTCAAAAAAACATTTTTGAAAAAAGTTTCCTATGTTGTGATTCACCTTGTTGGTTGGTTTTGGTTCATGCCATATAACTCTTTCACAAAGAGTTTTTTAAATATTTAGGGGGAAAAAACTTCACCTGTTATGACACATCATGTTTTCCCTCAAAATCTGGTCTCCATAGGAACCCAAGCGATCCCATTGGCTTAAAGAATTCTCTTCAGCGCCCGACTACTTAATACCTACAAAATACAGACTTCTCTCGTTAAACACAAATGCAACTGGCGCCATCTTGCCTCAGTAATCGATTGTAGGACTTTAGTATTAATGTTACTGTAATATTGTTGCTGTGTTTGTATTGCTGCTCAGCTGATAAACTCAAATCAGTATTTACTGTACACATATTTATTTATTTATTTATTTATTTTGGTGTGTAGCGTGTAACTTGACAGCTAAACTGAAGCCTGCTGGCCATGTTGAACACTGATGTGTATGCTTACAGCGGTTCAGAAAAGTAATAGCGGCGTTAAATATCTCTCGGGACAGACATTCAAACATTTAAGGACATTAAAACTCTGTTTGCCACATTTAAGGAGATGCTAGTGAAAAATGCACTCTAAAAGGTGAATAGGAGGTGAGTAATGTTTCACTTAATCCCAGTTAATTGAATGCATCTCACATCGGCTGTCATGCTTAAACACTCAGCCAGAAAGCTCAGGAATAAACATGGCAGGCCACTCTGCCAGCAGCAATCACTATTTGAGGCAGTGAGCAAGAGCTTTTAGGTCGTGTGACCAGCATTTGAATCCAACCCCAGTCATTCTGTGACATATAATCAAGGTCTGCTATTGATCCCGCTACGTACGTTGATTTCTTTTGGCTCTGATGTAGTTATAACACCCGTACTATAGTACTCCCCCTGGAAATCGATTTGGTTGTGGAACATATTAAGAGGACAAGGGAATTAAAAGATCCCATTGGAATAAGAATCAATTTGTGAATAAGGGTTGTTACTTCATTCACTTGCACTTTGTTGAATCATTGTTTGTGACTGCAGAAAAAAAAAAACCACATGAAATGCGAACGTTATCTCGATCAATAATGATGATGATGAGGGTCTCGACCGAATAACAGGAAAATAATTGGTCACTGTCACCATGAAAGATTGGGTGGTAAAATTTCCAATATGACATCATTTTTATTTTCCCATTAGCCTAATTGTTATTTTGGCATCTTTATTAACTCATGTCAATTTTTGATTTCATCATTTAATATTGTGCACGCAGGAATACGAGTTGCGATAGTCTTTTCTTCCCTTTTGTCACATATTTGAGTGAAATGGCTTCTCGAACAAGAAAAAAATGTAGAGCGGGAATTGATTTTGTCCATTGGAAATTGATTTGATTGTTGTGATTTGCTATTCTGCCCTACAAAGGCAAAAGACCTTAACTCATTAGAGTGTGGAACTGAGAAAAATTACTTTAAAGATTTGTAGTTGTCCCGCCAAATTAATTATAGGTAGGACACTGGAAATCTGGCAAATATATGTTTTAGTAATGAAAATGATATACATAAAAAAATCTTGACTTGACTTTTGACCACTATTTTAAAGTTACTGTACTCTGCCTTTGTATTGTCAGCAAAAAGTGAGAAGTCATGCCAAGGCAAAAGGCAGTAACTTCCACATTATCAATATTTGGTTGCTGATCACCATTAACAAAATCATTATAGTAACACCTGTATAAAATCTAGTGATCATGGCATTTATTTTGTATGATTTACAATTATTTATAGCCATCTACTTATTGCTATCCTGTGCTTTGAATGCATTCTGATGGCATTATTAATACATTTGACATGACAAAATACCTCCATAGATATATTAGTCCAGCGTTGGCTCGACCGTGTTTAGGGCAGTGCTGAAGGCGCCAGCGAAGTTTTGGCACTCTGCCAGCTACATGCATGTTTGCATGAGTGTTTCAACCAGGTCTGATACACGAACTAGGTGAGGCAGGGCTTTAGTTCTTTGTTGTATTCGTCTGCTATGGCATGTATAAAAAATTTCTGTCAACTCTGCATAATCCTTTGCGATCGATATCACACGTTTGTCGATGGAGCGGTTTCAGACCATACTAAATGTTCTGACCGCATTTGTGCAGGACTAAGTTCTGAGGACATCAGAAGTTAGAGGGACTGATGGCAGCTGTACAAAGTACACAGGCTACACCGTGATTTTAATTTTAATGGACAGTAAAACAAAGGCAGATAACCGTACAATCTGGTAGGTAGCATTATTTGATAGAACACCGGAACAGTAACTTCATCTTGATGCGCGGCTAAACAAAGGCAGAGTAGGCCTACCGTAATCCGTAACTCAATTTGAGCCTTCCAAAACAAAGCCATAGAGCGGTAACTGGTGTTACGGTGTTCTGCCTTGGTTTCTCATGGGCTTTTGGAAGTTACTGTTAAGACAACTCATTATTTTCTCGAAAAAACAACAGCATTGATTCAAAATACTCATCCACAGGATAAAGGAGGTCTTGAATGTTCCAAAAATATAAATAACTCATTTTCAACCAAAAACTTTTTGCCTTTGCACGGCAAAATTGCTGTGATCTCATGTGAGTAATAGGTTGTCCCGCCCTCTGGCCAGTACACAAGTCATCAGAGAAGAGATGTTGCTGCGAGAGGGAGAAGTTAGTTTGATAAAAGATTATGAGGGCACATGAACTTAAAAAAATAATGATGTGCAAGTGCATAGATAAATCATAATAAGTACTGCAATCTTCCATAAAAAATAAACATTGTCATCTTTGATTTCATGGCGACAACACAAGTTACGTCACAAAACTTTGTTCAGTGAAATACATTGACAACTTTCACAATGGGAATGCTTCTAATGTAGAAAAACACATTAGACAATATATTGAAGGTAATATACTAGTGAAGGTAACAGTGAGCCTTTGAATTGCAAAATTATTCAGTTTCAAAGCGCTCTAAGCTTCGCACACTTAAGACATCTGATGGTTCAACTCATATGAATGCAACGAATGCGAGTGAAATTACATGTTCTGCAAAACAATTGCAAGTGTCTTCATTCATTTTTAACCTAAAAATGTAATCTAATAACAGTAAATACCATTAAATATGAATTATCTATATTTAGGATTGGGTATTGTTTGAATTTTAGCGATTCCAATTCTGAATCTGCAAATCGATTCTGATTCAATCCGAAGTCAAACATTTAGATATCAAACATTTATTCAATAAAAGTCAAATGTAAAATACCACAGCAGAGTTTTCTTTTTATAAATAAAATATAGATTAATGATCAGTGAGTGATTTTTTTCTCTCTTTCGCATCTTGTTGCGCTTGAATGATTTAAACCCATTAAAATGTGCACACAGGAATCAATAGGCGGAGTCGAAATTCGAATATTATAACAAGTATCTGATTCCAGAATGGGAATAAATTTTCTATTCCCAACCCATATCTACAGTATATTGTAATATATGTTGTCTATTATTTTTGTTTATCCATTTTCAGTTAACCCATGATAACAGTCTGTCCTGTCCTGTCCTGTCCTTAACCCAGACCTGGTGCAGAATGCCATTTTAGCCATGTTTACCAATGCAAGCATTTTTGTTAATTGCACGGGCGTGTTATACTGTATGCAACGTTTTGTGTGAGGCGACGTGTTTGATCTTCTGTGAATAGAATATTGCATGAAGGCCCTGTGGGATACACTCCGCAAACAACAAAAGGATTACAGTAGAAGAAACGGGTGTTGCATCTTGACAAGGGCTGCAGTGACCTCCAACACACTGTATGTAACTTTTTTGCTTTGATTATTTTTTATAGGGAATCAAAGGAGGATCAAAGGCGATTCTACAATGTCAGGGTTGCTGATGTTGCCATTTACATCACTTTCAATTCAGCACTGCCCACCCTACTTAGCTTATTCATAAGGAGTTGCTGTCATCGTGACGATCGATTGGCTGCAATGATGATGAATCACTTATTTTGGCTGCTTCCACTGGTCTTTCCGCACCTGAGCTCTCCAGTCATATTGCTAGAGAGGAATGATGGGAATCTCTTTCACAACTGGAACCATCTGATGGAAGGAGATAAAATTGTGCTGCACAGATCCAAAAGAGACTGGATGTGGAGGCAGTTCTTCCTGTCGGAGGAATACACAGGAAGTAACTATCAGTATGTCGGCAAGGTGAGAGTCCATGATGACACAAGCTCAGTACAAACGAGCCTCCTTGGCTAGCAAAACTGGGCTTGGAGGAGATGCAAATGCCTGATTTTTGCATTCCGATTTCGTTTTCCTGAGCTTTATATGGTTTGACACTGGATTTGAACACGTTCATGTGTGGCAGGCACTTCGGAAAAATTGATGCCATCATCAAAGAACATAAAGTAGCACAAATATGAATTACACACTCACTGAGGCATGAATATTCACATCCCAGAGAGACAGAAAGCGAATAAGAGTGGGAGAGAGTCGTTTCGAGACAGAATACTTTGTACCAGGGTTTAGTTTTTACCGCTTTCATTTCCAGGACAAAGTGGCTCCGCTGAGACCTGACAGGAATCAACAATTATGGGCTATTTCACTCACTCTTTTTCATTCACCCCATTGACTTCCAACCCATCTGCAGTGGCTGTGTGAAGGAAGGGACTGCAATTCATCAAGTCACAGTTCAGAG
Organism: Scardinius erythrophthalmus; assembly: GCF_964197995.2. Classification (NCBI taxonomy): domain Eukaryota; kingdom Metazoa; phylum Chordata; class Actinopteri; order Cypriniformes; family Leuciscidae; genus Scardinius; species Scardinius erythrophthalmus. The sequence goes on along the minus strand of NC_138229.1, from coordinate 19,831,251 downwards.
GCATGCTATATTTATGCCATTGCCACATTAAACATGAAAGAGGAGTCCATACTGACATTCAGCTGCACAGCCCCTGTTATTAAAACACTGACTGGGTTGTATATACGTACAAACTTTGGAGGACATGTATAGAATAGACTATGACAAATATTTTATTCTTGTTTAGCACATAGGCTACTAATAATGCTACCATAAAAGAGTACATTTGCATAACGTAGTCAAAAGGTTAGCTGTGCACATGTACACAGTTGGAACCTGTCTACTAAACTTTGGGCAAGTTAACTTGGATTAAGTGGACTTGATATGGTAATTACTGTATTTGGCTAGTGCAAGTAGACAAGTGAGATCTGAATCAGTGGGAGTGTATAAAATCAATCTGCACTGAGAACAAGTGTGCATTGATATCTCTTTCCAGACAGTCATTGCAGTGTAAAGGAGTCAAGAGTCCAATGTTTGTATTCAGGTTGCCCACATCACATGCATTAAGTAGCCTATAATACTGAATTTAGGTTACGATTCGATCAGGTAAAGGCAGTCACGATTCGATTCCAGAACGATTAATAGGCCTACGTTTGTTTCCTATTGAGTAATTTGCCGTTAAAATGCAAAATAAATAATATTTAATAATATCAAATAAATATTTTGTAAAAACCGAGTTCTGACTGCATTCAGGTGACTGAAGTCGTTTGGTTCGCAACACGCAATGTCACTCACCTGTGCACTAGTGACTTCGAATTCCGTTGTAATGTAACGTTACGTGCAGCATCACAGATTATTGACACCCTTTCTTTCGGAAAGATGGCATTGCGGTGCGGTCTCACTGAAATAGAATCGACTCACATCGAGTCTCACTCTTTCGAATCAGAACCCAGAAGCTTCAATCGCATGCTGAGGACATCTGGTGGTAAATGCAACATGTTTGAAATAAGTGCACTGTCTGCAACATACATAAATTGAGGGGTAGGCTAGTAGTGTAGTGAACACTGTTTAGTGACTCTCCGGATCAGAACAGCTTTTATGTTAAGGCAAATAAAAAGCTGCTTTTGTAACATTTCGCTTCGTGGTGTTTTCCTATGTAATATCAGTTAGTGCGGATTATATAAAGTGTTTGTTATGAGATCCTGCTGACGCGCTGAGTGTGTTTGAGGGGTCAGCGGGTGGAATCAGACCATTGGCTCTTTCTAAAAACAGACTTTAGAGCCCAGGATAAATGCATTAAATGGCCATGACTCTGGCCAGATGCTGGACTGCACTCATAAAGGCATGAAACAATTGCTTATTTGATTTTTTTTTTTTTTATTCACTGAAGCCTGTTGGAACCCATAGTCTCATCCCACAGGTTAAAATTGAATTAAGCATCAGGCGGTGACAGTTGAACAGCTTTAGGGCAAATCAACCCATTTAAGGGAAACTAAATGATGTATCAGGGTTATTTTTCAATAAGGGGAACTTTTCTGTCCCCTTGTAAGACTTAAAAAAAGAAATGCCTTCAATGACTTTTACCTAATATTTGAGTGTTGACATTAAAATGTTCTATTTTAGGCTATAAAAAGCGCCCCCCATTATAGAATCAATTCACTGCTTGCTAACTTCTTGATCCAAGTCCAAGAGTTTTGTAGTTTTTTTCTTAAATAAAGTGTCATTATTATCACGTCATTTCAAGTCAAATATCCTAAAGCAAAATATTACCGGTATTTAAAAAAAAATGGCAAAAAAAATGTTGACTGACTACAAAGCGTTATTGATTTGTTTTCTAACAAGTTACCAACAACAATCAATTTGAATGTTATACTATATAGAGGACAGTGATGAGATCCACTTTAAATGGTAAGATGACAGTGTGGGCAAAGATGGAAATAATTACAATTCACTACTAAAATGAAAAAATCATGGAAATCATTCATGTACTAAAAGGCCTAACAATTCATATTTTTAGAATTGCAAATGGAAATGCAATAAAAACACAGTGGTAAAATCGGACTAAAAGCTTCATTAGTATTTAATGGAATATGTTCTGAAGACTTGTACTTTTAAGACTCTTTCTTAAAGATGTCTGTGGCTTTTATGAGTTTCTATTGTCCCTAGAGAGCTTTCCCTTTAAAAGATTCTTCTTCTAAGCTGCTAACCATGATCGAAAACAAGACTAGCTGAAGTTCACTGGTTAATAAAACATGGCAGCATATCATATTAACATTTTGCTGAAGGAAGGACTTTTATGCTACTCTACTAGTGATTAGAATGTTTGATTTAAAAAATATCCACAAATTATGTGGCAAATTTCAAATCTGTGCATTGCGACATGGTTAAGTCACTGTCTGCTTTCTGTCCATGCAGCTTCGCTCAGACAAAGACGTAGGGGATGGAACTGCCAGATATGTTCTCTCCGGGGAAGGAGCAGGCACAGTATTTCGTATCGATGAGAAGTCTGGGGATTTACATGCTACTCAGAGACTGGACAGAGAGGAAAAGGCCTCTTACACACTGCAGGCCCAGGCTTTCAACAAGATCACGGGCCTCCCCCTGGAGCCTGCCACTGAATTCATTGTCAAGATACATGACATCAATGACAATGAGCCCAAATTCACCAGGGCTGTCTACTCTGCCAGTGTACCTGAAATGTCAGACGTCGGTGAGTGAATGAAAATTACTTTTTCTCCCGTTGTTGTTATTTGAAGTACATTTACTGTCATGCTGGAATACTGCACCAGTGTGTGATATTCCTGTCACTGCAGTGTTTTTAAGGTCAAGGATGGCACACTGCTATTGGTTGGAGTTTTTGAAGCATGTATTGTTATGGAGTGTGGCATTTAAACAAGTGAGCTGGACTTTCAAAATGTTTTGCTTGGCTTTGATTTAAGTCTTTATCACATTAACCCACAGTTACTCAACATTTTGTTTATTAATTATATTATTTTATATTTTATTTTATTTTAATTACATTTTGTGTGCCCCTGTATTTAAAAATGAAAAGACATACTGTTAAGTACTGACATTTTCTATTTATTACTTGGTGTTTGTTGCACATAAGTAAATACAAATATGTATAGCAAATTAAACTAGTGCCATGGTTCTGTTAATAATCAGAAATAACCATATTACCTGAAAGTAGCAGTTTTCTAGGAATGTACAGTTAATAATATGTACTGTAGGTAGTCAAATGCAAATATATGTAATCACTAAAAGCAGTGCCCGCAAGGATCTGCCTCTCTTGAGTCCTGATGTAGTGTCTAATGGAAGAGATCTTATCACATTTTCTATTTACATCTAATTCCCATTCGCACATCATCTATCACCACTGTCTCACACAATCAGTGGCTCTGTAGTGACACTGCACCATACATATTCACAGCGCATGAATATTCAGGAGATTCATGCTGTTTCTCAGTAATATCATAATAACCTCTGGTTATCCCGTTTCCAATCAAGTCAGTCCTCAAGCAGTCTGTTTGGTATCGTCTCCCCAAAGAAAATCTAATGATGTTCTTCCCTCTCTCATTTTCAGCTGGAATCTAATATAAGGGACTGTACATCGTATTTATGAAATTATTGCCCTCAATCAAAGTGAAAGTGTCATCATATTATGAAGCACTCATTACCCTCTGACACACACCCCTAGGACAAAACCAATTCAATATGTATTTTCTAATATAAGGAATGGTTGTAAATCTAGGTTAGAGGCACTGTAGCCTTTGAACCATAATGAATGCTAATAATTCAGTTCTGAAAACAAAACAATGACCCAACTATTTCTTTTCTTTTCTTGACTGTACCCTTTTTTTGAGAGCTTGGTTCTTCACATTTGAGAAATTTAATATTATGCAAATATATTGCCAAACACACAACCCTTCCTCCCCAAAAAGTATTATATAGGCTCTAATCGGTTAAATCGTAATACTAATTAATTGTATCTTCTCCACTGCTACCCAAATTAATATTGTATTGCTGAGAGGTTGGTCTTTCATAGTTCTACAGACCCAGTTATGTTCTCAGTTATGCTTAATTTAAATATTAACTTATCAGATGCTTGTTAATTCCTTAATTTAAATAAATATTGGCAAGCAGTATGATGATGCAAATATTAGAGTTCATACTGTAGTTACTTATTTCTGATTGCAGATTTTGGTATTTTGGCAAATCTGAGGACATTTTACAACATTGTTGAAGTTTTTTTTTTTTTTTTTTTTTTGGTATCAGCATAAAAGAGAAGCAGGGCACTTATTTAAACATCTGCAAATCTCCATTTGCTCTCATCTCCATTCTCAAAACTCATTTATGTTTTTTCTTATAAATTTATTTATAGGTACTTTTGTAATAGAAGTCAATGCCACTGATGCAGATGATGCCACATACGGGAACAGTGCTAAACTCGTGTACAGCATTCTACAAGGGCAGCCCTACTTCTCTGTGGATCCTGAGACAGGTGGGTCCTCCAAACATTTTGTTGAAAACATATTCTCTGCTGACATACTACTATGATATATGCCTGAGGCCATTTGACAAGGTAAGGCAGGGATGCTACTTTTTATGTGGAATGTCTGAAGCATGAAGATCACACACTGCTGTGCCTGGTTAAGATCCAGCTAGAATATTTGCTTTACACAAAATAGAATAAATCTTTGAAATGGAACAAATTACTAAGGCTTGTATTATTGCTTTTGCTGAGAAGAATGCAAGTTAAGCTTGATAAATGTAGCAATATAAAGGTTACGGATGCAAAATATTAAGATTAAGGCATAATCGCAAGCCCAAGCAGGGACAGAAAATACTGGCCCTTTAAAAAAAAAGTAGCGCTATAAATCAAATAAATTAAAAAATATAAATTATTATATAAAATGAAAAATGGAAGTATAAAATTCTTTTTAGTATGCAATAAGTTCCCTGGGACTGAAAAAAAAGCTGTCCTGTATTAAACTGTGAAAAATTTGTAGATAAATGAATAAACATTTTCTTAGAACGAAAAGGCAGAATCAGAAAATAAGAATACATTTAAAATTGTGTGTGTGTGTGTGTATGTGTGTGTGTGTGTGTGTGTGTGTGTGTGTGTGTGTGTAGCCATTAGGCTACTCCAGTCTTTAGTGTCATTTACACTAAAGACAGTATAGTGTCATGTATTTACTGTCACTTTTGACCAATTTATTGTACATTTTACATTTACACTGTGTTATTGATATGTTGTTTTATGATTGATGGTTAATCAGTGTTTTCTGTGCAGGAATTGTCAGAATAGCCCTTTCCAGTATGGATCGGGAAGTGCGGAAGGAGTACCAGGTGGTTATTCAAGCCAAAGACATGGCAGGACAGATGGGTGGTCTGTCAGGAACCACCACGGTCAACGTTACCCTTACAGATGTTAATGACAGCCCGCCACGTTTTGCTTACAGTAAGATGTCACTAATTCATAAGTGCTTTTAAAGTCAAAGTGAATTGCAACCCATGGTGCTATTGGTTATTAGTTAGTTATTAAAAGTTAATTAAAATATAATGAGGATATTTTTTGACTGAAGATTAACATTAACAGAACCAAATGCATTAAGTAATCAAATAGGGTCAATGTTAAAAGCCATAAAAGCCTTAGAATTAAGACTAAAATGGGCAAAAAAATAAAAATACTGCATATGGTTGAAATAAATGTAACCTCTTTTCTTTTTCGAGGTTCTTACCACCTAAGCACTTATGAGTCGGCAGAAATCGGATCAACTGTGGGCAGAATAAAAGCCAATGATGGTGACGAGGGAGAAAATGCTGAAATGAAATACAGAATTGTAGAAGGAGACAAAGAATATCTAGATATAATTACAGATGAGATATCCCAAGAGGGTGTTATCGTTGTCAAAAAGGTAAAAACCTGTATCATTATTTACAGTATGAATAGTATATGATGTATAACGCAGTGAATATATGTACAGCCACTCTTTTTGATCTTCATCCAGAAACTGGATTATGAAAGCAAGCGTGTGTACACTGTGAAAGTGGAGGTGACTAATACACACCAGGACCCCAACTTCCTTCATCTGGGCCCATTCTCTGACACAGCTATCATCAAGGTCACAGCCAAAGATGTGGATGAGCCTCCTATCTTCAGCAGGCCTCAGTATGTCTTTGAGGTTAATGAGGACACACCAAGAGGAACAGCAATTGGAACTATTACAGCCTGGGACCCCGATGCCACAGATTACCCAATTCAGTGAGCACTTGAAATATTTAATAATTCAACACTAACTGCAGGGAATTCACCAATGTGGTTTGCACCTGCTGGCAGTATTTTATTTGCACACACTGTCTGCACAGCACCTGAATCATTAAATTAATTATGCAAATCAGATAACGACACAAACACGCCCCCAAAAAATCTGTTGAATGCAATTTGCATGCTGCAATTCTCAGTTTTGCATGCTGATTCTGCTCTAGGCTGTAGAAGGTACAGCAGATTACCGGGATCTGACATACTTTAACTGACATTAAATTGCTCCAGCGCCTGAATTGAGTCTTTAAAATAACACAAATGCACTTGACTGCAAAACTGCAAAAAAATATAAAAAAAATATGGACATATGCCCAGTTTATGCTCTTCTTCTTCATTTGATTATCATTTGATGAATTACTGCTGCCATGATGTCAAGAAAATGTACACAAACCAACCAATAGTGCTGACTTTTGGTGTATAATGCACAATCTGTTTTAAAGGGTAACTAAACCCTAAATCAACTTTTTTTAGTGAATGATCTGTAAGAATGGGGCTTTATTAGTGCTGTTCATTGAATCAAGTAATTTTTTTGACATTTGTGTTTAAAGTATTTTAATTTTACTAAATATGGTGTAAAAACGTCTGAGTGCTGCCCTCTTCAGGTTGAACAGTGGCTACTGCAGTTGAATTTTCCTATTGGAAGTTGTGGTACACTCTGATGTCAGAGGGTACCAGCTAACCACGCCCTTGCCTGCAGAGAGATACGTCTCAGATGCACGCCCCCTCTCCACTGGGCTCTGCCTACTTTTCCAGCATTTTTCAAATATTGCCAGTGGGTGGAGTCAGGCCCTGCCAATGGGTTTAGTTACTCTTTAAGTCTAATCTACATAGAAAAATTTGTGTGCAGTGAAACGAATGACATTTTAAAAACACATGCCACAGTACTATATATGCAGATAGCGCATAGTGAAACTGGATTGTGGGTGGCTAGCAAATGAGATGCAGGTTTTTGCACTGAAATATAATGCAAAAATGGGGTGTAAACTGGTGAATTTGCTCCAGTGAGTTTAATTTAGTTTATAGCACAGTATAGTGTTGGAGCAGTGCCCACTGGTGGTTCTAAATTTCATACTTTAAAAAGGTTACAATAAAAAAGAAAAATCACATTGTGAGATGCAAAGTTACAATTGTTCATGGAAATCAACATAGTCACAGAGTTCATTTCCTGGCAGCTGGCTGATCCAATTTATAACAACTGCTATGCAATGACACCCCTTCTTCAGACTTCAGGGAATGTCAGTGACTTTTCAACTTATTTTTATTTATTTCTTAAACTCGCCCATAGATATGCAGTAGATCACCACACAGACCCAGAGAGACTCTACCACATCGACCCCAAGAATGGATCCATCACAATTCTTAAGTCTCTTGACAGGGAAGTGTCAAAGTGGCACAACATCTCAGTCCTGGCCAGTGAGATGAGTAAGTAAATACATGCATAAAGAAATAGCGTTGCCTGGTGACATATCACATATGATGTGTTACCGGGCTATTTATTTAAACCTAAATAAGTATGAAAATGAAAATATCTTTCCTGGCTATTTTTACACTGTGTTACTCTCATCAGATAACCCTCATCAAAGAAGCCGTGTTCCTGTCTTGATAAAGGTTTTGGATGTGAATGACAATGCGCCAGAGTTTGCCATGATTTATGAGACATTTGTGTGTGAGAATGTCAAAGCTGGGCAGGTAGGTACAATTTATATATGCTTTTGACTGTGTGACCATGAAATGGAATTATTCAATTATTAAAATGGTTGTAAACAGAACATATTATTCTGCATATTCAAAAACATGTCTTCCATTTCAGCTCATACAGACTATCAGTGCCATCGACACAGACGAACCGCTTGTGGGTCACAAATTTGTATTCAGCTTGAGTTTGATTAATCCAAACTTCACCATCTTTGATAATGAAGGTGAATAAATCTTTCCTTTGACGAATAAATCTTGAAGCTTATGGAAAACGCATATCTTTAATCTTTTTTTCTATTTTGGTACTAACAAAAACAGCTTTATTTTTCCTGTTGTTTGACTCAGCATGAGATAATATCTCCAGCTCTGACTGTTTGAATGTTCTCTTAACCCCCACCTCTCCCAAAGATAACACAGCCAGAATCCTGACCAGAAGAAGTGGATTTAACAGGCGTGAAATGAGTGTCTACTATCTGCCAGTAGTTATCTCCGACAGCGACTACCCCATCCAGAGCAGCACCAGCACTTTGACCATTCGTGTGTGCAGCTGTGACGCCACCGGCAACATGCGTTCCTGCAGTGTTGATGCGTTGCTGCTCTCTGCTGGCCTCAGCACTGGGGCGCTAGTGGCGATACTTCTCTGCATCCTTATCCTTCTTAGTGAGTTTTCACCCACTGTGTTACTAGCTAGCAAGTGGTACTGTATCCTTCTATACCTCTGCACTTTACTCACGATTTATCTCAACAAGGGAACAGGAGAGCTGTCAGTCAATAAATGGGAAAACAAAGTAACTTTAAAAGTAAATGCAAAGTAAAAAAGTAAAGTAATTACTTTACTCGTTATTAAAACAGTAATCTGATTATGAAAGTCACATTACTTGTCTTGCATTACCCCCCAACACTGGTAACCGAAGTAGTGACAGATCTTTTTTCTGTATTGTGACATACATCTGAGTGTTGATTGGCTGTTGATTGGATAAAGGCCGATTGAATGTGAGCTTGCAGTCGATTGAGCTTGCTGGGTTTAAACATACTACATGATTGGAAAATTCCTGCATGCGACACCAGAGAAAAGTCTGTAATTTCTCCAGACAATCCAGTTATGACGAAAAAAAAAAAAAAAAACATATGCATGGATGAATCGTTAAGATAACATGCATTTAGAAAAAAAAAAAGATTTTAATTTCATGCCAGCTTTAACAATGATGATACTGACCAAGTTCCCATCTGTTCACTCTTTTCCAGTGATTGTGGTGCTGTTCTCAGCTTTAAAGAAGCAGAGGAGGAAGGAACCGCTGATCATCTCCAAAGAAGACGTCAGGGATAACGTAGTCAGCTATAACGACGAGGGAGGCGGCGAGGAGGACACGCAAGCCTTTGACATCGGCACACTGCGCCACCCGGAGGTGATCGAAAGCAACAAGCTGCGGCGCGACATCATCCCTGAGATGCTGTTTCCCTATCACAGACCTTCACCCATGAAGGAGTGTGCGGATGTTAGAGACTTCATTATTAGCAGACTGCAAGACAACGACACAGACCCTTTCGCACCTCCCTATGACTCTCTCGCCACTTATGCTTATGAGGGCAATGGATCAATCGCTGAGTCACTGAGCTCTCTGGAGTCCTCTGTGACTGAGGGAGACCATGAATATGATTACCTCTCTAACTGGGGGCCGCAGTTTAAAAAACTTGCTGACATGTACATTGGAAAGGATACGGGAGTTGCCAACTAGACTGCCATTCAATGACATTCATATTCTCTGTATGTACGCTTGGATCGCACTCTGGGCTGTGAGGCATAACTTGAAAGAAGAACAAAAAAGGATACTTCACACATGAAGTCTTTTTTCTTTTGTTTTCTACCAACACAAGTGGAATTTCACTTTTATGATGGATATTTTTTTTTTTTTTTGTGGACAGTGTTGTGGTAAGATGATTTTGTGTTAATAAGAGAAGTGATGGTGATTTTTGTTTTTTGTTCACGTGCAGATAAAAAAAAAAAACTTGACAGAGGAGCAAAATGAATGAATGAGTTTGTGACTTTAAAAACATGGACAGTGACAAGACTGCCTTCGTCTCATGAGAGATTGTAAAGTACTCTTCCCTGTTCCTCTACGGCCCTGTCCCAAATGGAACCCTATGCCCTTGCGATGTCGTAAGTCACACTTTCATGACGTAATGCCACCTTGACTGTTGGGTAAACGTCTTGCTTTAGTGCGGCTTCGGCAAAAGTGTGCATCGTGAGCACATATCAGCCGCAAAGGGGACCCTTCTGAAACCTAAAATGACAAATGGGACAGCCAATGGTTATGTGGACTTAACGGACACGTGTTTGCGGCAGCCTTTGTGTCCACAAGACCGCAAGTGCACATGAAGTGTGCCATTTGGGACAGGGCCATCCTTTGACGATGGTGGCGTATCCAGGAATTCAGCATCACAAATCACGTTGTGCTACAATGCCATGTTTCATGGTTCCATGACATCATGTGAAAATTAACTGGCGAAAAAAAAAAAAATGGGTGTATTTAAGTTCTATAAAGTCATTCTTCAGAATTTATGTCAGTCATACAGGTTTTGAACAACGGAAGGGTAAGTAAATGATGACAATGTTCATTTTTGGGTGAACTGTTTCTTTACAGGACTTTACATAGAGGGATTCCAGTTATATTGGCTACAATTGAATGTGAGTGGAGAAATGTTTCATCACAGACTCTGCCTCTTTACACATCTTGTGAAGTCCTCCCTTGTTGAAACATAATTGCAGCATTATCATTACAGCACTGAAAGCTTACAGAGGAACAGGGGAGTATTTCTACATCTGTATGAAACGTTGTTCAATTCAACTTCATTTGCTTGTGTGAAGTTTGCTTAATTTGCAAAACTGCAGATTACACTAAAATCAAATAGAAGTGTCACAAAGAATGCTGCAGCACACTGAGCTTGTGTGAATTAATATTGTCAAAGTGTTTTATATGCACATTTTTTTAAGTATATATTTTAATAAAAAATATGAATGCACTTCTGGTCGCCTAACTTTTTTAGGTCTCTATCTCTATCTCTCACAAAAGCAAAGAACTAAAGATTAACAGATAATAGAGGATTGCTGGGAAATAGAAAACCTGTCACATTTTGAGTTTATTTGTTCATGTTTAGTTAATTTTTTTAACCTCTTTTTCTGTTCTATTCATATCTGTGTTTCCCGGTTATTCCATCTAGTTCAGTCTTCCTCCATCCCCTGCCTGTTTGTCTATTTGGTTACAGCTTTGATTAGAGTCCTTAGTTCAGGTGTCTAGTTAGTTTGTCCGCTCGTTTTCAGAGTATTTAAGCCCTGTGTTTAGTCCTGTCTAGTTGTCTGTCGTCGTTGCTGTTTACTGGTTGTTCTGGTCTTGTTTTTGGTATTTCTGAGAAGCCTGAGTATTTCTGTTAGTTTGATTTTGTTTTCAATAAAGACTGCTGCACTAAGATCCAGTTTCACCCTTCCTTGCTACCGGGAGTGACACAACCAGGGTTCACTGTTGGGGATCTTCTGAAAAATCTTTTCCATTGTGGCCTGCCAAAGTCTGCAACTTTGTCTTAAACTGGATCTTAGCTGTGAGAATTTATTTGAATATCCCCAGTGGAAACGTAACACTTTCCGCATTGCCTAGAGCAATTACTGTATGTTCAATGCAGAATTTTTGCAAATGTTTAATGCCAAATGCTGCTGTTGTGTAATAATTCCTTTGTGTTGTCAACTTTGGTTTCACAAAGGCTTTTGTTCTGTGTCTACAGCCAACTTGGAACACAGTAAGATGTGCTCTCTTTTTCAAATATTATTTCATATTATTTGTGATGGTTTATCATATAAAGAAATGACATGCACAGTATCATTCTGTTTCAATAATAAGACTTTGTTTTGAGATAGAATTATGCATATTTTAAATAATTAAATTGCTGCAAGCAGTTACATTGCTGTGGTAAATTATACTTTCTGGAATATCCAGAAAAGGTGTGATAAAATAATACAAAGAAATAAACAAATTTGCACATCCATTTTTTGTAATGATCCTACAATACTGGAGATTGTTTTAGGACCTCATTTGTAGGACCCAGTGTTATTTTTGTGACAGCACCACCTAGCCAGTTCTGCTCCATCAGAGGAGACCGGATTCAAACCTTAAAAAAAAAAGTAATAAAAAAAATACAGGTGCAAAGACTAAACACACAGAAATTTTTTATTTTTATTTTGTGTCCACCATATTTTTATATAAGAGTGGGTGTGGCCAAGTCTTCCAGTGTCAGCTGCTTCCAGTTATTTAACTGTTTAAAAACCGTTCATTATGTTGCTTGATTTTGCAAACTGGTATTTATTATCATATTTTAATAATATATCTATATCTAATTCGTAAACTAAGTTTGTAGCGCAAACACTGGTTACTGCACTTTTGTTTAACCGATTGCACATCAGAAGAGAAGCACAACAACATGTTGTGGCTATTTAAGGAGAAGTCTCACACAAACACAGAAACTAGCTTACTTTTCGTCCTAAAAAATAAGGTCAACAGTTATGTTTTTGGTTAGGGGTTGGTTAGGACAATATATCAGTTCAATTTAAATTATTAAGACTTTAAATAATTCCTAAAAAATAATAATACATAATTGAATAGTAAGTGCTATAAAATTGGATAAACCTTAAAAAACTAGAGTCCTAGAAATGCCGCCCTGAAACTGCAGTCTACGGTTTGCATGATCAAGCTTTTTTCTCTACTCAATAATACACAAGAGGTCATGGTGATGGAAAACCACAGAAATTTAGTCCATGCCCCTTTTCCAGGACTTGAACCTATAACCTTAGGTTACCATGTCTATGGAGTCTGAAGCAATGTTCACATTGACATCAATCTGCAGTGACAACGCGACCAGAACTCATTAACTTTCAATGAGTCCTGATGGTTTCTAGCAGCATAAGCATCAGTGACAGGATGGTGCCATGTCCAACAACACAACAAAGCAGATAAAAGATTAACTTTATGCAAATGAGCTGTTACTCCATGCAGCGAAAACCAACAGGAATAAAAGACAGAATTGCACTCCAGTGATCCATCTTTTGTGGGACACCAGTAGAGTGTCAGCAAGATGAAGATAATGTTACAGTGAGTGATTTCACTGTTCTATATTATTTGTTTCTACCCACATCCGGAATATAATAACACCATGGAAATCCGAGTCAGAAATTGTTGGGAGGGAGCTTGATTCGTGAAATCTTGTTCATGATATGATGTATTATGCATCACTGCAATTTTTTGTGCAGTTGTTCTGCAAATGCTTCCTTCTGAATAATATTCTTTTTAAGCAGCTACTTACTTCTCCTGCGTCCTATTCTTCTGCAACCTAGATTGGCATCTTTGTTTGAGCAGCCTGAAGCTTATTTTATTTAACTTTTGGTGTGAAAGGGCCTCTGCATTTGGCAAAATTAGAAGTTTTGAAGACGCAAATAGACATATGACCGTTTGGACGGAAGCTAGAATTTTACTTTGTAACGTGTTAAATATGAATATGTTTCTTACACAAACTCATTGCTCCTCCTGGCATGGCTTTCCCTGCTCCCCCTCACAGTGAACTACCCATCTCAGGTACACCGGACATCATTCCATTGGTGCCGTTAGTATGGAGTCTGGACGTGTGGCTAGCACTTCCCAGCCCATCACGCTTCCTCATCAGAACGATCTGGTTCGGCTACACGATTCAGTTCTTCAGGCGCCCATCCAAATACAGCGGCAGGCTTCTTACCTCAGTACAAGGCAAGAATGTCACTTTCTTCCAGGTGGAGATAGAGCCTGTCCATCTGGCTGAGATAAAAAAGGGGTATTACAGCCCTTGCTTCATCGTACCCAAGAAAGGAAGTGGGTTGAGACTAATCCCAGATCTGTGAGTTCTGAATTGGGCCCTGAACAGGCTCCCGTTCAAGATGCTCACATAGAAGCACATCCTCTCATGTGTTCAACACCAAGATTGGTTCACGGTGATAGACCTTTCTCATCACGTATTCATGAAGGATGCTGATTTTTCGCCATTTATTAAGCCCTCGATCAGACCTTGCGTTTCTATGGACAGGAGTTCCCCTAGAACAAGTGTAGGCATGTTGTTGTCACAACAGCATCTCCGAGACAGACTGGGGCACTGTATGCAATGGGCACACAGCCTCAGGACCCTGGACAGGGCTCCATCTGCACTGGCACGTCGACTGCCTCGAGTTGTTGGCAGTGCTGTTATGCCTGAAGAGGTTTTAACTGTTGATTCAGAGCAAGCACGTGTTGGTCCGGATGGACAAGACAGCAACAGTGGCGTATATATATCGCCAAAGAGCGGCATCCTCTCTCATTGCATGTCACAACAAGCCACTCACATTCCGTGCGCCCTCAATTGTGCAGCCAATGCGCTCTTGCGACAGGTTATACTACATGGAGAGTGGAGACTCTGTCCACTGTGGTATTCCCTGACAGAGACCCCCTTAGCATGGACACACTGGCTCACAGCTGGCCCCGGAGCCACAAGTATGCGCTTCCCCCAGTGAGCCTCATTGCACAAATACTGTGCAAAGTCAGGGAAGAGGAAGAACAAGTCCTAATGGTTGGTTGCACCTCACTGGCCCAACTAGACTTGGTTCTCAGAGCTCACACTGACGGCATCGGCTTCCCTGAGGAAGGACCTTCTTCTCTGGGGCAGGGAACAATCTGGCACCCATGCCCAGATCTCTGGAAACTCCAAGTCTGGTCCCGGGATGGGATGAGGAGGAATTCAGAGGCCTATCACCAGCTGCAATTGACACAATCACTCAGGAAAGAGCCCCCACTACTAGGCAGCCCTATGCTTTGAAGTGGTGCCTCTTCACTACATGGTGTTCTTCCTGAGATGAAGACCCACAGAGATGTGCCATCGGGTCTGTGCTTTCCTTTCTCCAACAGAGCCTTGGGATGTGCTTGTCAGACTCCACACTGAAAGTCTACGTGGTCACAAAAGCGTCTAAGCGTGACATGGTGGGTGGCAGGTCCTTGAAGAAGCACGACCTGATCATTAGGTTCCTGAGAGGCAGAATTCTCCAGGACCTCACCTCCTCCCCTCTTGGGATCTTTATTTTGGTCTTACAGGCCTTACAGAAAGGTCCATTTGAGCCTTAACAAGCTCACTGGATTGTGGATGCCATTCTTATCTTGTTATTCTCACAAGGTGTACCGTGCCCATTGGGAGTGAGAGCTCACTCCACTAGGGGTATCGCAGCCACATCGGCTCTGGCGAACGGTGCTTCATTAGCAGACATATAAATGTAAAGCTATGAGCTGGGCTACACCCAACGCTTTTGCAAGATTTTTCGGGCACTTCATTACTCATGGTATGCCCCTTTTCAGGTGAGCCCTTGTAACCTGGCTAGTGCTCCATATATACTGGTTCCTTAATAGTGATCCCATGTGATGTATTCTTCCACTGTTCAGTTTCCCTGACAGTGAATCCAGTCTTCCCCTGGACGAACATAGCTCCGTCACCAGTCACTGTGGCCGGTAGTCTCCCCCTCATCAGGTGGAGCTCACGCACACTTTCTCTTGCCTATGTAGTACCCCCCCCCCCCAAACCCCCCGACCCGCGCACGGCCATGTAAACACCGGCAAAAACACGAATATGCTCATATTCCTGTTTTTAAAAACCCGAATATGATCCCTGGGTTACCCCTTTTCTAACCAAAATATTTGGTCATGTAAACGCGTATCGGCATATCCCCATCAAAAAGAACATTGATTTGTGCTCTGCGCTGGTTCTATTCGCAAGGAATCTTGGTCTTTTGAGTAGAGGAACTCAAGGTGTCAGGCGCATACAAAAACCCGTGTGCAGTATACCGGAAGTAAACAAGTAGAGGTAAACATGGCGAGACACAGCACAGCACCACACTTTTGGAGCGAGGAGGAAACCAATTTCTTTATTAGTGTGGTGAAAACCTTGAATATAATGTCTTTTGTTGATGGCAGAAAGTACCGAGATTTACAAAAAGGTGACCAAATAGTTACGCGAAGCAGGGTTTATACGGACGCCAGACCAAATCAAGTACCGCTGAAAAAGGCATACTACAAGGCGAAGAAACAAAACAGTACTAGCGGGTCCGACCTGTCTTCTTTCCCCCAGTTGGACATAATGGATGAGATTTTGAGGAATAGGCCCATCACTACTGCCGAAAACAGCGGGGTAGATGTCGGCTTTGAGGACGAACAGGAGCAGTTACCTGACGACCAAGGTAGGTTAGTTCGCCTTATCTGAGCAAAATAGCTACTTAACTAAGGTCAATTGTTATAATAAATAGTAATGCTACTCATTAGTACCACAACTGCTGCCTAACATGCACTGTCCCTGATAAATAAGTAAAATAAATGTCAAATTAATGTAAAGTAACGTCAGTGTAAGGCAGTGTCTATTGCTATTTTGCGGTCTCATGATGCTGCGTAAAAAGACGTCTCTTGTTTTTTGTTAATTTTATGCACATAGTATTTATGCTATTTATGATAAACGCGCGTACATCGGGATATTGCCAATTGATTACAAATTCCATGTATACAGGAGTAACTGTCTCTGCTCACGCATGTAAATGGGTTATTCCGAATGTTTCAGAAACCCGAATAGTGACCATAACCCGACCATAAGCCGAATACTGACAGCTTGTAAACGTTGTCAATGTTAACAACCATGTTTACTCAGCCGTAAAAAACAACAACTTTCTTTTAAGAAATTAGTAGAGGCCTAAGGCTTAAGTGACCAATTCGTAGAGGTGAGGGGGTCCCCCTGATGTGGGGTTATCCAGTTATCCTGAGCATTGATAGGATGTGAGAAGCGTAGCTGTATTTGCTTGGAACGCAGAGGCCTGGCATACAAATTTCACATGCCAATTCCATTGGCCTATTCTATTTGGGTTACCAAGTGCAATCTCTCATTCTACACAATGAGTGTCTCTCATTCTACACAACATCCAACAGGAAACGGAATTGCAACGTTTTAAAGTATTGTAAGCTCTTTAATAAGCCAAAGTATCCTGATATTGATAGTGTTAGGCCTATCAAAATGTTCATTGTAAAATTCATATTCGTTGTGCTTATTTACTCGTAATTAAAACGACAATTACAACATTACAGTAAATAATATAAGCAAGGCAATATCTGTGGTATCACTTTATCTGGAAAAAAGTTAACAGTGACAGTCAACAGAGAGCTTACATATCACTTATATAAAGCTTGAATGATCGGTATCGGCTGATCATGATGACTAAAAATCAGTAGTTGGTATCAGCTGCAAAAATCCTGATCGGAGCATAGATGCTCTGATTTTTGCAGCTGATACCAACAGCCGATACCTTCAGCAATCAAATCACTGTCTGTGTGAACGAGGCATCATGTATAAATGTTATAAAATAGGTGCTTGATTCACTGAACTGAACTCACAAGCAATACTGTCTTTGTTCTTTACGGTCTGTACAGTACAGAAGGTGGATCATCCTACAATACTGGTCAGCTAAATTGATCAACAGGCCCACACAGAATCTTTTCCCACAGAACTCAGCAGACAGCTGAGCAGATTTCTTAAAAATACCTGACACAAAGTTTTACATATTATCCAACGTGCATATCCATCCCACATAATTACAATCACATAAGCCTTTGGGAACTCTGTAACAAAACTGAACTATCTTGTTCTTTTTCACATACATACATTTAGCCCATACATGAGCAAAAAAGTTAAATAGCAAATATGGCCAAGTGTAAAGAGCTCTCATATAGAGAACACATTGTTTTATTACATTAGAAAGTCCATGGTTACAATAATATTTCCAAAACACTAGACGTTCAAAGAGACACAGCTGGCAGCTTTATTCATAAGTTTAAATTTTGTTGTACCAGAAAAGCTTTGAGGGTGTTGAAGAAAAAACACAATTTCATAAAGGGGAATAAACTGTTTAATCAGAGAAACTGAGAAAATACCACAATTTACTGCCAAAGACTTGCACGGTGACCTGATGAAAGGAGGAAAAAAAACATTTCAATGCAGAGCAAAAGAAGAACACTAGACAAGCATGGCCTTCATGTTGGGACATCTTGCTGAATGCCACTGACCAAGAAGAACATAAAAGGCCGACTTAAGTAAGCTAAAAATCCTTTGGATAGATCTGTGGAGTTCCGGAAGAATGTTTTATGGAGTGATTTGACCAAACTGGAACCTTTTGGACACATGGATTAGAGGTACAGTATGTCTGGTGCAAAAAGGCAAAGCTTATAAGCAGTAGTTGTAGTAGTAGTAGCAGTAGTACACCATCTCCATGGCCAAACATGGAGGTGGTCCAGTCTTATAGGGGTGCTTTGCTGTTGCAGGAAGTGGAAATCTTGACTGTATGAAGAACAACATGAATTCTTAGTATCAAGTATCAAACCATTTTGGCAAAGACAGTACTGCCTTCACTGCAGAGATGATCAATGGATTTTCCTGCAGGACTGCCATCCCAAAGTATACATCCATCTACTTAAGCTTGGTTCAGTGATCAGTCATAGAATGTTTTTGAGTGGCCTGTGCAGACTTCAGATTTAAATCTCATTGAAAATATTTGGTGGAATTTGAAGAAAGCAGTTGTAATGTGGAAACCAAAGATTATCAACGATCTAAAAGCTTTTTCAAGCGATGAATGGGCCAAGATTGCAGTAGAGAGGTGAAAGAAGCTTCTAAGCACTTACAGGAAACGTTTGAAAGTTATATAGATGCTGCACAAAATTTGACTTTTAAGGGTTAAATAATTTTGTAAATGAATGTATAGAGAGCCAATTTGATTTTTTTTTTCTTTTTTTCTCATTTTCATCAACTTTACATTCTCAAAATCAATCAAATGTTTGTTAATTAACATAATATACTGGTTTACTGATGCTTTTGTTGAATGATTTTCATAAAATTTTGCTCCTGGCAGCAAAAAGTCTTGTAGGTTGAATAATTTGGATTGCAACTGTATAATTTAACACACACAGACTAGATTCTCGAACGCTCTATAGTGTGTGATTTGAACACCCTGCTATTTTGCAAGTTCTCCCACTTGGAAATCATGGAGGGGTCTGAAATTGTCATCGTAGGTGCATGTCCACTGTGAGAGACATAATCTAAAAAAAAAATCCAGAAATCACAATATATGATTTTTTATCTGTTTATTTGTATGATGCAGCTGCAAATAAGTATTTGAACACCTGAGAAAATCAATGTTAATATTTGGTACAGTAGCCTTTGTTTGCAATACAGAGGTCAAACGTTTCCTGTAGTTTTTCACCAGGTTTTGCACACACTGCAGAAGGGATTTTGGCCCACTCCTCCACACAGATCTTCTCTAGATCAGTCAGGTTTCTGGGCTGTCGCTGAGAAACACGGAGTTTGAGCTCCCTCCAAAGATTCTCTATTGGGTTTAGGTCTGGAGACTGGCTAGGCCACACCAGAACCTTGATATGCTTCTTACAGAGCCACTCATTGGTTATCCTGGCTGTGTGCTTCGGGTCATTGTCATGTTGGAAGACCCAGCCTCGACCCATCTTCAATGCTCTAACTGAGGGAAGGAGGTTGTTCCCCAAAATCTTGCAATACATGGCCCCGGTCATCCTCTCCTTAATACAGTGCAGTCGCCCTGTCCCATGTGCAGAAAAACACCCCCAAAGCATGATGCTACCACCCCCATGCTTCACAGTAGGGATGGTGTTCTTGGGATGGTAATCATCATTCTTCTTCCTCCAAACATGTTTAGTGGAATTATGACCAAAAAGTTCTATTTTGGTCTCATCTGACCACATGACTTTCTCCCGTGACTCCTCTGGATCATCCAAATGATCATTGGCAAACTTAAGACGGGCCTTGACATGTGCTGGTTTTAGAAGGGGAACCTTCCGTGCCATGCATGATTTCAAACCATGACGTCTTAGTGTATTACCAACAGTAACCTTGGAAACGGTGGTCCCAGCTCTTTTCAGGTCATTGACCACCTCCTCCCGTGTAGTTCTGGGCTGATTTCTCACCTTTCTTAGGATCATTGAAACCCCACGAGGTGAGATCTTGCATGGAGCCCCAGTCCGAGGGAGTCTTCCATTTTCTAATGATTGCTCCAACAGTGGACCTTTTTTCACCAAGCTGCTTGGCAATTTCCCCGTAGCCCTTTCCAGCCTTGTGGAGGTGTACAATTTTGTCTCTACACTGTTAATTATTTTACTGTAAATTTACAATAAATTGCAGGTTAATAATTGCATGACTTTCACAGTAAGTTACCGTATGACAGCTGTTTACTGTGACTTCACAATATCTATGCCGTCATATTACTGTGATTTAGCAGTAAGCTGCTGTATAATTACTGTATTTTACTGTGCAATTACAGTTAGTCTATTATATTACTGTAATTTAACAGTAAGCTGCTGTAGAATTACTGTATTTAACCATGTCTATACTGTGATTTAGCATAAATGATGGACCAAACAAAACTGATAAAAACAATTGTTTAACTTTTATTTTTTTAGAAGAAAAATACATTTTAATAACAGGAATAAACACTGTGTAACATGAATGAACACTGGGTAACATGAATGAACACTGGGTAACATGAATGTCTGTAAATATGTGTGTGAATGTGTTTACTGTGTTTACCATTATGTGAT
This sequence comes from Scardinius erythrophthalmus, assembly GCF_964197995.2. NCBI lineage: Eukaryota > Metazoa > Chordata > Actinopteri > Cypriniformes > Leuciscidae > Scardinius > Scardinius erythrophthalmus. The sequence goes on along the minus strand of NC_138229.1, from coordinate 19,810,632 downwards.
AATGGTACTTGAAAAGTACAATTTAATAACAGGAATAAACACTGGGTAATAGCAGGAATGAACACTGGGTAACAGGAATGTGTGTCTATGTGTGTGCACTGTGCATGTGTTTACTATGTGATAATGGTACTTCACAACGTAGGAGCTGAAAAGAGAAAGAAGGAGAGAGAGAAGAGAGAGTGAGAGAGGGAAGAAAAGACAAAAAGGTGGGAAAAGAGAGGGTTGCAGGTGTCTCGCTCCTTCCCTTGCAGCAGGCACCTGCATAGTATGGGTTCTGTCCACTATCTACAAAAGATAATAAAGACAAAAAGTTTAAGTTACTCTGTGGTGCAAGTACCTGCAAGTATGGTACTCGCATTGTAAAGCTAATCCTAAAATGTGTACAATTTAAGAAATTACAATTGTAAAACTCATGATAAATCAGATAAATCATGTGAATAGTACTATATCAATTAATATTAAATCAACAAACCAGAGGACTCTGAAAGTAACATGATTGAGGTTAAGCAAAAATTACATGACATGCGTACATAGTAATGCAACTCAGTAAGCCAGTAATGTGATGTAAATTTACACTTAAAACTATTGTAAAGTACGTCTGTAAATTTGACGTTTTTATTCTAACCTATCAATAACCTATAACATTGAAAAGGCATGTTTAATTCAAATAAACGTAAGAACAATGAATTTTAGACATTTTGCAGCCTGTCTAAACTCGTAGAACAGATTAAAGGGATAGTTTACCCAAAACCCCACCCTCATTCCAAACACGTTAGCCCTTCGTTCATCTTTGGAACACAAATTAAGATATTTTCTGTCTTTCAAGGCCCGGAAAGGTAGTGAAGATTGTTAAAATAGTCCATGTGACTACAGTGGTTCAACCTTAATGTTATGAAGCGATGCAAAAATGCTTAATAGTGCGGAACGCACAAAAAGTATTCTCGTCGCATCATAGCAATAAGGTTGAACCACTGTAGTCGTGTGGACTATTTTAACAATGTTTTTACTACCTTTCTGGGGCTTGAAAGCGGTTATAACATTGCAGTCTATAAGCGGGATCAGAAAGCTCTCGGACTTCTTAAAATTATCTTAATTTGTGTTGAACAAAATTCTTATGTGTTTGGAACATCATGAGGGAGTGTAATTAATGAGAGACTTTACATTTTTGAGTGAACTAACCCTTTAATAGCTTAAGTAAACATCTTACTGCATAACTAATTCTAGCTTAAAACAGAGAGAGTTTCGTTAGTCTGTTCTGAAGTTGGAACACAACTTACATTAGACTGACATCCATTCAAAGTCAATGAGCTTCCTGATCAGTGTACAGACTTGCTGGTTTATGTGTCCTCTCTGCCTCTTTGATTTTGTACCTGTCTCTGGGTTGATGCCCAAGAAGCACATATAAACAAAAAGACAGAGAAGAAAGATGTTAGTTTAATTCAAGTGGAATTAAAAAGGTTTCAGTTCCCAGTCATCACCTTCAGTGGGTCACTGCTGTTGCAGTACTGAGCAAAACTAAAGTTAGCTCAGTTTTAACAAGGCGACATTACTTGGATTCAATTAAACAGCAACCATTTAAATAACTTAACAGCAACTGAAAAACATTTACATCACAAACACACAGTCAAGAATAGTCCTGCAACAAAGTAAGTTAGATGTGTGTGATTTACCCAGGCAATGCATTTGCACAAAACAATTTACATCATTTACACGTACTGTTTGCAGAGGATGGAGGAAGAGCCTGTTGCCAGTCCATCTCCATGTGGCTGTTTCTGCTTGCACTCTTCCTCCTAGAATTATTACCCGTTCACAGACAAAATGGCTCCTAATATCTCCAGATGTCGACCTGTTTTACTTTAGAATAGCACAGCTAACGAAGCTCCACTAATTCAGTGATAAACACATTTATTTTCCTATATCTTTTTTATGATAAAATGCACTTTATTTTTTCTGTTGACGAGACAGACAACGGCTGCTCCGTTTCACACACGGCAGAAAAATATGGACGACGCCCAGCTAGCTGACGTTACTAATTTGAGATTACTGTATTCCACCTTTGCACAAATCCACAACACTATAATGTATCTAGTTGATCATAACTGTCATAATACACACATTAAGGCCACAGCTTACCTTATAACTTTATTTCCCGGTGGTAGAAAAATGCTGTGGGAAAAGAGAGAACGCTGTTATAGTAACGAACGTTAACTAAGAAAAGCATAAAGCTAAAGTTCAATTTTTACGGTGTAGCTAACGTGAAGCCCCACAGTTAATAACTTAATACGGTACTACTAATACACTTATTAACACAACCAACGTCTGATCATTCAAATTTGCTCGCTCAAACCTAGACGCGAATCTGCTCCAGCTAAGTTACAAAAACATGAAACAGAACTTAACTAACGCTAATTTGGTTCATACTTTTAAATAACATGCAATTTCATATTAAAAACAGTCATCAAATTGACAAAGTTTGAAATTAAACACTTACCGCACTGAATCCGTCGAGTGAGACCATGGAGGAGATCAGGCCAGGGAGCTCAGATGACGCAGTTGCAGCGCGAAAATGACGGAATTCACAGTCGTTTCTTGTAAAAGCCTTACAGTCTATGGTAAAAGCCCCGCGCCTGCATTATATTCACAGTAAAAGTCTAAATACGGTATTATATTGTGAAATATCACAGTTAAAGCCTGTGAAGTGGTAATAATGTAATTACCTGTGAAATATTACAGTTATATATTGTGAAATCCTGGAAATATTTTACAGTGTAGTGTCTTTGGACAGCTCTTTGGTCTTGGCCATGTTAGTAGTTGGATTCTTACTGATTCTATGGGGTGGACAGGTGTCTTTATGCAGCTAACGACCTCAAACAGGTGCATCTAATTTAGGATAATAAATGGAGTGGAGGTGGACATTTTAAAGGCAGACTAACAGGTCTTTGAGGGTCAGAATTCTAGCTGATATGTTCAAATACTTATTTGCAGCTGCATCATACAAATAAATAGTTAAATCATATATTGTGATTTCTGGATTTTTTTTTTAGATTATGTCTCTCACAGTGGACATGCTCCTACGATGACAATTTCAGACCCCTCCGTGATTTCCAAGTGGGAGAACTTGCAAAATAGCAGGGTGTTCAAATACTTATTTTCCTCACTGTATATATATATACACACTCACACACAAACACACACACAATATAGCGTTTGAGTGGTTGCTCTGATGGAAATATGTAATCTCTTTAATGAATTACAGATTATAATGTCATGTTGTGGGATATGTCATTACATGGTTTGCAGATTTTTTTCAAACAGAATGTGTAAAACTAAAAGCTAGAAGTCTACTGTACAAAGACACAGAACATGTTGCGTAATCTCCATTACTGGATTACACAAACATACTGTACCTCTATGTATGATTATATGGAGTACAGTATTGTGTGTTGCTCTTGAAATCCAAATGACCACTTCAAAGCAATGCAACATTTGGCGAAACCTTTTAGAGGAGGATCATTTATAATATCTGTGGATGACAGTTGTGCTGTACAGCATGTAGGTGGGATGGACTTCACTCTCTTTCAAACGATGCTCCATAAATAAAACACTTCAGCTTTCTGTATGAAGTATCCTTCACAAACTTTCAATTCAAGCTGCAGCTACCAGCACAATGCTATAATCATATACTGGGACTTTCAGTATTAATTTGCAAAATGCTGAAGGTTAAAGCAACTTTTAAAATAAGTGGGAAAAGACCTTAAATATTATTTTCCTGCTACTTTATATAAATATATTTAGTTGTTTGCAATTTTTCTTTCTTTCATTCTTGGACTGAGAATGAATAATAGACCATAACATATTTGTTTAGAATAGGATAACAAAATATGAATGTTAAAAAAGGAAAAATAAAAAGTGATTTTGACATCTGCTTCAACTCTCTTTGCTGTGTTTGTGTGAATTATATATATATTAGGGGTGTAACCTGTCCATGTATTTGTCCCGAACAATCAGGGTACGGATGTCACGTTTCGGTGCATGCATTCAGATGACGAATACAGTCAATCAAAGGCGATCCACAGTCCAATCCAGAAGAGGGCGTGTGCGGCAATGCAACGCTGTTTATTAACCGCCAAAACAGTAAAAAAAGAGCAGAAGAAGAACAGCGCAAGTGTGAATAATGGCTGCGTCCAAAAACTGATAAATGCTGCCTTCGGAGAATGCATTCCAAGGTCGGAGGGCATCATCATGGCACGTCCGAATGCAGTGTTAGTTTCACTTCCTGTCTCCTGAGACATCTTCATCTGATAAATTTTTGAAGGCAACATACATGTATCCTTCTCTGCCTTTGATATCCTGTGCTTTCCATTCATTGACAGTTGAGCTAGAAAAATTATTATAAATTATATATATATATATATATATATATATATATAGAAACTGAACAGTGTTTAACTATCACACTAAATAACTGCATTTCCCATAAAATGAAGGGAGCAGTCAAACTGTAGCTGTGTCCTAATGTGAAGGCTGCATCCTTCGAAGGCCGCGGACTTCAAATAAGCCTATGTGTCCTCCGAAGGACACACCATATAGCCTTCGTAGGATTTCCTAATTGCGCAACCAGGTGTTCCCGATTACCACTCCAGGCACCAAGCAATGGTGCGAGATAGGCTATGCTGCCATCCTGATAATTCATTTGATATAATTGAGTAAACAGCTATGGAGCCAGAATTGGCTATTGTAATTTTTATGTTTTATATTTTACTGGAGGACATGGTAAGGATGTTTCAGGTCATGTAGGCCCTACTTTCGGCTTAGCCGAAGATTCAAACGTTCATTTATATCTTACCTTTGTAGGCTAGTGCATTCTTTTTATTATGCACATAAATGGACCATGGTAAATATATTTGCACAGGGTTTCAACCCTGTTTGAATATAAAACCCAGTTGAATATAAAAAGTCCAGTGCGAATGTTACTCCCGCTCGTCATTGGCAGCTGTCAGTCACTGTTGCTAGGCGACAAGAACAATCGTCCGTAGGCTAGACGGTCCGAGCGCTTTAGATGCGCCCTTTGAAATGGGACGAAGCTGTAGTTACGAACAATTTGTTAATATTTTGACAATAGGCCTACATTTTGATACTTTAATTTTCAAAATAACCAGTGGTGGTAGGCTATGTAACGAACCACATACTTCGTTAATACTCAAAGTAATTTTCCCACACAGGACAGCAACACTACAACATTACGTTATTTTACAATATGATGCATTGTTTTACATTAAACTACACAAAGTATATAGTTTAAATGTATCAACCTTGAAAATATTCAGAAGTAAAATGCAACATATGCAGTAATATAACCCTGACAAGTTTTTTTTTTCTGCAGAATTCCTTTACTTTTACTCTTGATACCTTAAGTACATTAGAGTATGCAAGATAATTTTGCTTAACTAAGGTTTGAAATATATGACTAGTAGTTTTTCCCCAATGCGGTATTAGTGGTTATTAAAAGTACTTTAGTGTAATAAAGTATCTCAATATTTATTCCATGAGTCAGCCCTGCAAACCTGTTGGTAGACAACTTAGTGGACAGTGAAAATATGCACTCAAACACTCTGGAGACCATCCCAGATGATGTCCCACCAGCAGGAGGCCTTACCAGGGTCTCTATTGTGGAGCCCATCCCGGTCCAGCAGCACACCAGGGTCTCCCACTCAGCTGAATAAAAGTCTACATCATTTTTTTCTTATTGTATGTACTGTAAATTTAAATGTTAATGTTGATTTTGAGATGTTTAAATAGTTGGGGGTGGGGGGGGGGGGGGCTGGGGTGTATAGAAGAATTTGTTTCATGTAGAAATTATGACTCATTACAAAAATAAACAATGTCCAGAGCAATGAATTCTCTTTTATTTACACATTTAAACGTACAGTATGGAATTTTTTTGTCCACTAGGGGTCGCTAACGTCTTACAAAACAAAGGCGTAGTTTGATGACGCAACACATGCTAAGAATTATGGATGTTGTCGTCAACGTCAAGCCGGCCGATCTAATGATGTTTTATTAACAAAGTTCGGGAGGAGCACGTTCAAATAATCAAGTAATCAATCAACTCATCAAACAATTACCATGTCTACCCTATCAGCATGAGAGGAAGCATATATATTCACTCTGTCAACTCATCTAACTTCCTTGACAGTTTTCAGCATCCCTCCACCACCCCGACTCCTCACTCTTGGCTTGTTCTTTCACAGCCAGGAATACGGGGGGAGTACTCTGGGTTCGGGCCGAATACCGAGCCCGGAGCCCTCTCCTCGGACAGCACGCCAAATACGCATTTATTCTATCTGACTTATTTGTAAGTGTGAACTCGTGAAATAATGTTTATGGATGACTGAATACATCGACGCTTTTATCATGACTGTGATATGAAGCCGTTCGGGATTGCTAAGGGACAGCTATCAGCTCCAAACGCGCTGCGAGTCCCGCGGATATAAAAGGAATATGGACATTTCATTCTACCGAACTACACGCGAGTGCAGAATTACTACTCACAGGTCAGTTTATTAGACAAATTAAACTTGTGAGGTAACGCAGCGCTGTTTCACTTGGTCTAACATTACATTTAGCACACTAAACTGCATTTCAATGTGTTGAAATTTATGTGTTAGTTTGTCTGTATGAGACTAGCAGTAAGCTACATCAACATGAGAATAACATACAGATCATATTATAACATTTTATCATTGTTGAACTATATAACATTGGTTAGTTTTATGTAAATGTGCTCACCTGTTTAATAAAGTACATGTAGAAGCGGTCGAAGTCTCGGACGTGGAGCTCTCGTTTATAAACTGTCTAACGTTATGGGAGCTCTCGGCATCTCGAAAACACCGCGCTGATATTGATTCTCGTTTTAGTTCTCCTTTTTTATCCAAAGTCTGCTTGCCATGGTCCATAATGTTTGAACGAAACAACAACAGCGTGCAGATAGACATTGCGAACTCCACAGTTGTCTGCGTCTGTCGCTTTGGTTAATCAGAGGGCTCTGCTCATAGCTCTGGTTACCATGGCAGTACGAGCGGAAACCATAGGCGGAAACCAGGGACAACGCGGATATGACGCCATTGACTGCGACATAACGGAAATAAAGACACGGTCCGTGTCTTCGAATTAAAATAGTAATTTCTTTGGATTTAGAAGTTAATTGGAACTGTCGGGATAATGTAAATACACAATAAATACACTTTAAAAAATATATAACATAGATATAGTGATTTTTTTATATTTTCAAAGCAAAAAAAAAAAAATACATATTGTGCCTTTAAAGTTGCAGAAAAATAAATGTACAGAATTTTATTTTTTCCTTTTAAAAAATGGAAAAAATATTTTGCATGTGTTGTTTCTACATATATTGGAACACTTTTAGCACCCAGCCATATCAAAATTCAAGAATTGTGTTTTTTGATGCACCCTAATATATATATATATATATATATATATATATATATATATATATACATATTTCTCAATCATTCTTCCAAGAAGAGAAAACAGCCTGTCCAGCCTGAATTGGGACAGCCTTCATCGCGCCGCGGTGATGCAATCGGCCTTCAAATGCGACCTCAGAAGTGTGCAGCCTTTGAATTGGGACGTCCTTCGTCGCGCCGCTGTGACGCAATCGGCCTTCAAATGCAGCCTTCACATTGGGACACAGCGTGTGAGTCATGCCAACAAATATGTTGAAGAGATATAGGCTATATACACACACACTACAGTACATTCAATGAGTACATTCACAGATTCCCCTCTTGCTTTAAAACACTTTGAATGGAAGTATCAAGTAAAGTTGTAACAATGCAGGCAATCTGAAGATGACAAGAACCAGGCTCAAAAAACTCAAAAGGTGACACAATTTGTGGCACTAACACATTTTTAACACAACAGTGACTGGACAAAAAGTGCAGGCAAGGGTGCATCTTAAATAACAAACTGAAACGAGATAATTAATCAAACACAGCACAAGTGTTAAAATGCAAGTAATTATAATGTGCACATTATATTCCTGGATTCATATATAGCCTACTAACAATCAAAAGTTTGGTGTTAGTAATAAATATAGCCTATATATATATAAAATGCCTATTAAGTACCTATTACTTAAAAAAATGTATAAAATCTGACTGCTGAAAATTCAGCTTTGTCATCACAGGAATACATTACATGTTACAATATATTAAAATAGACAACATATATTTATAAAATGTATGAAATTCATATACTTCTGTATATATAATTCAATATTTCTGCTTCACTATATTTTTGAACAAATAAATGCATCCTTGGAGAACAAAAGAGACTTCTTTCAAAAACATTTAAAAAATATTTCAGAACCCCAAACTTAGTGTTTGTTTGTTGTTTTATTTGACAGCCCCAGTTATTATTCAATTTCAGTATCCTTTTGAATGAATAAAATAATAAAATCAATAAAAATAAAAAATACAAATAAACAATATGTAGCCTACACACAGAATGGAGAGCAGCCAAGGTCTAAAGTCATAGCAGAGCACCAAGTAACATAACAAAAACATAAACATTACTGGTTTCATTTAAAGTACATCACATTTTATATGACAAAATATATAAGAAGGCAACATAAGCACAGATGAACTCTGGGTGGCAGTATTACCTCAAAAGTATTATGTGATTTTTGAGACAGTTCCAAATCTGTGTTGAATAACATAATTGTTCCAGTTCAGTGTCACACACTGTAATAGCCTTCAGTAAAAGCAAGAGATACTAAAACAAATAAATATATAAGAGCTGAATATTTGATTTTCCACTTAAAAAAATATAAACAGGATAAAACTTTTATCTTTAAGCTGAATCACAGCTAAGCATTTATACAAAAAAAAAATCACTATTTCAATGTTTAAGTTGGAAAACAATTCACCCTACACCTCTTGAAGGGTTCAGAAGGGTTGAGCCTGATCAGTATGGGAGCCCCCGTTTAAGTGTTTTAGGGTCCAGCAGGGGGTGTACTCCCTCCAATCTGCATCACGGTCCAGTTCTGTCAGGAACACTGTATAAAATATGTGTATAAAAGGCACTGTCCTTCAGATGAGATGTTAAACTAAGGTCCTAACTGTGCCAATTAAAATCCCAGCAAGCGAGTACCTCCAGCCAAATTACCCCCCATTAGTTTCAATTCATCACGGGTTCCTGATAATCCATACATCTAGTGCATGGATGCTGTTCACACAGATTTCCCTCTTGCTGTAAAACACTTTGAATGGAAGTATCAAGTAAAGTGTTATAATACATGCAAGTAATTATAATGTGCACGTTGTTTTGTTTGGTTAGAGTGGCCAACACATTCTCATGGCATTTCATATCTATTTTATGTTTTGGCGAATTGGTGTTGTGTGAATTTGTACAATTCCATTCACACATTATCTGTTTACACCGCAGTGACAGTTATGTTTTGAGGAGGTGTTAGGGGTGGACCATCATGCTTACTTTTTTTTCTAAAAATTGTATGTTTCTATATGATTCACAAAGTACAAATTCATACAAAAGTGAAGGGTAAGTATGGTAACCCATACCTGGAATTTGTCCTCTGCTCATCCAAGTTAGTGCATTAGAAGAACAGCCATGTTTGCTGCAGATTAATTGAGGTTATGTGCCATGCTCATGTCAGTAGTGAGAACAGAACCCACAACCTTCGGGTTAGCAGTCTGACTCTCTACCATTAGGCCATGATCTGAAGGTGAAATTATCACCTTCTAATATAGTTTTATCACCACCTCTTTTTCCCGTGAGATTGGGTTGGAGTGGCAGACAATAAAGCGTAATGTTTAAATTAGAAATGAAATATTTCCACCGAATCGATGCATTGATTTTTTAAATAGGATTTTTTTTTTCTTCCATGAATAAACTACTCACTATATGCATTAGTTATATTGGGAGACTATGGCATAAGTGTCAAGATGAACATGAGACATTACAGTAATGTGAGGCTTTCACTTGAGGACAGGAACAACAGCCCGGCTAAAGCTTTACTGCTAATTAGAGCTGGCTTCAGCATCATGGTGACATATTGATGGACATGGATGGGACTCTCTGGAATAAAAGTATGCTGTGAAAAATGTGTTTCTTGAAGTGAGAACATTGATTGATTCAGGGTATGCGCCAATGAAGCAGGCCTGCAGGATAGCTTAATTGAAATTAGATTTGTGCAAACATGCTGTGTTTTAGAAAGTCACGTTATTGGCAGATTATACTGCACTAACAAGATCAAAGTCGCAGTGAAGTTTGTGGCAGATATTCAAAGAAAGCTCTCTTTAAAGCAGTGACGGGTCACTAAGAAATAAGATATGGATGTTGTGAACTAAGGGACAGCAGCGCCTACACTGCAAACAAATTATGATCATTAGCCTAATATAGACAAGACTTTGAACTGTTCTATAAGTCTTACATAGAGTCACTGTTGTCCTTTTCCATAAATTGCTGGTTTGGTAATCTTAATGTGAGATATTCTAAAAATATTCTATTAATTCTTATTAATTATTCATGCCCCAGTGCATGAACACCAGTATTAGAAAAGTTGAGTAGGTTTTACTTAATTTTATATCTTTAATTTCTACAAGCCTGAATGAGTACTTAGGATTTACTTAGTTTTTTTTATTCTTGACTGAACTACCTTTTTCATGTAGAAATTATATTTGTTTTTTGTTTTCTGTTAGCCTAGAAATCTAGACGCACCCTAGCGGCAGCAAAATGTATTTCGCAGCCAGGGTAGTCTAGCAACTCTCAATAAACCTTCTCGCTGCAAAAACCCAGATTGGGTCAGGCCAATCACGTTGTGTATAGAGTAGGCGGGGGCGGGCTTAACATACACGACAGAGTTGCGACGGTTACCTGGCTGCTGCTACTTGAAAACAAAGAATGGCGGCTGCTGATGGAGAACAACGGTCTTTCGAATCGTCTTTGGCCGCGACTCTGGAGGACTTGGAGTTAAGTTTTTCTTTGAGAAAAGAGCAAAGAACGGCACTTAAGTCATTCTTAAAAAAAGGAAGATGTGTTCGTTGTTTTGCCAGCCAGATATGGCAAAAGTTGAATCTATCAACTAAGCTCCTGTTGGGAAAACACTCTGGTTGGTTGAAGCGCTGTCCTATTGCGTGCAGAGGGAATTTGAAAGACAGCCGTTTATCCCGCCCCTCGGATTGAGCCGTGACTATGGTGAGTTTCCAGACCTAACATCTTGATGTAGGTCTGGCTTGCCAGGCTAGTTTTCTGTAGCATTTACTTCACAGAATCATTTTTATCAGTTTTTATTTTTTATTTTTTTGTGTGTGCGTTATTTGTATGTCTATTACGCGTTATTTGTAGGTCTATTATGCTGCAAGTTTACTTGCTACATGTGCACAATAAATATAAGAAAAATACTATTACAAAATAAAATACAATCAATTATTTGTATCATCAGTTAAATATGTAAATATAGGCCCTAATTTAGATAATTTTTTATTACATTTTTACATAAAAGCATATTATGGACGCTTGTCAGCATGCAATATATACAGTATACTATACTAGTATATGCTAGTATACTATTACATTAATACATAATAAAGTTATTTCTAAATTAAGCTTTTTTTCAGCAAAAAATACTGAACATTGAAGCAATTAAAAAACACTATAATGTTATTCTTTTGCCAAAATACTAGCCCTTCATGTTTATGTCTCTATATTTATTCAATGTCTAGCCACCAACACCTTTACCTAGAAGTACCAATTGATTTTATTTTCTTTGCTCTATAAATAGCGTGGTATCCACATCCTATTCTCAAAACAATTCGTACAAACAGCACCACACATTGGACTACCTGCAAAAGCCTGTAACTTACTCAAAATCTTTTGTTCATCTCTCAAAAGTATTTATGTCAATGAACATATATCAGTGCCATCAGAATGAAAAGTCCTTGTGTTATTGTTCACAAACAAGGTAGACAAAATGCTTAGTCGTGTTGTCAATAAAACACTTAGGCAGAACTTTGCTTTTGCATGCAGCACTGTATATATGCTTGCCAATTGAAGGTTCATGAGATGCAACTTTGAGCTATTTCAGAGAACTGGTTTCTTGATCTACATTCTCTTCATTAGTGAAAGTCAAGATTCACTTGCACAATTCATCAGTTCATGGCACATTTACAATAGAAATGTGTAGAAAATATGCTTGACAGTTTATGACAACTAGATCAACCATTTTGCATTTAATGACTTATACGATGAACTAATGACTAGATGTTTTGAGGGGAAAGACTATTGCACAGATAACTATTTAATACATTTTGAACAACATGGCATTAGCAACTGATAATGTGGGAAACCGCAGACAATTGTACATAATCAAATGCATGAATGTACCAAAGCAATTGCGACTTGTTCAAAAGAATGAGAAACTGCTTTTATGTTGTGCACAAGTGACTAGATGATGTGGAGGTTGAACAAGTAGTTTTGAGAATTTCATTTCTGATCTGAGAAATGCACCAAAGCGACTGAGAAAAACTGTAAAATGATGTAGAGTGACATGATTTCTTAGCATGTGTGCAATCCACAGTGCAAACAGAATGAAATGTCCCTACAGAGCTATAGGACAAAAGCGACTATGACACACGCAAACGCCTCTGTGACCGTAAAAGATGCAGCTTGAGGCTGTAAGGTGATGCTGCAATGCAGTAGCCAGCTGCGTACCCGCAGAAACCACCAAGAACATGCACAAATGAGTAGGGACTGACTCTAAAAATATCCATTTTATAGATGTATGTAACATAAGATGGAGAAAAACAGACAAAAAGTAGAAGTTTCTCTGGTGTGAAACTTCATGAATACATGCAGGTACTGTATCTAGGCATTTAAATAGTCTAAAACCACCGTGTAAGAAGAGCAAGCAAAACATAAACAAGAGCTTACCCTAATAAAAATGAATATGAACAAACACTGTATAGAGCTGGTAAGTCCCGCCCCTTCCGTAAAACCCCGCTGGACCTCAAAGTTGAAAAACCGTCAATGCAAGTGAATGGGAGAAAATAATTATTTTCTAGTCCCGTTTGAATTGTGTCATGAATGTGAACATATGTTGTCTGTGAATTTTTTATATAATCTTTCATGTTACGAGTTTGACAGTATATGGTATGATTCTTCGGCTAGCAGTTGTGGAAAAGACATACGCCAACCTCAACGATTTTGTCCTCTCCCTGAAGGCAGTGAAGTGCACCAAAGACACAGCCATGTTTAGCGGGATCCGTGAGCTAGTGTCCGTGTGCTAGTGTGTTGACGTTTCAAACGCGTCGAAAGCAGCGAGGAGTTGTAGTCCACAAAGTGCTCTCACACAAAGTCTAACCGTATCAAACTTCTACCCGCTAAATTGTAGCATTCTTCACATGAAAGATTATATAAAAAATTCACAGACAACATATGTTCACATTCATGGCACAATTCAAACGGGACCAGAAAATAATTATTTTCTCCCATTCACTTGCATTGACGGTTTTTCTACTTTGAGGTCCAGCGGGGTTTTACGGAAGGGGCGGGACTTACCAGCTCTATATGCACATAGATGACCGAAATGATTCTCTCAGGCTCACTTACTGTAATAGTGTATCACATGAACCATTGCACACTATTATGAAAATCTCACTACTTTCATAAGATCAGAGGCCTAACCTGTTAGTGGGAGTAATGAAAGGAGCACACAGTCATGCAGTATTTGCACAAACCGTTCAATCGAGTCTCCCACTGTGCAAATTACCAAATATATGTATAAAATGACAAGAGAACCTGAGAGAATTTTATGACAAGTGAACTTAAAATTGCCTAATTTGTTCTGCTTCGGCAGCTTTACTCTCTCTCTCACAGTGTATTTCTCAAATATTTGTGAAGCAACATTTCATTCTTTGCCAGAGAGGGGTGTTTTTTTCTTTCTTTTTTTCCACTCCAAAAATGGCTTTATGATCACTGCTGGTGTTGTAGCCATAAGTAATCCTTAAAATATTGTGTATGAAGCACCTCAAAACACCTTCTTGCAGGGACAGTTCACCCTCTCACCCCCCCCCCCCCCCAAAAAAAAAAAAAATGACATTTCTGTCATCCTTTACCCACCCTCATTTTGTTCCAAACATATGACTTTCTTCTTCTTCTTTTTATTTTTTATGCATATAACAAATGTGGGCTCCAGTGTTGTTTAATGTTACTTTACTAAGTTACACTTTATTTCGATAGTCCACTAGGCATTCTACTAACTAAAAGTAACTTTGCTACTACGTCAACTAACTCTCATTAATTTGCAACTACATAACTAACTCTCAGAGTATTAGTAGACTGTTAAGGTTTGTAGAATAAGCTGACATAGTTGCATGAAAATAGACAAATAAAACATAGCAAATGACTGACGGCAAACATTACATCCAAATGCACTTAAATCGCTTTATTTCAATGTGTGACAATTACATGCAGTCAAGTACAAAAAATAGTAATATGATGATATAACATACAGTAACTATACACATTTTGTTGTTGATCAGTTTCTTTTCATTTTTTTTTTTTTTTTTTTCATGTGCAGCATCACATACCCAATAATAGTTTTTATGATGTTGTAGAAATGCAGAATGCATTATCCAATATTATTAATTAAGGAAAACATAAATAAGAAAAAGGGGGATACCAAGATAAAATTAGAAATATTCAGCTGGTCATTCGATCTTAAATATCAACTTCCATGAGGCAACTCGCTCCATTTAAAATGAATCCGCTTTTAACAGGCTGTCTTCACCTTATGCAAGTCTACATGGTTTTAAACATTCTTTTTTTTTTTTTCATCAAAAACTCCAGGGGTAAAACTTTTTTATAATGAGGAAATAATTACAGAGTGCACCTTTAAATAAGTGAGGAATAGAGAATGAATATAAAAACATCAAGCTGAGCGTTTGTGGATGAATTATTGATGATTTAGAGAAGGGTTCTTATTAGTCCTCTAATTTCATTATTAAACAAGTGTACTTAACTTAATTTGAATAATAGGCTATTAAAAGTATTTAAAAGAGAGACCCCCCAGAAGTCCTTACGAATCCCTGTTTGTAACGTGGTAAAACTAACATCATACTTTAGTTCTCTCTCTTTTTTGTGTTTCTTTTAAAATCTATTCTACTTTATCCTCCCCAGCTCTTCAGTGTTAGTCTTGGTATGATATGAAAGCGAGGACACTCACTCAACTTTAATAATGCTGGAGGTGCATCACTCAGACAGTCTGTCTTTGTGAATAATACTTGTGTCATTGATAATACTAAAGGTTATTGCCATGCTTGACCGCAAGTTTAAATTACCTGCCTCCCTGCCTGAGACTTATCTGAAAAGAGCAGGGGTGTTATAAGTCACACATTTTCTTGGTGACATTTGGCCCTCTACTGACTTGATAGGCATCACCTTCTAGGCAGCGATGACATTGCTCAGTATCATTTTCAAATGGGGAATTTCCAAAGGCAGACTGTACAAGACATTCACATGTTTAATCCTGACCGTTAATTATACAAGTATATGAATATCTGTTTAAAAGCATTCTAGCTGAATAAAAAAAGCATTTTGAATTCTGTCTGCAAAAAGATAGAATGACACCAAATATTTCATGCATGATTTCTAATATTTAAGTCTGAGATTGTGTGATTGTCATAATTGTAAGCATCCACATCAAATCCAGTGAGTAAACTGTGTCCAACATGATCACCATGTCTGATAGGAAACCGAAGCATGTCCGTGGACTGTTGAGCAGCATACTTGTGCACTCTGATATGAGCTACACGTAATCTGTCTTGAAGTCTAAAACTTCCAACAGGGAGGCTGAAATTACCAGCATGAAATATGCATGAGATACTTTAATATGTTCTGGCTTGTTTTCAAAGTTAGGTAAAAAATATCCACTCAAGTCAGGTGGGAGTCAATATTTCATGAGAGTAGCCCCGAATGACCTAGCATCCCTGATATGTTGTATAACAAGCACCTGGTGGGATGAATTCAAAAGAGAAAAATAGACATGGAAATACAACCCCTCCGGAAAATGTTCTAAAGCCCTGTTATGATACTTTTCTGTTTTTATCCTGGAAAATGGCTTAGGTGGACCTGAGCACTGGGGAAGTTTCCAGACTGAAGCATGCATGGCATCCATTTTGGCTTGTGAAATCATGTTCCTTTGAGTTATGACTTTATTTGTCAGTCTAACATGTTTGCTCTGTTCCAAAACCTACTGAGCTTCACGACCAACTCAACTCACAATTAAGTCCAATCAAAGTCCATTTTAAGTCATTTCACTTAACTAAACACATAATTAAAAACAGTGGAGAAACATAAAACTACTCATTTACAAATGTTAAGTAGGCCCTATATATATATATATGTATGTATGTATACTGTATGGATCAGGTTTCATTCTTGCGCAGCTTTCATGAGCGGGTCTTTTCCGCTCCGTGTGTGCGCCGCGCTCTCCGTTGTGTGTGTGTGTGTGTGTGTGTGTGTGTGTGTGTGTGTGTGTGTGTGTCGGCGCGCTGCTGCGCTCTCTGCTCAATGTTCTGCTCTGTTGTTAACGGCCCAAACGATCCAATCATGTACCGATCACGCACTGGAAAAGCGAAGTTCGCTCAAATAACGTGATAGCCCTACTGAGCTGGTATAGTCATGCTGGGCAACAATGGTAAAATTACCTGCTCTGATCACATGCTCTGGTAATAATAGCTTTGTAGGACTATATTTTATTTTGATAATTATTTAAAGGGATACTCCACCGTTTATTTTTCGTATTAAACTATGTTATTCCCTTAAAGCTACACTGTGTAATATTTTAAGTTGATTTTTAGCAAAAAACACGTTGTTATTTCAAAATGATACGTTCTCATTAATGTGTAATCACTTCAACCAACTAATTAAGTATTCTCGTAAGTGTATAATCTGCCATTTAGAATACAAGTCGCTCGAGTCGCTCGAATGGCGGAAGCCATGTTGCGCATCCATCTTGAAAATACATTAGACAAAGAGGGACATACAAGCTTCGCCTTTCGCGTTTTTACACGCAGTGGCACCGTGACGAATGCGAGAGGGAGATCTCGGCCACCGTAGGAGTTAAAACACCTTCGGAATGGGAGGAGCTAGAAAGTAATATTCAGTTGGTAGTCATATACAATTTCACCGCTAGATGGGAGTAAATCCTACACAGTGTTGCTTTAAGGCGAGACACGGCAGGCAAAAACATCGTTTTTTTTTCACTGGTCAATTTTGAGATTTTGGGGTATTTGTCTTCAATAACATGTATTCTTTCAGACTTGTGCTGAAAAAAAGCCCAAAATACACATTTAGGTATTTATTTTACTACACTTTGTCTGTTTTTTACAGTCTATGGTTGATACATATCTCTCTCGTCTCAGTGCGTGCACTCAATCGAGAGCACTTCGACTCGGCGCGGTAAAAAGTCACGCCTGAAAAATCCTCTCCCCCTCTCCCTCTCACTTCTGTCATTAGAACCAACGTGACTTTTTACTGCGCCAAGTTGAAGTGCTCCCGAATCCCAGGTGCTATTCCGCCATACATTATAGTTATTCTTTTTACCCGCTTAGAAAAGCGCCACGTTTTATGTTGTGTCCCCATACTTGGTCGGGTAACTACTCGTGTAACTGTATTTAAATAGGGAGAGCGTGGAGGTGTTTGATTGCTTCTAACTTCATCACTGTTTGGTCCCTAATGAATGAACAGGGCTAAACTAAGTGCTATCAAAGTGTCGCCGCGCGCCAGAGTGAATTAGTCATTTGTCTTTCCGGTACAGACAGCATAGTCTCTATGGGACTGACAGGTAGAACGAAAGAGTTCGGCTGAGCCGAGCCCGAACTCCGAACCCGAACTTATCATTTCTGTTTCATGTACAGAACCTATGGGATGTTGTGCGCATGCGCGGTCAACACAAAATGAACTGGTACTTCACTGCGTCTCGAAGTTCGAACTCGAAGACACGAGGCGGGGAACAGACGTGATCAATTTGAAGTTGTAAGAAAGAATGTCTCGGATCAGGAGGTGAGGTCAGGTGAACTAAACAGACTGCATTAGCCTGAACTTAAGACCCAACTAATCAATTAATGAAACATTTCTATTTCTTATCATTTGGATTTGGCTGAATTACCCTATAGTTTTTTTTTTTTTTTTTTTTTTTTTTTTTTAAATGTAATCAACATTTTCGTAAGTACTAGATGTGTTGGGCTATTTAACATGACATTTTAATTATATTCTGCTGAAATGAATGAAATGACTCGAAAAAAGATTAGTTCATTTTGCTGAACGAGATTCAAAGATCCGAGTCCGTAAAATGATCCGAACTTCACACTACTGCATGCAACAGGAGACCATAGACTGTAAAAAAAGATGGACGACGCCCCTTCGCTCTCTTCCATTGGTGAGAACTGAAGCCGCCAGTGTCTCGATATGGCGCTGACATATTGGAACTTGAGTCTGCGCAGTAGCGATCTTGGGATCAGACCTGCGCAGTAGTGAGCAGGAAGTAAAGCTGCGAAATCAACGCTCCGCCTCTCCCTGAGTGCACTTTTTTAAAAACGTATTGCAGTACGACAAGAGGCTTGTTAAAATAAAGAAAATACAATCTCCTCAGTCCTCCAAAGATCCCGAAAAAAATGTCCGTGGGTGCTTCAGTGACTACTTCGCTCAGAGAACCTGTCAATCACAGCTGTCAATCATGACGTTACACCACCGCATCACATAACTAACTAAAAACCAACTTATTTTTGAAACAGACACTTGAACTTACATCAGTGTGATAAAAACGACAGCAAATGAAAGAAACCACCTTTGGAAAAAAGATATTTGAAGTGTAATTTAACTGTTTAGTCGGTCTCACGTCCCATTAAATAACACGGAGAGGCGGGGCTTATGACCTATACTAGTTCGTTTTGATTTCACTTTTCAGGGCTTGTGAGGCACGCTTACTTCAGATACAGAGCGATTTGCGCTACGCTGGCCAGGGTGCTTGTTTGGATGCCCCGTTTTTATTGGCCTCGCGGGTAATCGTCACAGAGCCCAATGGCAAAGGTTGAACTATTTTTAACTTTGATCACGGCGTGCACGCAAGCTCGCCAACGCTGTGCTCCGCTTTGATCGCCGCAGCAACAAAACTACCCAAAATTCATCTGGCCCACCACAGGGCCACATCCTTGCTTCAATACTGGCCCAGTTCTGGCTGGGTCCCCGGCCCAAAACTGGTCCACACATGGAAAATAGACACAAAAACAGTTCCTCCGGCCTAGATGAGGCCCACACCCTATAAAATTATTTGTTTTGTTTATGTGGCCCAATTCTGGCCCAGACACTGTAAAGTGACTTGTATTGTTTTATATGGCCCAGTTCTGGCCCAGACACTGTAAAGCAACTTTATTGTTTTATTTGGCCCAGTTCTGGCCCAGACACTGTAAAGTGACTTAGTTTTATGTGGCCCAGTTCTGGCCCAGACACTGTAAGACAGATCTGGCTGAGACTCGGCTTGGTCCCTGGGCCAGATGTGGTCCAGAAACTATGACATGTAATACATGTTAGCAGGAAAACACAAATTCAAACATTTAAAAAAGATTAAAGGCTTAAAAAAAAAAAAAAATACACTATAACATGAACATGTATTAACAATGATGAAATAAACTATAAAATGAACATTAACAACACATTTTAAACAATAACATTAACAACACATTTTAAACAATAACATTAACAACTCATTTTAAATAATAATATTAACAACCCATTTTAAACAATAACAATCAAAATAATAAAAATAACAATCAAAATATATTTATAATATAGGAAGAAAAAATAAACTCAGTCACATGCACACACACAAATAATTCCCACATGCACACACACACACAAATAATTATTACAGTCACACGCGCACACACACACACACACACACACACACACACACACACACACACACACACACACACACACACACACACACACACACACACTCTCTCTTTCTCTGTGAATAACTTTTTGCAGAAGCCTTCTCTTTCGTCCACCATCTATATAGTTGCAGTTATATGGCCTACTGAATTTGATCTTTTATAATCACTGTTTTACTACAGTGAGGCACCTGTTTCACACATTGGGTTTTCAGAACGTCATGCTGTTTTTATTAGTTGAAATACTGCAGCAGCTAGGTGCTGGATATGTAATACTGGCATTTTATTCAAATGTTTTTGAATTTCTTCTTTTGAAATGGAAAATTGACAGTTCCGTAATGCAGTGTGCCCTCCGGGCATCTGTGGTAGTCACGTGACTGTAAACTAGTCTCGTGGACGACATAATAGGCTATGTAATTCAATGGGTCACAGAATGCTATCACATAGGTCAATTTAAAATACATTATTTTTTACTGATAAGTTAAATGCCTTCACATAATTCGTAGTCGTAGTAACACAAGAAGCTGTAATTTAGGCCTACGGCTTGCCTAACGTTTTTCCGTTTTGGAGCTCCACAACAAAATACATCAATTTTTTTATAATTTTTTTTTTATTTTAGCACATATTCCTATTTTTAAATACTTTGAATGGTTAAGTGAATCAATTCAGACAGCGCTACGCGTAGCCTAGGCTACTATAGGCCTATGGCAGTCTGATAGTAGCCCATTCATTCAACAGATGAATCGACGCTGGCGCTGAATGAGCAAACACTCAAAATAACTACATTAGCTATAGTGCACTGGATACAGATCAGCAGTTATAATAATAAAACAAGATAATTTTAATTAAATTTACACAATGTTATAGGCTATGAAATCGCGCTCATCTAGCCTATCTCAGTGGGTTTTCTGATATGTTATCATCACAAACGATCTAACTGTTATAAATATATCAAAAAACAATTCTTCTTGACATTTCAAACATAATACAACACTATAATGAACATTAAATCAATTAAATTACTTGCCTTTTTTGCCGCTGAAAATGTTCCTCTCGAAAATGAAATCTTCTGCAGACCTCCGACCGAGTCCTAGGATTTAACCACCAAAACTTTTTTTTTCAGGCGGCTGAGTTCCATAATTCTTCCCAGCGAGCAATTTTGCATCTAAAAGACGTCTAATAGCCGTCAAAACACAGCTCAAACGTCTGGGCTAAAACAAGGCTGAATTTGGGCTGTCAGTGAAAATCTAATAGACGTCTAACCATAGCCCAAGAATAGACTAGTCATCAATTAGACAGCTATTAAACGACTACATATATCTCCATATTAGACAGCTATTAAACGACTACATATATACGTCTAATATACAGTGAATATGGGTCTAGGGCGGCTATAGGGCAATTTCCACGCAAAACTGTTACATCCATAACGCCAACTAAATACAATGGCATTGTGCTGGCGTTATGGATGTGACAGTTTTGCGTGGAATTGCCCTAAAACAACGCTGAATTTGGGCTGTCAGTGAAAATCTAATAGACGTCTAACCACAGCCCAAGAATAGACTAGTCATCAATTAGACAGCTATTGAACGACTACATATACATGTAATAGACAACAAAATGAGGCTAAAGGATTCTTTTCACTCAAATATAACAGGTTCAAATATAACGATTAATGACCTCACCCATTTTTGAATGGACCCTCTTCATCAGCTTGCTCCCGCTGATATTTTTTGGTGCTAAAAAGAATAGTATTGGCCTCAATAATTATTTTTTACTCTCAAAAGATACATAACCAATTCTGAAAAACAGGCTAATTAAAAATAACTAATGTGGACATGGCCAAAATAATTATTATACTAAATAAATAAAAAATTGCAATATGGCCATGGTATTATCTAATCAATTCTGAGATTTTCACCTGCATCAACAAAGTTGTAGTGGAAACTGAAAGTCAAAATGGCACTTACCTTGGATGTGGTCTTCATAACTTTTCTTTTTTGGTGCATGCCTCAGTCCTTGAGACATAATGGCCTGTGGATTGGACAAATGAAAGATTTGTTACTAACCTTAATCAAATACAAGAATGATGAAACTAGATTTTTTTTTATTCATTGGGCATATGAGTCATTCAAGCTATTTTAAGGCATGAAGAATTTTTTTTCACAGGAAAAAAAATGTTTAAATATGTAGTTTTGGTGATCAAAGATGAGTTTTAAGGGATAGAATTATTGACTAGGGGGACTTTAAAATAATAATAAAAAAAAAACAGGTAAATATACAAGTATAGTCTGCTTAACACACAATAATACTTTTTCATGATTTTATTGAACGCAGTGTCAGCATTCACAGTAGAAGGTGGAAAAAAATACCTGAGCCTTTAAATTTAATGGACTGACTCTCACTTGGCGGCAATGACCTGCACCGAATGTTTCCTGTAAATGCGGTTCGGACCTGCACAACAGTCTGGAGTAATTTTACACCATTCTTTACAAAACTGTTGCAGTTCAGCAGTATTCTTGATTTGTCTAGTGTGTGTTGTGCTCACTTGAGGTCATGACAAAGCATCTCAGTCTGTTTGAGGATTCCAGAAGGAGCATTTTCCTCTATTGTAGATGTTTTGTTGTTGATTTACTCCAGTACTTTGAGTCATTGTCCTCTTGCATTACCTCAACTTCTGTTTCAGCTTAAATTGGCGGACAAACACCCTTACATTATCCTGCAAAATGTTCTGATAAACTTGGAAACATTTTTTTATTTTTGTCGATGATAGCAATCTGTCCAGATCCTGAGGCAGCAAATCATAGCCAATGCATAGCATTTTGTCTTTTCCCAAACAACTCAACTTTGTGTTATTTTCTGTCCAGATAAAATTCCGCTGCACCACTGTGGAACAATTTTGTTCTTTAAACACTAATCTTGTGTACCGTCGACAGAGATGTTTTCATCTGCCAGGGATTTCCACAAGTCTTTAACTGACAATCTGCACTATAAAAAGTTTAACTATGATTTACAATTTTTTTTTGGTGAAACATTTTTACACTTAAAAAAATTTGATTAAATTTTAAAGCTGTGAAATCAATAAAATATAGTGTATGAATTGAGTAAATGCAAGTAAAACATTAACATTACATTAACAAATAAAATTGAGTAGAAATAATTTAACATTTAAAAAATAATATTTATGAGTAATATTAACTGTTTTTATTTATGAGTAATATTAACTGTTTTTATTTATGAGTAATATTAACTTTTTTTATTTCCTCTAAACCTTTGTAAAATAGTATTTCATACAACCACCAGTATACATGACATTGGCCTTTATTGTCGATGAGTACAGCAATACAGCATATTTTACACTGTTTTAACATGTATACAATATGTTACTTTATCCTCTACAGTAAAAGACCTGGGTGTTATACTTGTTATACTTTTTCCACCTTAGAAACATTGCTAAGCTACGTAATATGCTATCTGTTTCTGTTGCAGAAAAGTTAGTTCATGCGTTCATGACCTCGAGACTAGATTACTGTAATGCTTTATTAGCCGGTTGTCCTGCATCCTCAATAAACAAGCTACAGTTAGTCCAAAATGCTGCCGCTAGAGTTCTTACTAGATCAAGAAAATTTGACCATATAACACCGATTTTATCATCACTACATTGGTTACCTTTAAAGTTACCTAATGACTTATAAAGCCCTAAACGGCTTAGCTCCAGTCTATTTAACCGATCTTCTATCGCCCTATAATCCATCGCGCTCTTTAAAGGGGTCATGAACTGGATTGTTTTATTATTTTATAATGTTGCCTGGGGTGCCCTTATAATGTTAGTATGATTTTTACATCAAAAATTGTCATAATTTATAAATAAAAGCCATTTTTCCAAGCCTGATTTCTGCCTCAGATTTGAACGCTCCGTTTTAAGGGGCGTGTCTGCTGTGAGACTGCAGTGCAATCGCCCACTGCTGTGATTGGCTGACATGCTTGCATATGAAATAGCTAGTATTACATGAACTCTCTCGAAAACTTTTACTTCGTTTTTACTATTACAGCTATCGAGATAACAAATCGTGAAAAGTATCGTTTAAAGCATTATATTTAAATCTATTCCATCACATGAAAGGTTGCAGCATGATGAGCACTGAGCAGATGACAGACAGTCTGTTGATCGCGTGAATAAAGATCTTATCATTGCAACGCAATTTTTGCACTCTCACAAATGCTTACACCAAATCACAATGCAAACACGATGTGAATACACAGTAAGAGCTTCGTTGTGTAGTGTAACAGTGTCATTATTTCATCACGAGTTTGGTAAGTGTCCAGATAAGCTCTCGCGGCTCGCGCTGTGCTGTTTGATTGACAGCTTGGGCGAATGGAAAGGGATCGTTCTTTGATCGCTTTCTGTACGTTAATTTAATAACAGTTTAAAAAAGATTATTTTCATAATACTACGAGAAATTATGTGAAGTTGATCGTTTAGTCACTGATGCATAAACAGTATAGAACGATTTTAAGAGAAAGATATCTGAACTTGAATAATTACACATCAGAAATCACAGCTAAACAGGCCGTGTTGAAGTAGGCGTTGATCTTCTTTTGTGGAGGCGGTGTTTTATCCTCTTTGACGTCATTGTTCCCCACTTTGAAAAATGAGTCGTTTGCTGAGCCTGATGTCTATAAAAGCTTTTATTGGACTAACAAGGTAGTTTTCAGTTCACAGGATATTATTATAGTATGATGATCTCTTATATGTCAAAAGCTCAAGGAAAATTTGATTTCTCAGTTCATCACCCCTTTAAGATCACTAAATTCAAGGCTTTTGGTCATACCTAGGATATCCAGATCAACCAAAGGAGGGAGATCATTTTCACATTTAGCTCCAAAACTCTGGAATAGCCTTCCTGATACTGTTCGTTGCTCAGACTCGCTCTCCCAGTTTAAAACTAGATTAAAGACGCATCTCTTCAGCCAGGCATTTATATAATATTTTTAATCTTACAGTTAAATCCGGTCTCTAGTTCATAAACGCCAGAGGAGAACTGGCCCCCGACTGAGCCTGGGTTCTCCCAAGTTTTTTTTCTCCATTAGGTCACCTGATGGAGTTTTTCGGTTCCTTGCCACTGTTGCCTTTGGCTTGCTCAGTTGGGGATACTTAATTTAATTAATCAATCAACAATACTATCGATGAGCATTACCAAACGTGGACGTTTTACACTAGAAACAAACACTGATGTACTATTTTATTTAATACTGTGAAGCTGCTTTGATACAATCTGTATTGTGAAAAGCGTTATATAAATAAAGTTGACTTGACTTGACTTGACAATATTGCCTACATTTAAACTCATTTAACAATCATTTAAACATTTAAACATTCAGCCTAATTCAAGTGTAATCAACCAGTCTGTTATCCAATTTCCACCTGATCAGACAGGTGCGACTCTCGTTGCAACGCACGCACACACACACAACATATTCCAGCATTGCAATCTTGACATCGCAACCTGTTCATTATAGCCACGGAGCTTCACAACTAAGGCGGGGCTACAGATTAGGTGTCCCTAAAGGTTTTATTAATTTTTATACCATTTGTTATACCATGTGTTTTATCTCTGTGTATATTCATGCACCGTTTCGGTTCAATACGAATACATGTACCGTTCCACCCCTAATATATATGTATTAAGTGTAATATATATGTATATAAGTATTTTAAGAGAGAGATCGACTCGATTCTGCCATTCGCAGTGCTTCATGGGAGTATTGCTTTTTTCGACTCTCTGATTGGCTGAATTTTCTGTACAGTAAATTATGGTAGTTTTTCACCAGTACTTCCACTGTTAAACAAGATTATTTTAAAAATAAGCTGAAATTATGTGGACTGATGTCTTCAACAGAAGCAAATGCTATTGATTAACAACCTCGTAAAAAGCTGTATAAAGCTCCAAGATCACTTATGATTTTCCACAGCTCATGGTGTCTGGAGTTTCCTTTCAAAAAGGGAACTCGCACTGTGTCGAAATGACACAATGGAGAATGCCTCAGGCATGACAGGTGTCTGAAATCGCAATCAAATCACGGCAATCAGATTGACCGGTGACAGCCCATGAATCATTAGCGTGCGACCTGGAAGTATAAAAGGGCGCCTTGCAAACTGATAATCTCCTTTTCGTCTTCAGGGACTGTTCCATTTGTAAACGCTGAAGGATTATGGTAAGAGAAATTAAAAATGAAATGCATGGGGAAGGCGGATTGTTTTCAGAAGTGTGCTGACCCGTGCTCAAGATATTTGATGCTGGGTGATACCAATGAACTGTGAGTTTTCTGTCTGGGTGAAGAGCACACAAACTGTGAACTAGCTTTTTTTGCAGCCCTCATATAACCCTCATATCTGTCTTGAGGATGTGTCAAGGCCCTCCCCCTTCTCTGCATTACGGGGTGAGAAAAGTTATTAAAAGTAACTCTGAAAGAAGTAACTCTGCACCTTAGCAGGCCTTCCTGACCCTGAGCCCCATCATGGGGTGCTCAACTGTTATTTCACTGGCCAATCAGATAATTGGCTTCAGTTGGCCTCTCTGGAGGTGAGCCCCAATTACGATCAGCCAAATAGGTTTGACCACTGTCAGGCGGTTGGCCTTGTCAGGCCACCATGTAGCTCAGTCCCCAACCTCTCTGGTTTGTGGCAGTTAGTTTCTTACATAAGAAGACTTTCAGGAGGCTGGCTTTAACAGGCCGCTCCGAGACTGAGCCCCAGGACTGGCTGGCCTTAGCAGGCCGCCCTGGGACTGACACCCGGATTCAGGGTTCACAGCAACCAGTTGTTTAGCTTGCTAGTAGGTGGTAGGCCTCTTCAGGCCTCCCTGAAGGTGAATTTCCACATAGGGTGGTTTTCAGGCAGTAGGCCTCACCAGGCCTCCCTGAAGGTGGGTTCCCACATATGGTGGTTATCAGGTAGTAGGCCTCACTAGGCCTCCCTGAAGGTGAATTCCCACATATGGTGGTTATCAGGTAGTAGGCCTCACCGGGCCTCCCTGAGGGCTAAGTCCCAAGGACAGGTAACTGGACAGCTAGCCTGACTAGCTATCAGGTAGTAGGCCTCACCTGGCCTCCCGGAAGGCGAGTTTCCACATTTGGTGGTTACCAGGTAGTAGGCCTAACCAGGCCTCCCTGAAGACGAAGTTTCCACATGTGGTGGTTTTCAGCTAGTAGGTAAGTGGTTTCCCAGTGATGCTGGGTTCGGGCAGCTAGTGACCGCTTGCTATCAGTTCAGCTGGCCTTAGCAGGCAGCTTCTGAAGACAAGCTTGCGCCCTGGCTCGACTTAAGTATTCATTCTCTGCTACTGGAACCTCTTTTTATCTTGCCTACAGCCTGGTTTGCCTACCATTCGGACCATGTGCTCCCCTCACTGAGGGTCACTATGAGTACTATGAGTCTGGTCAGACGATCGTAGGCCTCTCGTGAGGCCTCCCAGTTAGATCAGCCCATAGGCCTTCTCAGGCCTCCTCAGTATTTCGAAACACAAACGCTGGGTAGATCCATGGATCGAGCAGAGAAACCCCCCTCACTGGCAAGGGTTGTGAGCGCAATGCTGAGTCATGCTTTCCGGGATACGCCGTCTCTGAGATCCGAGCCGAGTGGTTCACTGTCAGCTTCGCAGACCCTCAGGTTGGATGCCTTATCTAAAGGCAAGTGTCCAGAGGTTCTGTCTTCAGACAGACAGCAATTTGGCCAGACTGATGTATCCAATGTAAGTGACACCAGTTCAGGCCTTCCTGGTGGCATTTTGGGTGAGTATGTTCCCCTGAATAGTGATTGGCTGGGGCTCCTTTGGGTTTCCTAGCCACATTCCCCAGAAGGGACCCCTTTTAATTTGAAGCTGTGGTTCCAGGTCCTTGAGCAGGCCCAGGTAGGCCTTTCAGTAAACAATGTTTATGGAGGTCTTCCTGTGAGGCTTATAGCTTGGGCTATGACCGTAGGGAATGCTGTCACTGACAGCCTAGTGTGACCTTAGGGTGAGTGGTTCTAGCATTTCATTTAAATTTGTTGGTTGTCACTGCCAATTAGCATGGCGGTGTGGGTATATCGTTCCCCATAGCGTCATTTCAACACAGTGCGAGTTCCCATTTGAAAGAGAACGTCTCAGGTTATGACTGTTACCTATATTCCCTGAGAACAGGGAACGAGACTCTGTATCTTTTCGCCTGCCTAACAGTCCCTTCAGACGATAAGGTGATTATTATGTTTGCAAGGGGCCCTTTTATACTTCCAGGTCGCACGCTAATGATTCACGGGCTGTCACCGGTCAGTCTGATTGCTGTAATTTGATTGTGATTTCAGACACCTGTCACGCCTGAGGCGTTCCCCATAGCGTCATTTCGACGCAGTGTCTCGTTCCCTGTTCTCAGGGAACATAGGTTACAGTCATAACCTGAGACTTTTTTTTCTATTGAAATTTCATGGAAAGATATTTTTGCAGTGTTTTGTCAGCAGATCAATCCAAAAAACACATTAAATAACAGTACAACCCACTGAAGAGGTGTATGACTATCCCCCACAACCTCGCTTTCATTCCTGTTAAAAATCAAAGATGGCACTGCTGTGAATAAGGTCTATTCCGCCATATTGCACATTGCACTTTCTCCCATTCATAGTAATATATGAGTACTGTCTTTGTATATCTAAAGTCTTTGGTCCAATAGTGTGCAGTTTGAATGTTGCTAAGCTAACAACATGATACATAAAATACATATGACCACTATCATTTTAAAGCACACATTTTGTTGTGTGCTTTTGTCATTTTTATCTTTTTTTTTTATTATTATTTTAGCTTACAATTATTTTTATTTCAGTTTAGTTTTAGTAATTTTAGTACTTCAGCTAACAATTATTTAACAGTTAGTTGTCATTTATAAATTTTGTTTAAGTTTTTTAAATATTTATATTTCAGCTTTATTTAAATTAACAGATACATACTTTTAAAAATAGTTTTAGTTAATAACAACACTGCACATAACACATACATAGTAGTAGTTTAATCAATATTATTTGGTACTGGATGACATACAAATTATAAATAATACATTTATATTTCTGTTCAATTACCTTGTATGTCATTTAGTGGATTTTTTCACTGATCTCGTTGCTGTGCATTCTGGGATTGTCTTATACATTAAGAATATAGACTGCATTATTTTTCCAAAACAAAATATCTTAAAAGAGGGACTTATATGTTGCTTACATTTTAGAACACTGGGAGCTTGCCTATAATGTCTTAAAATGCTGTCAAAGTAGGCAGCTCGCTAGATTTTGGAACAGAGCTCTTGTGTCCCTGGTTTAATTTTGCTTGCATGCTTATGGAGTATATATAATGCATACTAAAAATAAATTAGGTCAGTTGCAAAATTGGTTCAGCTCTCGCCGCCTGCAAATAAACCGAACATGCTGTTCCAATGGCTTCTAGAAGAACCAGTAACAACTCAATTTATCTCAATCTGTCCTATAAGGTCAGTCACCTTCAAAATGTTGTCAATTTCCCATGACATTTCTTGCTACTTCATGTGTAATTTAGAATACTGATTTTTTTTTTTTGAGAAATAAAATTGGAGTCAAAATAACAAATTAGACTCAAAAATAACAATACATTGTTATGAGCTTCCTTCTAGGGAAAGTTGCCATGGGAACACTAATTTATCAAAGATCATAACTATTCTTACATGGTATCTATTCATCATGAGAAACTACAGAAAATTAATAACTGATAGGAATGTCATAAAGGTCATATTGTAGTAGTTTCACACAATGAAAGAATGGCAAAACTGAAGGAATGTTGTTAAAATATAAAATAAAATATTTGGCATTTAAAATGATCTGCATTCCTGTATGCACGGGATCATTTCACTTTGAATAAAAATATTTTTTTGACAGACTTTTTTGAACTTCAGTTGTTCACCTTTATTAGCCATATTTTATTATCAGAAGCCCCTTCAGGCCATAACAGAATATATTTCTTGTTGCTGGCCTTGGCCTTAAAAATACATAAAATCCTCACTTACCAACTTTGTAAAGGTCAAAGCACTTTAAACAGAAACACCCAAATGCAAATGATGCTAACAAAATGTATTCCTAATATGTTTCCTTAATTTGTTCAGTCATTTAGGGAAAAGTGACAATATCTTTAAATATCCAGAGAAAACTTATCAAGAATTGCCTGAGCTGAGGTGTTTGACCAGGATGTCAGCTAGCCTAGCAAATCAGTTTTCAGTTTCAGATGACTAAAAACCACAGAATGCACAGGCACATTTTTTTCTGAAAAAAATAAACACAACATACACCCTGTGTTCAAATACATAAATAAATAAACCGCTGCAGTTAGTTGCTTTGGATTAAGCATAAAGACCCCAGTTGGGCCCCAAGATGATGGACACACACACCCGGGCCTGATCAGCCAAGGGTGGGCCTGCTTTTGCGGAGGATGTATTATGTTTAAAAGGCCGAAACACCTGATGATGCAAAATTACACAATTGATGATGTGTCCCCTACATCAACCGATGAACCTTGGCATCTACTAGTGGTTGGCGCATTCCAGCATTAGTGCAGATAAACACCCTTAGGACTAAGTTTAAAATGTACATTAACCATCGTATTGTCGTATGTGTTCAGATAATTATTCCGCAAAGATGCATCAAACTGAACAAAAGCAACAGTAAAGACATTTATAATGTTACAAAAAAATCTTATTTAAAATACATGCTGTTCAATTACATGATGTTAATTTTTAACTTTCTATTCATATAAAATACATTTTTTTTAATGATTTCTGAAGGATCATGTGACACTAAAGACTGGAAGAATGGTTCAAAACACTGATGACTCACCCTGCACAACAGATTTTTTTCAAATCAGATGCTCTCTAAACAAGAATGTCCTGTCTCCTTATACCACATGCTACCAACTAGCTCAATTTTTTTTCCTGCCACATCTCAAATAATGTATTGTTTTCAACACATATGTTTTTTCTTTATTAATGAACAACAAACCAACTTACAAGATTACAATAGTTACTGATTAAAAGATTTTAATTAGTCAATTGCAAACAATATATTATTTTTTGAGTAAAATGCAAAACATAATGATTTATGGTGTAATAACCTTGGTATAATAACAGTGACATCAAGCTGTGTTTTTCTCTATAATATGTCTCTTCAAAGAGAACTACCCGATAAATTGCACTGGCTCCCATAATCAAAACAATTTACTCCTAAAATTGCTTGTGGATTGACATGCAGACGCAACCCGTCTGTGATGTGAGCAAAATAGATCCAGTATTAGCATCTGAAAAGCACTGTAGTTGCCAGCCACCGGCAACTGGGCATTTGAGAGAGATGAGAGCTAGATTCAGTTCCTCAGCAGCAAGCTGATGAGATGTCACATCTCCACATGAATATTTATGAGGCCGGTCATGGGCGGCCTGGGAATATCAGAGCATTTTACACAAGAGTTGTGTGGCGTTTGACTTAGTGGGGCGCTTATATGATGACATCACCTCAATTTCATTTTTCTAACAGCTGGAAGTGGTTTAAGGTGGGATGTTGTGACTGTCCATTGGGAATACCAGTATAATAAATCCTGCAGCTAGTACTTGTGCGATTAAGTCCCTAGAGGCTCAGTTTGGGGTTAAAAGTGAAGCACTATTCCTCCTCATTAACACTAGACACTTAACTCTTACTCTCATAAATATTTTGCAAGGCAAAGAGAAAATGTCTCAGAATAAATTTTTTATTCATTATCATAGATGATGTTTTAATTATTGGGAGTTTATGTGTTAAGAAGAATATACTGTAAGAAGGAGAGCTCAAACAGACAACTGCTCCATCCTACACCAAGACTGCCTCAGATTATTGTTACACTCTTATTTTAACATAATATGCCAATTGCAAGTGTGCTTTTTCCTATGTCCCTCCTTTTAGCGCTTTAGGATACACCGAAATTGGCCAATCCTAATTAGTGATTAGAAATTCCCTTTTTTAGTGTGCATTTCTCGTCCGTATACTTACAGTATATTATTGGTCTCAATAAGCAGATGGGCACTCAGCCTAATAAATAAAAATAAGATTATAAATAAAACTTTCAGCTACTGCTACTTTCAATTTTAATAATGGTTATCGTCATAGCAATAATTACTAACCCTACTACTACTATACTACTACTACTACTACTACTACTACTGAGAGTAATACATTATTAAAATCATTATCATAAACTATTTTTGTAGATTATTTTGCACAAATACCTAATTCTTAAAAAATACAGCGGCTACTACTACTAATAATATGATCACTATCTCTCTCTCTCTCTCTCTCTCTCTCTCTCTCTCTCTCTCTCTCTCTCTCTCTCTCTCTCTCTCTCTCTCTCTCTCTCTCTCTCTCTCTCTATATATATATATATATATATCTCATACAGTATAATTTGCACAAATTCCTAGGTCTTAAAATAAAATGGGAAAAAAATTCCCATAAATTATAAAAAAAAAAAAATGTTTTTCCTTAATTTACACAAATACATACTGTAGGTCTTATAAAAAATAAATAATACAACAAATACCACTAATATTTTACAATAAACTGTATTTTTTATTTTTTATCAATACCTAGGTCTATGTCATTTCAAGCTCAGTTATGTAGTGACTTTTAAACACAAGACAATATCAGACTGAAACCAATTAAACAGAATGTGTTTTATCTCAAGAAGCAGGGAGAATGTTTAAAGACAAGCATTAAATCTAAACCCTTGGCAATTTTCCTGCAATGTCCAGTCCACAAGTACATCCTTTCAGCAGGTAGAGAGATAAGCAGAAGCATTTGCCCATATGAAGCAAATAGGCTAGTTGAGAAAATCGATACTGGATGCATTTGAATCTGTCTATTCTGCGGTGGTGTTTTCATCAAGCCCCTTTGATGAAAGCAAAAGGACCAAATGAGAAAGAGGTCCTTGAAATATATTTCCTCTTCCAAAGAGCTATAGGCTCATACAATGTCAGCAAGTGATTTTAATTTCAAGCAATTGTGCCCCCATAACATTTTAGCTTATAAAATTTCAGTGTTAAACAGCAAATATAGCCGAAAAGCAAATGTCCATACAAAATACTGAAAAAGGCAGAGATAAAAATCATTTTGGTGTGTAAGCTCAAAAAAAAAAAAAAACATTTCAAAGTTCAACAATCAGGTGTGCTATTGTCTGTTACGATACAACACTGATGACTATGTGAATAGAAAACGTTTGGTCTTTGTGTAGTATTGAGCCTCTATAAAGTTTTTTTTTTTTTTTTTTTTTAAATCCCTACTATTATGTCTGCGAGCTCCTCCCCTTGTTGAACTTTGACAATATATATATTTCCATTTTTAAAGCTGTATCTAGTTTTGGCCATGTAAATGTTAACTGAAAATATCTTCAAAAATTCTACAATAAAGTCTTTTGAATTACACAAAAAACTGTAGCCCACTACCCCTAAAAATCTATACAATTGTATAAATAATGTCAAGTATTAAAGTATCAGATGGTTAAGCAAGCACATATTCTGTGCCAGATATAAGACAGATCAGTGAATCAATCTAATAAGCTTAAGTAATGATATGTAAAAAAAAAAAAAGTGCAAAAAAAAGACCATTAGAACAATACATATGCATTACTGTGAACAGACTGTTCATGTTTGCAAAGGAAGCTTTCGTGATGTATGCAAGACATCATGGGTATATGAAATATTGACAAAGAGAATATACCCTGATATTATAATCCCATTTAAAATGTAATATTATAATCCCATTTAAAATGCTAAGTAGATCTATTTAAACCATTTGCCCATGCTGACAAATCATTTCCTTTACAAATTCATATGTATAAATATTTTAAGCACGGCAGCAGGCGATGATTATGGGTACAGATTTAATAGTGCAATTGCATTTGGTTCGTAAGCGGACGCTCATTGAAAATGTAGGAGTAGAATGAGAGGAGTTCCTGACCTTGGTGGATGTGCTTTGTGTCCATCAGTATTCCATTATATTTGTGCTCCTATTTTTATGGTGATTGGAGCACATCAATCACATTTAAAATTCTAGCAGTCTTGCCCACCACTAGAGAGAGAACAAATGAAATGTCACAGGAATCTCATTGTGATCCTCTCAGAAATGTTGAGGGTTGAGGCCATTTGATTCAGGGTAATGTGATATACTAATGTATATATATATATATATATATATATATATATATATATATATATATATATATATATATATATATATATATATATATATATACACTATATATGGTCCGATACTGATTCAGAAGCCTTTACATGGTCTTGCACCTCTACCAGTTGAATGTGAATGTGGAAAGATCATCAAACATGCAAATGGAACGTACAGCAAATGTAATCAGTCTTTTGAATGGCCCAATGATAATGCACCAATGCATTACATCAAGATCATCGAATATGCTTTAAAGTTTGAGGGCATATGCATGTACACAAACATGTAATGTTGATAGATGAGATGACCCTTTAAGATGACATTTCATTATAGTTACATGCCATCATTAATTCAAAAGGGACCTTTTCCAAATGCGGACAGAATATCAAAAGGAGTTTAACTGTATGCACTAAGGTCACCTTGTGATTTGGCATTGATCTGTGCCAGTTTGGGTCTCTATTCCAGGCGAAACGTTGGTCTAAAGGGCAATTGTCATTCCTGAAGTGTGCAGTTGGTTAAGCTTTCAGAGATCCCTTGCTTATTTGGGTTTCAGCCCCTTTGTTTAGCATGTACGAGGAAACATCTGCAATGCTGCTGTGGCCGTCGGCGTGATTGTCTTTCTGAGTGTTTTCATCAGCTTGTGATTTCTCCGCTTCGACTGCTGATGGCCAGCCATAGGTGAATTGAATGTGCACAAGGCCTGCTTCCTGGTCGGTAGGGTGAAAGACAGCTGGATGTGTTTTTAGAAGATGGACTACGACTCATACATGGCAGGTGAGCTCATGCTTAGCAGCAGACATTTCCCAATGCTGAATGGCTCACAGATCTGCCTAAGGGTTCTTGAATACAAATTGCACCTGCATCCTCTACTTTTCACAGTTATCCACTCCCATGGTGCACACTCCACAATATATGATTTATCAGACTTTATGAAGAATTACCTGTGCAAATAAAGGATTGGATTAGGCTACTAAACTGCTGCTTGCCAAGCTTCTCATAATTTCAAGTAGTCAAACTATTCTTTTGAAAAGTACAAATGCTTTATTACATGGTTCTAAGGAGCTAAACACAAGATATTTTAGGGAACCTTATTATTTTAAATATAAATCGGAAGATTATATAATTATAAAAATCAGACAAGCAAAAACAATGACAAAAATATAAGGGTGTTTCTTCAGCTTCAGGCACTTTTGTGATTTGTACTAAAAGCTCTTTTACTTTTTATTTTTAATAAAATGAAACATGAAAACTTTCTTTGATTTTTTTTTTTTTTTTTTTTTTTATCATTACTTCATTTATTTTTGCTACTTGTGAGAGTGTGAAAATTGCATTTTAAGAGAGGGGACAAAACAGAGCCAAAAGTGATAGTTTAAGAAACACACATGCATTTACATTAAATATAGTTAATAAAAAACACCTTAATTTATATATCAAAATCAGACTGCTACTTGAGAAAGAGACATGATTCTACAAGAATTGGCTCCGCTTGTTTGTGCACACACACAAAGAAATGGGGATGTACTGTTCTGTGTTGTAAAGCATATCTTGTTATGGAAAAAGCTACACTATTTTAAAAACAACTGAGCTACTAACAGTGCCAAGAATGTAAATTTAATCAATACTACTTTTAATAAGAGAAAAACAAAACAAAAATGACAAAGAATTTAGAAAAAAAGTCCCAAATCTCTCATATATAATTCCACATTAGTACAAGTTCTGTCTTGGCCAAATCTCTTATCTACAGATTTCAAGTAAAGGTTTCTCACCGTCCAGCCGTGCATGGTGAATGAGTCTGGTGTTGCTGGTCTTTGACTGAGTACGATCCTTGAATCAAAATGTTGTTCTTTGGCGTGTCTCTAAGGTCTTATTAGATGGACTTTTTGAGAGGTTTACTGTGCTGCAAAACCCTTAATCCACTAGTATCAACAGTCCAATACATGTTTATGCGGACACAGAAACAGGACAGGAGCACATAAATTGACCACAGCATGCCAAAAGTAAGGTGGCCAAGAGAGCTTGATGCGCTGCAACTGAAGCAAACACATGCAAACAGTAAAAACACCAGCAAATTAAGAAAACATCTTAATCAGTTTAACAAATACTCACAATGCAATCACTTACAGAAACTCGCTGTAAATAGCACAGACCACAAAAAAATGTTTCAAAGGGACCCCAACAAGTGACGAACTTGGCTGGGAGATGCTTATTGTTCATTGTCTACTTGACAGTGGTGTAGTCGGTGACCGAGGTGAGTTAATTGGTTTATTTACATCCTGATGGTATGTGCGTTGTTGGTATTTGCAGCGTGTTTCTGTATTTGGTTGTGTTGTGAGTATTTGCAGTGCAAACTGATGAATATGTTTTCTTAATTGGTGTTTTTTCTATTTGCATGTTAGCTAGGGCTGCATGAATAATCACGACTTACATGTAATCGCACTTAAACCGATTTGGCTTATCGCGATTTTGAAATCTCAAAGGCTGCGATTATTTTTTTATGCACAGCTTGTCAATGATGTACGGCTCTGTAAACACTGCTCCATCTGAAAGCACTGAGTTTGAGTCACTTATAACATGCATTTGAAAAAGCAACACGCGTCAAACATTTTTCCTAACATGAGAACCATTTGTGAACCTCTTGTCCAACAAAAGACAACATTTAATATGTAGCAAATTAGCTCTATGAAATATCAATAATCAATCATAACTGGTTATAATTGATTATTAATATTTTGATCAGTTAATACAATTAACTTAATGTTGTAAATTAATTTTACAATCAATTAACCTGTTTGTCATGTGAACACAGTGTTAATTAACTGTTTATTAATTGTAAGAAATGTACATTTCCGGGGCATGGGAAATGTCTTTCTTACTTTACAGTACTACTATGAGCAAGTAGTCAAGATCTATGATTAGAGACTCCAGATATGAGCTTGAGACACGGACAACTTTACGTGTGACATGAACAAGACTTTATTAACTAGACTAAACACGTAAACTACTCTAACATACACATACAAACAGTTTACCAAGGGAAAGAGAGTTACACTATTTTAAAAACAACTGAGCTACTAACAGTGCCAAGAATGTACATTTAATCAATACTACTTTTACTAAGAGAAAAAAAAAAAAAATGACAAAGAATTTAGAAAAAATGTCCCAAATCTCTCATATATAATTCCACATTAACCCATTTAATCCCACCGGTCACAATAGTGACCGTAAAAAAATGTTTCATTTCTAAGGCTATAAAAATGTTACTGAATGATCTATCAATGCATTTCCAGCAGATATTGAAATAATAAAGGGTCTCAATGAAATATGTGCAGTGTCGCATGTTTACTGTAAATTGTCACATGACCAGAGCTGTTTACTTCCTGTTTGCGCCAAGAGAAGAGGATGGCAGCAAGAAAGCTCCCAAAGAAAAGGTTATTAAAGTATGTTAAAATAAAGATAGGACATAGATTTTTGGTACACATCATGTTTAAGGTGTCTAGTATTGATATATGCATTTGCAATTACTCAACTTTATTTAATGTGGTCATAGAACTCACAAACATGTCAACGGCAACAATAGTGACCGGTGGGATAACCCATTGTATCTACATGTAATACACATAGGCTAACTGTTCTACCTTACTTTCTGCTGCTACCTTACTTTCTACCTAATTTTACACACAGACACACACACAGAAACACACACACACACACACACATGGACCCAAGGAAGACTAGCTAGCTAGCTAATTCTGCTAGCTAATTCTGCTAGCTAATTCTGCTGCTACCTAACTTCCTACCTACTGCAACTTTCCACACAAACACACACACACACACTAGCTAGCTAACTAATTCTACCTAACTTTACACACACACACACACACACACACACACAAACACACACGCACAAGTGGTCTAGGAAGAAAAGCTGAAAAAAAAACCCATCAAAATGTCCTAAATGGCCAAGATACTATCCCGTGGCCTCGAGACACTATCCCTTGGCCTCAAGACACTATCCCGTGGCCTCCAGACACTATCCCAAGGCCTCGAGACACTATCCCGTGGCCTCCAGACACTATCCCGTGGTCTCCAGACACTATCCCGAGGCCTCCAGACACTATCCCGAGGCCTCCAGCCACTATCCCGTGGTCTCCAGACACTATCCCGTGGTCTCCAGACACTATCCCGAGGCCTCCAGACACTATCCCGAGGCCTCCAGCCACTATCCCGTGGCCTCCAGACACTATCCCGTGGCCTCGAGATACTATCCCGTGGCCTCGAGATACTATCCCGTGGCCTCGAGATGGTATCCCGTGGCCTCCAGATACTATCCCGTGACCTCAAGACACTATCCCGAGGCCTCCAGACACTATCCCGTGGCCTCGAGACACTATCCCGTGGCCTCCAGCCACTATCCCGTGGCCTCGAGACACTATCCCGTGGCCTCCAGACACTATCCCGTGGCCTCCAGACATTATCCCGTGGCCTCGAGATACTATCCCGTGGCCTCCAGACACTATCCCGTGGCCTCCAGACACTATCCCGTGGCCTCGAGATACTATCCCGTGGCCTCCAGATGGTATCCCGTGGCCTCCAGATACTATCCCGTGACCTCCAGACACTATCCCGAGGCCTCCAGACACTATCCCGTGGCCTCCAGACACTATCCCGAGGCCTCCAGACACTATCCCGTGGCCTCGAGATACTATCCCGTGGCCTCCAGACACTATCCCGTGGCCTCGAGATGGTATCCCGTGGCCTCAAGATACTATCCCGAGGCCTCCAGACACTATCCCGTGGCCTCGAGACACTATCCCGTGGCCTCTAGACACTATCCCGTGGCCTCCAGACACTATCCCGTGGCCTCCAGACACTATCCCGTGGCCTCCAGACATTATCCCGTGGCCTCGAGATACTATCTCGTGGCCTCCAGATACTATCCCGTGACCTCGAGATACTATACCGAGGCCTCCAGACACTATCCCGTGGCCTCGAGACACTATCCCTTGGCCTCCAGACACTATCCCGTGGCCTCCAGACACTATCCCGTGGCCTCCAGACACTATCCCGTGGCCTCCAGACATTATCCCGTGGCCTCGAGATACTATCCCGTGGCCTCGAGAAACTATCCCGTGGCCTCGAGACACTATCCCGAGGCCTCCAGACACTATCCCGTGGCCTCCAGACACTATCCCGTGGCCTCCAGACATTATCCCGTGGCCTCGAGATACTATCCCGTGGCCTCGTGACACTATCCCGTGGCCTCCAGACAGTATCCCGTGGCCTCGAGACACTATCCCGTGGCCTCCAGACACTATCCCCTGGCCTCGAGACACTATCCCGTGGCCTCGAGACACTATCCCGTGGCATCGAGATACTATCCCGTGGCCTCGAGATACTATCCCGTGGCCTCGAGATACTATCCCGTGGCCTCTAGATACTATCCCGTGGCCTCAAGATAGTATCCCGTGGCCTCAAGATACCATCTCGTGACCTCAAGATACCATCCCGTGGCCTCAAGATACTATCCCATGGCCTCAAGATAGTATCTTGTGGCCTCAAGATAGTATCTTAAGGATTTTATACACTCTTATGCACGCATGCACGCACACACACACACACACACACACACACAAACACACACACACACACACACACACACAAAAACACACACACACACACACACACAAAAACACACACACACACAAACACACTGCACAGGTCAAATAGACCTATATTCAGTCTGTCCAATGGTTGATACAACACAGTATCCCACCGGTCACAATTGTGACCGATCATAAAACACACTTTTTCACACACTTTTCCATGAAAATTAAAAAAAAATATGATTGATTGTTTCAAAGGGATACTAATGACACATGATTTGGATATTTTTGTTTCTGAGAAAAATTCGGGATTAAATGGGTTAATACAAGTTCTGTCTTGGCCAAATCTCTTATCTACAGATTTCAAGTAAAGTAAAGCTTGAGACACGGACAACTTTACGTGTGACATGAACAAGACTTTATTAACTAGACTAAACACGTAAACTACTCTAACATACACATACAAACAGTTTACCAAGGGAAAGAGAGCTGAAGCAGAATACAGGAAAGCAAGAAGTTATAGCATTGTTTGAAATTCAGCAGATCAACAGCCTTGAGCAAACCATCCGTTTAGTTCTAACACGCCCTTCTTTAAAAGGGGTAAGGATACTTAAAGTATCAAATAATGAGACTACGTTTGATACTTGCATGTCTCACCCATTTGAATTAAACTGTCCTGATGCAATTTGTTGAGGCTCCAGTTGATCTTTGCTGATGTGGTCTTGATGAGAGAGAACCAGTGGTAGTCAGAGGATCTTTGGTGAATGGAAAGACAAGGCAGCAGCCTGGCACAAGCTTAGGGGTCCTTCTAGTTCAGCATCATCTTCACGTCAGCATTTCAGAAAGGGACTATGAGAGCTGATCTTGTGATCAATGATTTTTAAAACGTGAAGATGTCACACCCTATGGAGGTGTGTGAGCCAATGAGAAGATTTCCCTTTGGAGGGAAATTTTACAACCCATTATGTTCTAGCAGGGCATTGAAATGTAATATCATTGGGTGTTTAAGAAAAGAATCTTCAAGATTCTTATAATACTAATGTGTCACAAAGTTGGCAAAATGTAATGTAAATTAACAAATGGGAAACAGAGATTGGAGTTTATAGAGACCAAACATACCACACATATGATTTTGGGAAACCATAGTATGCAAAGTCTGAAATATTAATCCCAATAGAGTTTACAAGAATACATAGGCCAAACCACATAAAAGGAAAATCATGAGATGGGAAAATTAGATACATGTTTATATATTTCTCAAGTGGTTATATATATATAGATTAGGATTAACAGGGTTTATTTCTCCTTCTCAGCAAGAATTAAGTGAGAGTCACAGCTCTCTGGAAATTTCTTTTGGGGTCGTAAAACTCTTATCAGTCTCAATGTGTCCTGTAATAGGACACCGGGTTCTGCCAGCATGTTAGCTTCGCTTGTGATGTTAGTTTTGGGGGAAGTTTCATAGCAGGGCATTTTTGGGGTGTCTGCGTGAGAGCGCCCTCTGGTGTTCAGATGGAGCAGTATTTATTACTGATCCAGCCGTGCTGCTCTGACAAACTGTGCATAAAATAATCGCAGCCTTTGCCAAATCGCACGCTGTTTCATTGCGATTATTTGTGCAGCCCTAGTTGCAGCGCATTGAGCTCTCTCGGCCACCGTGCAAAAGTTACTAAGACCACTGAAACTCTTCTATATTGTGACTTTTGGTATAGATTAATTTACATGGTCACTAAAACACAATTTGAACCAATAAATAGTGTAGAATCTTTATTTCCTGGTTTGAACAGAAAAAAATCCCAGTTTTAAAAGAGCTCACAGATTTCACACATATATAACTGGTCCTACCCGCACACGCGCCGACAAGTTTCGAACCGGCGTTAATGGCATGGTAGGCAGGCGCACTAACAAGGATGCTGAAGACAACAGCCTCCAGGAGGAGGCCAGGAGATTGAGGTTTACCTGCACAGCTCTTTACTAGCTGGCCTCCATTATACTCACCCTCCTAAATCTCATTCCCATCCAAATCACCATACCACTGTATATGGTCCTACTTGTACCCACGCCAATCGGGATTCAAAGCAGTGTTAAGAGCATGGGAGGTTGGCACACTAAAAAGGACACTAAAGACCGCAGCCTCCAGCCTTTGTCTCTTTTGTACTTCATGAGGCCAGGGTAGTGAGGCTTACCTGCATAGCTCTTTACTTGCTGGCCTACGTTACACATATATACACATACACACACTACCGTTCACTTACCATTTCTTTTTGATAAAAAAAAAAAAAAACTTTTTTTGAGCAAGGATGCATTAAATTGATAAAAAGTGACAGCAAAGACAATAGTTAAAAATTTTCAACATCACTCTCGTAGTTCCTCAAAGGTACATATTGGTACCAAATGTGTACATATTAGTACCTAAATGGTACATTTTAGAACCTTTTTGAAGGGTACTGTCTCAGTGATAGCTTTTGTACCTTTTTTTCCGAGAGTGATTGATAATCATAAAAATGTTTCTTGAGCACCAAATCAGAATCATGGTCGAATGATTTTTGAAAGATCATGTGACTTTTGAAAACTAGAGTAATGGCTGATGGAAATTCAGCTTTGCCATTACGGGAATAGATTAGTGTTTGAAATATATTACAACAGAAAACAGTTATTTTAAAGGGGTGGTAAAACACCTTTTTTCGAAGGCTTGATTGTGTTTGTGGGGTGCACTGTAACATGTGTTCATGCTTCGTTTTTAAAAATTCCCATTATTTTTTACATATTTAACCATTATTCTACACTGCTCTGTCCCTCATTGTAAAAACGGTCGGATGATTTACGGGTTCTATGAAGCCCCCCCTTCAAAATACTCAATGGGCTCAGATTGGTTAGCTGGCCCAGTGTGTTGTGATAAGCTAACCGCCAAGTGCACGTTGTTCGGAAAGGTCACGCTCCCTTATCTTTACCGGTAGTTTGTGCTTCAGTAACCAACGGGGTCAATATTGCCATACCAGTTTGAGCCCGAATCAGACGCAGAGAATGTTAGTGGACAGGATCG
Source organism: Scardinius erythrophthalmus (assembly GCF_964197995.2). Lineage (NCBI taxonomy): Eukaryota > Metazoa > Chordata > Actinopteri > Cypriniformes > Leuciscidae > Scardinius > Scardinius erythrophthalmus. The sequence continues at coordinate 19,767,750 of NC_138229.1, read as the reverse complement.
AGCAGAACCTGTTCAAGAACGGTTGTTAAAGGACGTTTCAGAAAGGTATGTTTTTTAAGACTGCAGATCGCTATATGACACTGTTACTTTTGTATATTTAGAACGATTGTAGCTAAATATCTGTCGCCTAAACTATTAATCCAATACGAACACTAAACATTGGCTTTACAACAGTAGCCAAATCAAACACAAAACCATGTTTAGCATGCCTGTAGATAAACAAGCATGTAGATAATACATAAAAACTATAATCAAAGAATAATTTACACTGATCACATAAACGACAAGAACCACGAACATTCCAAGTTTGCTGCGCTGGTGATATTAAACAGAAGTTTGTATGTGTTTGTCAGATAAGTATGAATTAACGTTAGCATTTAACAAACTGGTTTGTGGAGCCAAACAGCGTTGTCCTTCGTTTACTTCCTTGCTACAACGTACAATTAACAATATGAACTATTACAGGAAAACACAACGACAAAAAATAAATCTATATACTTACAGGTTGTGGCCCGTAAACAGTTTCTGTTTTTAAAGTTGGAACTGCTCCATCTTTCAGGACTAGCCGTTGTGCGAATCCTTCATGTAAATATTGGGCTTAGTGATGTCAGCAAGCCCGCAGGAATGTCGTGTAGTCCCTACCGGCCATTTTTTGTAGTTCTTAGAAATTGATTTCTTTAAAAGCAGATATCTCCCTTTGCTTTAAACTTTGAAAGTTGTAACTTTGCAGATGTTGTTTATGCTCAAACAGCAACATTACACACTAACTAAAGTTAGAAAAGTGAAATCGTGTTTTACCACCCCTTTAAATTGTAATAATATTTCACAATATTTTATATCAATATTTTATATAGAGTTTGCGAGTGTCTCTTCAGTTGACATTGTTTGATGTTCCCTACTTCATTACTAGTGCAATTTCTAACAGCAGAAAATCAGGCCAGTCCAAATCTACAGCTTATAATTGGGACTCAACTCTAGCTAGCCAGATGTGATATTTACCCACTGAATGAACTGTTCCTAATGCCTCACTGCTTTTCTGAGACTTTCTCTTTGATGACACCATCGGAATAACCATAGTGCACAGATGCCTAAAGCAAACAGGTTCAGAGTCATTTTATTTCCACGGCAATAAGCTTAATTTCGCTGTGGAATGATGACGTAATGATAGCCCTGAACACCCTGAATTTTGAATCTTTTGGCTGATCATCACAGTCAGCAGCCAGTATTATGCCCACATAACCAAAGCCCATTCCAGTACTCAGTGTAAGGTACACAATGTAAGCCCAGTACACAATGTAAGATAATCTAATGTGTGAAGCACAGTAGCGAAAGGGTGACAAGATGGCTGAATTAATTGTTTAGTCACTGCAATGTCCCTTTAGCTGGCTACAGACTCATGCCTCTTGGCATGTCATGGTGTACAGTTTGTTCAATGTTCTCTAATTGTTGCAGAGAATGTGTTGTGCAAATACATTGGCACTACATGCTGGTGATGCTGTATGTCTCTTTGCTGGAATGGCTGATTGTGATGCATGATGCATCAGCTAAATGCATCAACTGAAAGAGGTGGTGTGTCTCCACGGTTTCTCTGGTCACTTCCTGATTGCTGTGCTCTGTGAGAAGCATTGTACCATCACCAACCTGCCACCCCACCCCTGCAGGACACACAGCCTCATACACCCACCTAACTGCTGCTGAAAATTAATACATGTGTGCCTTTTTTTGCAACTGTAGGTCGGAATAAAAATATAGTTTTTCTGATTAATTGTGAGTAGGAGTGTTAATCTATGCCACAACAGCCAAATAAAGGAAAAGCATAATTTACTCAAATTTGTAAAAATGTAATGTGTTAAGAGAAAATGTACTATGAAAAATATCAGGAAATAAGGGTGTGCTTGTAGGCTGCATGCAATAAGGATACAGTGAAGTCCAGTTCACAAACAAATGACTGGTTCATTTTAGTGAATCAAAAACATACAGCACAATCAGTGTAGTCCAATCACTCGTTTAAAGAGGTGGTTGATTATGATTTCACTTTTCTAACTTTAGTTAGTGTGTAATGTTGCTGTTTGAGCATAAACAACAACTGCAAAGTTACAACGCTCAAAGTTCAAAACAAAGGAAGATATTTGCTTATAAAGAAATAGTTTTTTAAGGACTATAATAAAAGGCTGGTAGGGAATACATGAGATTCCTCCCGGGTTAGTTACATCACAAACCCTAAAATGTACATAAACCCCGCCCCTGGGAACACACAACAAATCCATGTTGAGAAGAGGAAGAGTCTGCTCAAGCTGTCGCATCCGTCTTTTCACATGTAATACAGTATGAAACACAAATGCAATAGCATCTCACTCTGTAGGCATCTTACAACAGTTCCCACAGTGGCGATTTTATAGACTATCATGACAGAATATGCTAATCAAAGACTTGAAGATAGTTAACTCCACATTAGCAACATAAATTCATCAACTAACCATTCAGGTACGTCCTGTTGCATTCTACATGCTGTCACTTCGTCTTGAGTCACTTCATCATTGTCTGACTCTGTTTTGAACAAAAAAGGCAGAACAGTTTCTGACATTTTAGTGCTTGTCTGCGTGAGGTAATCGGAGCTGCTAACACACAAAGATCTTGAAGCTCCGCCCTCTGCGCCGGGAGCAGCAGCTCATTTGCATTTAAAGGGACGCACACAAAACAATACGTTTTTGCTCACCCTCAAAAATGGACAATTTTAACATGCTGTAAAAAAGAATATGTGGGATATTTTGAGCTAAACCTTCACATACACACTCTAGGGACATCAGAGACTTATTTTACATCTTGTGGATTATACCACCCCTTTAAAGTGGTTCTTTGTAGTAAATTAAAAACATACAGTGCAACCAGTTTAGTCTGATTCATAACAGGTTACATAATAAATAGCTCTTTTAAATCGGTTCTTTTTAGTGAATCAAAAACATATACAGCTCAACGACTGAAAAACGACTTTTATGAGCGGAATTTCTTTCATATTATAAAAAATGATAACTCAGGTTTGTCCAAATGTATCTGAATCGAATAGAATCAAATACAAATTTAAACTGAATCAAATCCACAACTTGTGAATTAGAATACTGATTTAATTCCCATTCAATTCTATATCGATACCCAGACTTATTAGAATGCATAATCATTAGGGCCCAAACCCTGAAATGGCGAAGGCCCTATTGTTTTCGTAAGGATTATTTTTTTTTTTTGCCTTTTTGTCACTTTTGGGGCCCTTAACATGCTCAAAAACTCTTGAAATTTTGCACACATGTCAGAACCTGCGGCCATCAGGGCCGGGATGAAGCTGGTACCGGGATGTGGCAGGGGGCTCGACAGCGCCCCCTGGAATGGGGTCCGAAAACTTGGTCCATAAATCAAACACGCTTGCATGTAATAATATGAAACTCAGTACACATATAGATCTCATCGGGCTGAACAACTTTCGTGCTCTAAGTTTTACAAAAGCCCAACAGGAAGTCGGTTATTATACATTGTTTGGAAAACGCATACAATGGAATGTGAAATACTCCTCCTAGGGAATTCATCCGATCACCACCAAACTCGGTGTGAATGAAGTCAAGACATTGAAGATGAATCTTGCGAACGGATTTTTGATATCTCGGACGGTTTTGCCGTGGCGAGGAAATGAATTTATGGCGAATAATGGGATACAGGAAGTGTGTTATAACTTCTGCATACATTAACTGATCTTGATGAAACTTCCGCAGTGTGTTCGTTGTAAGAGGCCAATCACATGGATGTGATTATTGTGAGTCAAAGTTATAGCGCCACCAACTGGCTGCAGGAAGTTTGTCACTTTCAAAATGCTTTGAAATCACTCTCTTATTTTTACCTGATTTGCTTCAAACTTTATGTGTATAATGTAGACCCACAGCAGATGTAGACCTGTGAAAAGGATTATTGATATCTTAGATACTGTTGCCATGGCAACACATTAAACTTTAATATTATTTTTTGATGCTTTTGAGACTCTTAGCATGCTTGAAATTGCATGAAACTCAACAGACACATCCCATTTATTAGCCAGTAGACATGTGCAAAGTTTCAGAAACGGGCGTGGTGAGGGGCTCAGCAGCGCCACCTTTAGTCAAAAATGGGGGCTTAGTTTTAAGTAGAGTCACAAAAATCGTTATGTATATTGTTCTCATCAAGCCGGACAACTTTCTAATTTATAGTCATAAGCTCTGACCAACAGAAAGTGAGATATTTTGGTTTGAATGTGATTTTTTTGAATTCTCTGTCTCTCTCTCTCTCTCTCTTTCTCTCTCTGTATCTGTGTCTCAGTGTGTGTGTGTGTGAGGTGTGGGGGATTTGTCTGTTAGGAGAGATTTGCTTTTATAATTGTTTTTAAAGGTTTCAGGGGCTTTTGGGGCCCTTAACGTGCTCGAAAAACTCTTGAAACTTTGCACACAGGTCAGAACCTGCGGCCATCAGGGGCGGGCTGAAGCTGGTACCCGGGCGTGGCAGGGGGGCTCAACAGCGCCCCCTTGAATGGGGTCCAAAAACTTGGTCCATAGATCAAACTAGCTTGCATGAATTAACCCCCTGGGGTCGACGGTATCGCCGGCGATACCAGCTCGGTTTTTTTCAGTTCAGTTCAAAAGAAATTAATTTTGCTCTGTGGACTTTGATATTACAAGCAAGTTTCATACATCAATCGATTCTGTTAAATGTGTATTATTTTTGTGTATACTCACAATAAAAACAAAGTGTTGCGCTTTTTGCCAAATAAAGAAAAATAAACGTGATGCGAGTTCTGCCTTCTCTCTGTCAGTGAAGACCATTGTGAAACGCATACTCAGTCAAACAGGCATACAGACACACAGGCATGAAGCTTCAATTATCTTCTTTTAAATGAGGTAATTTATATAAAAAACAACTATTCTCATTTTGTGAAATCTGTATTAAAAGAGAGCGATTCCAGTTGAGCTAATTAGAGCTCATTCAAATGTAATGTGACACGCCCACGGAGAGCGCGTGCTATTCAAATGCAAATGTCTGAGGCAATCCAAGCAAACCTGTGAACGCCCTCATATCAGCTCCAAAAAAAACACAAGTTTAATCATATCATTGTAGCCTACTACGTGTTTACACCATCTGGCAGCGCTGTGAGGAATAATAATAATGGAAAATCTACCTCAGAGTGCGGGTATTGCAGGAGAGAGGATCCGAATATGTAGTAAGTTTTTTTTCCTTCTCAAGTTAATCGCGTTTCTGTGAATGAATGAACGGCAGAGATGCGCGCTGTTTACCACAGCTCGCAAAAAGACAGTTTAAATTTAAATTGCGTCTCTGTGTGAATGAATGATGATGTTTTAGCGAACTGTATTGCTATACTGAGTTGAGTAAAAATCGACAGAAATATGTTGAAATAAAATGTAGGCTATTTGTATAAGCAACGTATTAAACTGAAAATTAACATTTATATGCCCTAATATTTCATAAAAACAACGTTACAGTCAGGCGTTTCTGTTTGTGAATGAATGTTTCGGTTTTAGCAAACTGTATTGCTATACTAAGTAAAAATCGACTGAAATATGTTGAAATAAAATGTATTTGTATAAGCAACGTATTAAACTGCAAATTAACATTTATATTTCTTATAATAAAAATGAAAGACCTATGTTACAGACATATGAAAGACAACATTTCGTTGATTAGTTTTGGATAGATTATACATTTTTACTGTAAAATATCTGCCACCTCAAATAAGCTTTTGTTTGCCAATATTTGCTCATGTTAAATATAGTATGTTTTGTCAAAAATAAAGTAATCAAATAATCAATCAAATCCTTAACTTTGAAATATGTATGATAAAATGTATACTTTAGTTTTTACAAAGAAAGATTACACTTGAATTGTTGTTGTAATTGTAACCTTTTTAATAAAAAAATATATTTACAAGGTAGATGTAAACAAACTATTAAAAGGTAAATATAAGCATTTTCTTTAAATAATTTTTATTGTGTTTTATTAGTGACAAATTTTGGGAGAGGATAAATATTCCAAAACTGAAAATACAGTATGAGAATTAACTGCACAATTACTAGACATGTTTTCCTTGGATATTATAGGCCAAATTGCAAGCACAATATGTGGAAAAATAAAAAAGAATTGAGATGCTTTCAACTGTTGCTCTTGCATTCTTGTGGCTCAGTGACTCACCTGAATGAATGGCTAATTAAGTATGCAGGCCCCACTGTCTCCTCAGGTGTGACCACTCATTGCCTTTCCAAACAGAAAGTGCTTTGCCAAATTCAAATCAATTTATTGTGTTATGTGAATGATAAGGCAGAGTGATTTTCACATCATTTTGAAGAAAAAAACACTAGGTGATGATATCCATTAGACAAAAGTCTTATTGGCACATATTTAGAATGTGTTTTATGGCCTTATTTCAGAAACTTTAGTTTTTAGTGTTTTCAATAACCATGCATAAACATTATTCTCTCAAAAATGCAGACATGTACATTCTTGTGGCTCACATATTATGGTAGCCATGTTTGTGCTAAATAGTGTGTAATTTTTTTTTGCCATTAATATGTTTATAAGCAACTGAAAAAAGCACAAATGTCAGGGCATGTCAGAACATCTCAAGGGCCCCAAAAACAGCCCAGACCCCAGAGGGTTAATATGAAACTCGGTATACATATAGATCTCATCGGGCCGAACAACTTTCGCACTCTTGAGTTATACGCCAGCCCAACACGAAGTCAGCTATTATGGGTTGTTTGGAGAACGCTTGCTGTGGAATTTGAAACACTCCTCCTAGAGAATTAATTCAATCCACATCAAACTCGATGTGCATGAAGTCAAGACATTGACTCGAACGGTTTGGTCGTGGCGAGGAAACGAATTTATGGCGAGAAAAGAGAAACACGAAGTGTTATAACTTCTGCATACATTAACTGATCTTGATGAAACTTCAGCAGTGTGTTCGTGCTAAGAGGCAGATCAGATGGATGTAACTATTGTGAGTCAAAGTTATAGCGCCACCAACTGGCAGCAGAAAGTGTTTCACTTTAAAAATGCTTTTGACAAAAGTGGGGGGGTTATTTTTACCAACAGTTACAAAAATCTGTACGTATATTGGTCTCATCGAGCCGGACAACTTTCTAATTTACAGTCATTAGCTCTGACCAACAGGAAGTCAGATATTTTGGTTTGAATGTGGATTTCTTTGCAAAATCAGCCTCTGAATTTTTACCCACTCCTCTTAAGTGGTTAATTTTATTCCCACCAAACTTTTTCAACATGATGAAAATACATGAAAAATGCTAAATTGTGAACAGATAATACATATCTCAAACGGTTTTGCTATGGCGAGGGATTAAAGTAATGTCAAAAATGGAAACACTAAAAGCCTCATATCTTCTAAAAATGTTATTATACACCATTTATTTCTATATAAAATTATACAAATATCAGAATTAAACCCATTTTATTCTTTTTTTTTTTCAATTTAATAATTGTTTAAGTTTAAAAACAGCCAGAATGTTTTTTTAGTCCAAAAAATAAATAAATCATTTCATTCATAGTGCTATACTGCCCGCTTGTGTTCAAAATCAAGTAGGCCTATTGTATCTATATAAAAATATACTGGGTATGTGACGGTGAGAATATTTTACCATCGGTTAATCAACGGGTTAATCAACGTTAATCAATGTTGTGGAATATTTTGAGTGTATCATAAAATCAGAATAAGGTAAGACAAGTAATATTTTCTGTCTTTTTTATATATGTATGTGTATATACAGTGAGCAAGGCACCGGGGTGGCGGTGCCACCAGCTTGGGCCCGTAATCGCTGCTCGCAGCTATATTTTGTTTTCATTGTTTATTCATAGAAAGAAGGAAAGAGAGAGGGGGAGAAATGTCAGTCCTGCTGCAGTTCTCCTGGAGGCATCATGTTTATTGAAGTATGTTTGTATTCATTAAACCTCATCCACCTGGGTGTCTGCAACAATCTTGAACAAAGTAATAATAATAATAATAAAAAAATATATGTTTGGAATAATTTGACACAATAATTATCTGAATGTTAACTGAATAAAGAATGGATCAAACAAAGTACAGGACATATAATTACTTTATTTTTTTATTTATCTTCTGGTTTAATTTGAAAATTGTATTTAGTTTTTTATGTCACAAACTAGCCAAGCGAACTGCCCAAACCACAAACACAAGTTAACTCTCAGTAATCATCTACTTTATTTTTTTTGCCTGACTGCTGCAGACACTTCATATATTTCAAAGAAAGATTATGTCATGAAGCTTTTGCCTGAGAGTGGTTTGCTTTCTATTCTTGGTGTAAATCAAGTCACATCCCAGCAGTCTGCATCAGGTCTCGACAATCTAACACCTAGTACAATTGTCCAATCCATTAGGGAACTTTTTTGAAGTTGCTTTTTCTGGCCTTTTTACATCTTTCAAAAGTGATTTTTTTTTTTTTTTTGCCTTCGAATAGGAAAGTGAAGCCATATGCTGATTTCCATTAACCTCATCACAATGAGTGGCAGACTTCAACACATTAACATTCTCGCATGCAGACCGAATCTATAAATATAGCTAATTCTGACAACTGATGCCAGCGTTTCCCCTGTGCTTGCCCTAACTTTTATTCAGCCCCATAAACATCTCAGAGAACATTTAATACATGTGATTTCAAGTATCACAGAGTTTCCTCTCAGGTGAGCGTCATGTAAAATAGTAGTGGATGAAGCTCAGGGGATTTCAGCCCCCCGATCTAATCCCATAAACCAATTGTATGACCAGAAATGGGGTCAGGTGAAATCTCTTCCTCTACAAAAACCAATTTACAATGTATGAGTGGATAGAATGCACCAAGAACCATGGAGATCGACTTTGTGAGAGCAGGTCTCTCACCTTACTCAGACGGTCAAGCACGGTCAAGTGCTGTGGTCGTGTATCTAATGAGACTGAAAAGAAGCAGGTTGACTGTGTGTGAAGTGACGTAGCCGAAACAAATTAAAGAGCTCTCAATGTAAAGAGAGTGAAGGAAAATAGACTGGCAGAGAAAATAGACTTTCTTTTATGCATTCCAATGATGGCACCTCAGCAGTCAAAATATCAGACTGGATGCAGACCATTCCGCACACACGGCAGGGTTGATGGGGTCTGAAGGTGGTTTCCTCTGCTCCCCCTGTGCCTCTCAGATACTGCGTTTGGACTCCGAGCCCTTTCTTCTCACAAAGGAACTGAATCATAGCAAGCTCCATATGGATCTCCGCTCACTAGAGAAATGAACCATCGCTGTCAGATGCCATCTGATGGAAGGAGCACAGGGGAAATCTTAAAATTACTGTGTTTTCCCCTCTCCTGTCTGATAAATGATATGGGGTTTTTCATCAGCAATGCAACGGATTGTCTTTCAAATACCCTTATTGAAATGATATCCCTACCCATCTGTCACAACTTTATGCTGAATCCCCCACTGCGGGTATGGTGAAACAGTTTTGACATTGAAGTCTTTCTGCACAATAAAGCATTTAATAATGTTCATTAATAAGTGAATGGATGAGGATAACTGCCAAACAACCTGTTATTGTGGTAGAGCTCAGAGTCCTACGATATTCCCTGAGCAAAACTATTACACATTTGTTTTCCTTTGGTGGACATTTTCAATTACTTTTTTTAATGATATAATTATACTTTTTATCTCCTTTTTTGCTGCTTCATATATTTGTGGAAAATAAATGTTTTTTTATTTTCTAGATACTTTGATGAATAGAAAGTTCAAAAGAACAGCATTCATTTAAAATATAGAAATCATTTGTAACATAGATATTCTTACTGTCACATTTGATTCATTTAATCTGCCTTAAATTAATTTAAAACCTTGCTAAATAAAAGTAATAAAATATTAATGGGACCAAACTTTTAAAGAGTAGTGTGGAAGTAATTTCTAAAAAGTAATTTTTTTTGGAGGAGGCGTGGCTTTGAAGGGAGGGTGGGATCTTACGCTTTCAAAGCTAGCTTGCTTTAAGTCTATCTGAAATTGCCTACCCTGCCTTTAAATTACTTATTTGTCATTTTTAAAAAAAAAAACAAAAAAAAAAAAAAAAAAACTTTATCTAATTTATTTTTTATAAATGTGGATGTCTCCAAATGGAGAGACCCATAAACACAACCCTCACATTTTCTCCCACAACGTAGGCTTTACGAGGACCCCCCCTCACACACACACACACACACACACACACACACACACACACACACTCTCTGAATGTGTTTTCAGTGATTAGATCATACAACATTTTGGACCTCCTTTACTAACCCTCGCTGTGATCGGATTCACTGGATGCTAATACCAGGTGTAAGCAGGGAATATATGTTAACATCTGTCTCTTTCAGTACACTATGTGTGTGAGTAGTTTAGTGATCACAGACCGTATCCAGTAGAAGCTTGTCTCACACCTGGAGGCCTGAATGATCTCAACGCCTTGATGGTTTGGCATCTACTGAAAATTGCAGAACTTTAGAGATTTTCTACCCCAACACTTGGACCCCCCTCACTCAAAAAAGAGTCTCTCTGTTATAGCCCACCATGTGTTGTGAGGATTATCTCTTAGTCTAACTCCGGATGGAAGCTTGCCATGCCATCTGCTCCGAGGATGATCAGACTCGGGGATTCACGCCAATGCCTGACCAGCAGTAAATTAAGGTAAAGCGATGAGGAAACCCAGAAACACAAATAACAACACTCTGTATGCCCAGTGCGTTTTAGCCACACCATTAACATGCTCAATGGCTTTGCATCCGTAGGTTGTAAGTAAATGGGAAGCCAGACCAGAATTAGAGTCTCAGTTGATTGTCCAGTTACAGAAGATAATGGTGTCTTGTTTAGCTACTTACTATGTTGTATATGCAGAGCTATTTTGTGGTTGTGTGATGTTTGTTTATTTATTTATTTATATTTTTAAACAGGAAAAGATTAAAGACAATTGGGCCTGCCTCAGTATAAAACTGATTTTCAGCAGGTTCCTGCTCTGCAGAACATAAATACCACATACACAACAAAACTCCTAGACAAGACAGCAACAAACACACAAACCAAGAGAATGAGCATCAGGGGGAGGCCATGAAGCCATCTCAGTGGTCACAGATATACCTGTCCATTAGATGGTGAGCAAATGTTATTTTAAATAGTCTTATTGATGTTATAGTTCTGATGTGCTGTGGAATCTCATTCCAGGATTTAGTGAGCACATGAAAAAAAGATCTCTGTCCATAACAGTTCCTAAAAGCCGGTAAAGGCAGAAGTCCATTTGTAACAGATCTCGTAGTGTGCTCAAACCTTGAGCTGAGTTTTGGAACCAACGCAGTCAGTGCTGCTGAGTGTGTCCATTTAAGTTTTGATAATACAAGTTTATCCCATGGCTTATTTTATAGTTCTGAAATGTCAAGGCATTACACAAAGATAGTGCAAAACAGTGGTGAGTCCAGCCTGGAAGTCTGCTGTGGATCTTATAGGCTTTATTATAGTCTTATTACTGGTTCAAGGATCTCATTTGTTGTGAGTGACCAAACAGGTAAACAATACGACAGAGTGGACATAATGATGACATGAAGATATGTTTTAGAGACAGAAAGCAACAAATATGGTCTAATTTTACTATAAACAAATAACTTTTGGTTTAACTTTCTAGTTAGGGTTTGGACATGCTCACGATAAGTGAGATGTGAGTCAAGAGAGACTCCCAGATACTTATACGTAGATACAATTGAGAGCCTTTGATTAGAAAAGGTAATGGGATTGGATATGCATAGACGTCTCCTAGATGAGTAAAAATACATACATTCTGTTTTATTGATATTAAGTGTTAAATGGTTATCTTGCAGCCAGTTATATAAATGCTGCAGATCTGTGTTAAGTTTGTAATTAATTGTGTCAATGTTTGGGCCAGACAGAACAAATAACAGTGTCATCAGCATATAACAAAGAACTAGAAAAATTAAGCACATAAGGAAGATCATTAATGTACATAAGAAAAAGTAAAGGACCTAAAATGCTGCCCTGTGGAACTCCCATAGAACACACTCGTGGCTGTGATGTTACTGAGCCGATTTTTACAGTCTGAGATCTGTCACTTAAATATGATATAAACACATCTATTGTGGAGGAGGACAAATGAAAAGAAAGAAGTTTAATTAACAAAATTTGATGATTAACTGTATCGAAGGCTTTTCGAAAATCTATTTATATAACTCCGGTAACCTGACCCTTATTTAAAGATGCACGTATCTGCTCAGTAAAAAGCAGCAAAGCCGACATGGTTGACCGCAAGGGTTGAAAGCCGTGCTGGCAATCACTGAGCAGGTTATTGTTTTCAAGGTAATTGATTAGTTGATTTTATAATGTTTTTTCAAGTAACTTGGAAACAGTTGGGAGAATTGCAATTGGGCAGTAGTTAGAGACATTGGTTGGATCATCAGACTTAAAAATCGGGGTGATCTGGGCCGTTTTCCACATGGCAGGAAATACTGATTGCCTATACACAGATTAACTAAATGATGAAAAAGTGGTATAAGAGTACTGGCATCAGTTTTAAGAAAAAGGAGTGGCCAACGAGTTTTTACGACAGTGTTGTCAAATATCGATTCTGAAGCTGTAGGGGGAGCTCTATAGAGAAACCCGTGAGCAAAAAGCGAGAAAACAGAGAAGAAATTGCCAAAACTGCATAGCGCCGCTTTAAGCATAGATGGCTTTAAAACCCATTTAGCTGTATACACACTGATCATTCATCTGTCTTCACCTCAAGCACTTCCTTATGTTTACTTGCTCAAGCTGCATGATGTACTTATGGTTGAGTTGAAATTCTTGTACCATATTGGGTGTTTAAAAAAAAGAGAGAGAGAGAGAAAGAAAAAAAAACCCACTGAAATCCCCTGATTAACAATGATATTCAAGGCAAAATAAATGTAATATTTGTGTTCTCTGCTTGGTACGACTCAGCTCGCTTTACTTTGGCTTGGTTTGCTTTTCCACTGCAGTTTAGTACCACTTCAAAGTGGGTGGGATTATAGGCTGATCATTATATTTGCACCGCCACCTCGTCTACTGACCCCGATACAGCCATTTCTTTTTTCAAGTTGCGTGCGATGGTCGTTTAAAGCAAGTCGTTTAAAAAAGTTGTGCGAACACATGATACTGCAGTGGCTGTTGCTGAATATTTAAATCTAGCGGATTTGGTGTCTCGTGTGGCAAATCCAATGACTCTGGTATTGATTCTCTTTGACCAATCAGTGATCTGCAGTGTGTAGACATCACATTTTAGTATCAGTACAGCTCGTTTGGAACCTCAACCAAGGTGGTACTAAAAAAAGTACCAGGTACTAGGTACTGTATACAGTGGAAAACCCCCCAAAAGTGAGCCATACCGAGCCGTACCATGCAGTGGAAAAGCAGCATAACAAAGTGTCCTGATAAAAAATGACAAGATAAATCAACAAGGTATCGTTCATTTTTGCCCTAAACTTTCTTCACTGCTAAGAACTTTTTATATTTATTTATTTTATTAATATTAATATATAATTAAAATTTAAATGACTTGAATTGAAGGAGAATTTATATTTTTATCAGAGTTTTTGCCATAAACTGCTGCCATTGCATAAAACGATTGTATTTAGGCATGGATATCCTCAAGCTTCCAATGAGTTTCCACACTGAAAACTCATTGGAACGAAGTAGCGCTCCTCATGTATAATAAGCATAAAATGTTATTAAACAAGAACTCTACAGGCAAGAGATCTGTAAAACTTTGTGAACGACATATTGGTTAGTCCAACCAATTGCTTTGTGGATAAGAAGAACAACTGATAACACAAGTGTAATCAAAAATTCATGTATGCACCACCAGGACCTCTGACCTCCACCTTAAAGCCTCCCCCACCCCCATCATAAAGACTTTTAAAAGTCTTTTAAATTGGGTCAACACACATCCAGGGATTCACACATAAGTTAGAGTGAAGTAAGCCAAACACTAGGAAAATTGAATTAGCGATATTTCAAGAATAGGCTATACCAACATTCAACGTTCATGAGCAAGGTGAAAACAAGTCTATGTAACAAAAATCTGCCGGCTCGCTTACTGAAAAACTCTATATTCCTTGAGGGTAACACAGCAAAGCTGACTACACCGACTATGTTTAGCACTAGTGGGACCCACATTAATCTGGCATTTTAAAGGGGGAGGAGATCCAATCTCTGGGAGGGAAGTAACGCCGGACGAGCAGCCTCTGACACCCACAGTATCCCTGTACCGAGAGCATCAGTCCTGAGCGCACATGTGCATTACAGCAGCCAGCTTCAGCTCGCTCTCTCTCTCTCTCTCTCTCTCTCTCTCTCTCTCTCTCTCTCTCTCTCTCTCTCTCTCTCTCTCTCTCTCTCTCTCTCTCTCTCTCTCTCTCTCTCTCTCTCTCTCTCTCTCTCTCTCTCTCTCTCTCTCTCTCTCTCTCTCTCTCTCTCTCTCTCTTCTCTGTCCCCTTGACACTGCAGGGGTGAATACTGAATTCAGCAAGCGCTTTGCTCTCCCCCTCATTCTGTTTTCACAGAGCTCTGCACAATTCTCAGATGAGCGAGGGAGAGACAGTGTAAGAGAAAGAGAGGGCAAGTTAAAGAGAGCCAAAGAGAGAGTGAGAGGGTGAGTGCATTACAGAGAGTGATTGAGGAGAATACCAGAAAGAGAGCGTGTGTGCAAGACCGAAGAGTTTATTGCAATAGCGACTGGAGGTCTGGACTGTGCCGCTTTAATCCTCTGGAGACTTTGTGGGACGTTTGGAAGGTACAAGCACATATTTGTATTTAAACAGCCTGTTTTAAAGTGACCACAAAGATAATTTATTTTAGATTAAATGTGAAGTGAAAGCAAACTCTAGAAATTCCAAAAATGTTATTGCCAATGGGGAGCTCCTGCAGTTGTTGTGCGTTCATCATTTAGAGGTTGTTACTTAAACGAGTACTGAAATGTGGTTCTACCACTTTTTATTATCATTCTGGAATGAGACATCCTGTTAAAGACAAGTGCTCATGTAGATGTGCATAATGTGTGAGTGTTATTGAGATCTAACTGAAGCATGTGATGGGCAGCTTGCGGCCATTAAGCTGTCAGCTCTTGGTAATGCATTGGTGATAGGTAAAAATATTTATCCTAAGTGAGTGCTGTTATGAATAAGAAATGATTTGCGATGAATTTCTTCCCATATTTAAGAATAAACTACTTTATATATGTCGTGGGATAGTTAACCCACAAATGAAAATTCTGTAATCATTTACTCATGTTGTTCTAAATCTGTTTGATTTTCTCTCTGTTCTGCGGAACTAAAAAGATGATACTTTGAAAAATGTGCTTTTTTATCCATAAAATCAAAGCCAATAGGGTCCCCACTGAAGAAATTAACTCATACAGGTTTGGATTGATATGAGTTTGAGTTAATGACTTTTTATTTTTAAGCCTGAACTGTCCCTTTAAGATTTCGCACAGAAATATTGCGTATGGTTCAAAGATGTTCTTCATGAATTTTAACATCAGGCATTTTATCTTCAGAACAACGGGGATGGAAAGCAAATTCGGAATAAAAATGCAGACAATGATCATTGTGCTGTCATACTGTCAGTGCAGAACCTTGTTTCAGGTATCAAACAGAGAAGTTTACTTAACAAATAATGACACTGCACATGCCTGAGGTTAAAAAAGACTGTGCAGACAGATCCCATAAACTAAGTCAACCTGAAATCTTCAGTCATTTCCTGTAAACTACAATTAGAATCACAATGTTCTGCCCAAGCATAAGTATATCTACAGTAAGTCTCATGCCACATAGAACAATGATGGATGAGTCTATGTTTGAAATGGTCCCTAAGATGGACTACACTGTTATTGTGTTTGATTGTTTTGTATTCCTGTGTGTTTGCATAATTACCCCATTGTTTCCATATTAAAAACAGTGGAATGTACATATCTGCATTTGACAAGGAATCCATTCAACATTGATTCGCCGCTAAATTAACACACAATAACATTCTCCATTTCCCAATGGCACAGCTTTCAACATTTCACCTCAGCTGATAATAGTCCATTGTTCATGGTCTTAACGTCAGCTATGTGTGTTCAGACCTTCAAACGGCAGTATATCAGTGTCTAGGTTGCTCTCTTGGGCTTCATCTGGAAGGGCCAATGACTCTGTGAATATGAGATTAGACACAGCGTTTCATTGGATCTCAGACCCAGAGGACAACAGCACAATTAAACACATCTCTTTATTTACCACAGCCTGCATTAATGTGGTGGCTAAATACAGAAAGAGAGACACACCATGAGGAAGAGATGGAGAAAAGAGATATTAAAAATAATTCTTTCTGTATGTTTTAGATACATTTTATAACATCTTATAATTCACTAATATATATACTGTATATATATACTATACTGTATATATATATACCTATTTCAGGTTTTGATACTATATTAAAGCTGGTTTCAAGCCCTTTCCAAATCTGTTTTTATTTCTTTCATCGTTTGTCTGTAACAAAAGTTATAGTTATCTGAAGTCGGCTGATCGCTATGATTTTCAGGAACGGAATTTTGGGAAAAATAGGTTTAATTAAAGGGGTGGTTCGGGATTTTTGACATCGGACCTCATTTTTAAGTCAGCCTGGTTGTTATTCATCAGTGGAGACATTTTTTTTTTTAAATTATCCAGTCCTTATATTTGGATAGTTAGCCGATGCTAGGCTAGCGCGAGTCAATAGGTATATGTTAGCCAGCCATTAAAAACCGTTTTACCCACTCCACAGTGCACCAAACGCAAATCAATTATAACACTAGACTATCGATGTATATGTCCGTTGAGAGAATAATGTTAGAAATCAAACTTACCTTTCATCACATTGCATTAGTTATAATTTGTTCCCTGTAATCATAAGCCTTTGTCTACAGCAGCAGCGGAGTTATATTGATTACCTAGGCAACCGAGTGAGCCGGTCCACACATGATGCAAGAGTACCGGCATTTACCTGCCGCAGGCACACTGTGTTTACTTTTTGCCGCATTACTAACCGGAGCATAGTAAAATTCCGCAGCTGCTGAGAAACTAGTTCCTTTGGGATCATTGAGATGAAAGGTAATGTTTGATTTCTAACATTATTCTCTCAACGGACATATACATCGATAGTCTAGTGTTATAATTGATTTGCGTTTGGTGCACTGTGGAGTGGGTAAAACGGTTTTTAATGGCTGGCTAACATATACCTATTGACTCGCGCTAGCCTAGCATCGGCTAACTATCCAAATATAAGGACTGGATAATTTTTAAAAAAAAAATGTCTCACTGATGAATAACAACCAGGCTGACTTAAAAATGAGGTCCGGTGTCAAAAATCCCAAACCACCCCTTTAAAGGGGGTAATGCTCATTTTCACTCAATCTCCTGTTAATCTTGAGTACCTATAGAGTAGTATTGCATCCTTCAAATCTCCAAAAAGTCTTTAGTTTTATTTTATTCATTAAAGAAAGATAGGCTGTACCGAGTCTTTCCGGAAAAAACCGAGCAGCTGGAGGCAGGCCGTGTGGGCGAAGCTAAAGCTGTGCTTATGCGCCGATAGCTAACAACACACAGAGACATTTGAAGCAGTTTTACTCACCGCCCGGTTCCAACCACGACCGCGAACCTTTATCATTGTGACTGCTCGATCCTTAAGCATTAGACGATCTGCAAATCCGTCGATCTGGGCTTTGTTTATAAAACAATCATCGTCGAAATGCAGGGAACAAACAGTCTTACACACAACTCCGTTGATGATGCTCTGAAAAAACAAACTCCATCCACTGGTCCCTTAACGCTGGGTTCTTTGGGAATCTGTGCAGGGTTGTCTTGCCCTGGCAACCAAAAACACACTTCTTTGGTGACATTGACTTCCAAAAGCCGAGCAGAGTGCTTTGATGGCGAACTGCTTTCGCTCTCTCTCTCTGGTCTACGAGTGCGCGCGCGCCCGCGCTCTTCCGGCAGAAGTGCCCTTAGGACCCATATAAGGAAATTCCGCCCCAACTGACGTCACGCAGACCCATACTCGAAAAAAACTTTCCGAAACTTGTGACAAACAGGAAGGACAATTTTTGGCACAGAAATACTCCTTCAAACGTACAATTAAATTTTTGAAACTTTGTCCATGTTTAGCATGGGAATCCAACTCTTTAACAGTGTAAAAAACTCAGTATGCATGAAATAGCATTTCACCCCCCCTTTAACTGTCACGTCCTGCTAGTTGGACGATTGGTGCTCTTTTTTTATTGCCTTTTTTTTTTCAAATCATATTTTAGTAATCATCATAGATTAGGTATCATTCGAAAGCTTACAAACTCAAAATTCATCCTGTGAAAACCGTTTTGAAATTGGCCGATTGAGAGGTGAGCAAGATCTTTTAAGTGAGCATCTTCAGCCTCTGTTGTTCTCTTGTGCTCCGCTCCGCATCTCACGATAACGTTGGATAAAAAATAAAATAAAAAAAAACTTGCGTGCTGTTAAGTAGTTTACACAGGACTGGCGGGAAATGCACATTGATATACCTTTATTCTGTTATGTGGTTTATTTTGATAGGTGAACTGTCTTTGTAGAGCTATGGGCATTTTTTTTTTTTTTTTTTGCACCTCCGTCGTGCATGTTCTTAAAGAGAAAGACACAGTCTTTTCAGCTTGCCACTATAAGGGCGCTTTCACACTTGGTTCGATTGCCTGTTCCGAACCCGAGTTCGATTGCTCCCCCCTCCCCCTGCCCCCGATGGACTGTGTTCACATTATATTATTTCTATCCGAACCGCGGTACACTTGCGTCATCAGGCTGCAGCTGGAGTAATGGTGTTGCTTGGTAACCGCGAATGAAAAGGCGGCCAAATGGATAGACTTGCTCGGTTGACATTTTTTCTTCTTTTTTTTTTAACCTTTGGTTTTATTTTCAACATAGACATACAGAAACACACTTGCGTCTGTCTGCCGCAAAAATTCTGAAAACGTTTCAAAGACAGTGGGTTGTCCGCCAAAGACACATTATACCTCAACAATAGCGGTTCACTTCCGCGATTTGGTTCGATTGCGTTCATATCAGCAGCGAACCGTACCCGAGTTCACATGAACCGTACCCCAGACCACCTTTTTAAGCGGACTCGAGTACGGTTCGCGGGTGCGCACCCGAGTTCGGAAGACAGCGTTCACATCATCCAAACGAACCGAACTCTGACGTCATTCGAACCCGGGTACGCACCAAAAGTGCTAGTGTGAAAGCGCCCTAAATCGCTTTTTTTCTGCACTTAGCTAGTGAATTTCGCCAAGATATATTCAGAGATGATAGACAAGATGTTATAGAATAATAATTTAATGAAAACCCAATTTTGACAAAAAACTGACATTCGATCTTATTTTTAGACCTTACTGAAAACGTACCAGCGCGACATCCGACGGGTTTTCCCAGATCACATCACATATATTCTTCTATTTACACAGAAGAAAGAAATTCACAGGTTTGGAATGACATGATAGCGAGTAAATGGTGACAGAATTGTCACTTTTTGGGGGTAAACTGTTCCTTTAAGTAGGCTACCAGTTAAGTACGAACTAGGTCTTAGTACCACTCAGTCTTTTACTAGATGTTGGTTGAAATTCGATATCGGCCATGAAACTCAAGATATGATAAATAACTCTACTGTTCCAAACACAACAGAATAAGAAATCATCATGACACTGTGCAGGCTGAATATGGAACAAATAGCTTTCAAGGGTCATGAATGTCTGCTCTTCCAAAACCATGAGGGAATTCCTGCTCAAATCAACCTAAATCATAACCAGGTTGTCAGAACAAACACTTTTTTCAAAAATACACCCATACTGTCCAGTACTGGTGAAATAACCAACAAAAGCCATATTTACAACATATATTGTACTTTAAATAGCAATTTATATAACTACACAAGTAGACATTGTAGTTTATTTTTGTGTTCCCAGATGTGGTGGCCATAATGTCTGACCACAATAAAAAATATAATAGCTATATAAAAGCCACATTATGTGCAAATAACTTATTCACTTCATGTAAATTCACTTTTCAAGATTAAGATTCATGTGAATAAAAACAGAAAACATATAGTCCTAACACATCTTTGTGTATTGTGACACAGAGAAAAAACACTTTCATCTACTGCAAAAACAAAATAACAAAAAGCCATATTTCATATCATAGAAATAAGATATTCATTATCATATGCAGCAGCTAGAAGCTCAGTTAAATAAAAATATTTGTGAGTGTGGGTGCTGAAAATCATTCAGCCTTGGGGAGGAAAGACCACACTGTTCTGGCTAGTACATGATATCAGAGAGAAAAAATAAGTAGCAGCGAGAAGCATTTTTATGGATCGTAAGATTTCACCAATGCATAACTTTTTCTTAAAGTACCCCTATATGCTTTTTTAAAGTTTTTTTTGGAGGTTACAACAGGTTAACATGCATTTGAGATCAAAAAACAATTTAATTTTCTCATAATATATATTGCATTGCAGCATCATCTCTTTTCTCACAGTATGAAACAGTTCGATAAAGGATTCGCTCTCTCTAAACCCCTCCTTTCCAAAAGCCCACCTTTTTCTGATTTGTCAGATGGCAAAGTAGTCTGTTGTGATTGGTCTACCACTGACAGCATGTGTCAGAAATTAAATAATCTGAATTTCAGCTCCAGGACGCTTCCTTAGAACTTGTATACACAGTGATACACAGCATCGGTTTTACCATATCAAGTCCAGCCTGAGTCCTCATTCTATTGAAGTGCATGCAAAATTGACTTGCTTTTGCAGCATAGAAAACAGTGTCTTCTCGACATGCCGACAACACAAACCATACTCTCACAGGCCTCAGATTCAACTACATTGTTTGAGGGCGGGTCAAAGTAGACACTGTTCGCGGGCAGCCAATGAAGATATCCCTTTCTTTTGGGAGACAACTCCATTTATTGTGCACCTTGATCTTAGAAACCTTGCAGACCTTTTACATTCACAAACAGCTTACAAACTACATGAAAGGTAATATCAGAAAAAGTATAATAGGGGCACTTTTATTTATAACTATTTAGATATAGATATCCTGATGTTCACAAAAGTCTCATTGTGAAAAAGGATGGTCATTGTGAATGGATTACAGGCACAATTAAGCAATTTGTGAGGGTTTAAATATCAGTGAAGGCTCACACCGAAGTGAGATGATCAGAAGTATGGCCAAGGTCGAATAATATACTGATCATACAACTCCAGTTTGTAATAAATCATACCTCACCTCCGCATTTACTAATTAACCATGCTAAAATAATGGCATTTATGACATACATAGGTCTATGTTCTTGTTGTGTGTGTGTGTGTGTGTGTGTGTGTGTATATATACAGAGTATTCCTGTGTTATTTGTGGGATTAGTAGTTAGTAATTCACCCTATTAAAAAAAATAAATTCTGTCCAAACAACCTTATTGCATAATCTCATTTTTATCATCCCTATGGGTAAATGTTAATGCAACCTCTTAATATGACAATCACTCATGCAAAAAAGAGAGCAGTAAAGCATGAGAGGGCAGGCATTATCAAAAGAACACCGAGTTCAGAAACCCATGTGCTCTAAAGTCACGAAATGCACAACTTGCATGCACACCCACACATCTATTTTCAAAATGCCCTGAGAATCAAAAGACTTGGCCCTGTGAAGTGCACTTCTAAGTTCTGCTGGGTTAGCCATGTTGTGCCTGCCATGCCCTCTTGTTGAGCACAAATGAAAAAGGGATTTGAATGTTTTCTCAGAGGGGCTACAGTCGGCCAAGGGCAGTTAATACAGGAGGCAACTTATCCAATTTCAGAGAAGGTGTCAGGGCAGAAGGAATTAATAAATCCACAATATGATAAAAAAAAGAAAAAAAAGAAAAAGAAAGAAATAGCCTAGCCATCCATTTCAATCTTGACAGTGAAGCAAAATCAACAACGGCAGATCTTTAAATGTAATTTGACATGTTACACTGATGCCTTCCCTCACAATACACAAATGTGAAGCACCAATACCTTATTCAGGGTAGATGGCATTTTAAATTTAATGGATTCAATATATTGTTTTGTCTTTAGGTTCTAGCTCTTTTCTAATATTTACAACTCATGTTTTCATTTTCTTGTCCACTGGAAATTTGCAGAACTACACATTTGACATTTCTCTGGCTGAATGGTTGATACATAACAGTAATATACTGACTCTTATCTATCTCTCAAAACCTTATTTCCGCTTGTGTTATATAAAATATGCTGTTTACCCTGACTAATGTCTATTACACTTGACTATCATAGTGCTTTGGAGGAAAAATTGCCACTATTCTCCCTCAGACTCATACACTTTGCAGGTTAGTTTACCATTTACTGGGAAAGTATCCTCTGAATGACTTGCAAATAAGAAATACTGTATTGCAACATGAGGCTGTGATATTCTAACCAACACGATTTGTGATTGCTTTTATTCAACAGTTCAATAAACAAGAAATTACGTACATTAACCTACACTAAATTGTAGAGCTTTGTCTATTTCTGTTTTGTTAATGAAAATAGTTCCAAATGAAGTCAAATCACCGTATCCAAGCAACACGGCATTGTGATAGGTGCGCTACAATTCACAAACCTATGCACCAAATATCTTTGCACATCCTTATTTTTTTTATTCATATGCAACGACATCCACGACGATCCAATCACTTCCCGATGTACAAAATCAAGCCCCGTCCTACATTTTTTTTCTTGTTCAAGAAGCCGTCTCACTTAGACAACACTTTACAAAAGGGAAGACAAAACTGTTGTAACTTCCGTTTCATGCCGACTTTAAGCCCAAATGCTAATACAGATATCCTCTCTCTACTGTAGCCTAATCCATGTGTCTAAACTTGTAGGCTTTCAATTGGATGAGCTTTACGGAGCTAACATGATTGGTAATTGGAATCCCCTTTAATCACAGGGGAATTCTCAACTTTACATTGTTAAATAAAGTTTTAAGATTTAATTATATGATTTCCCTCATTTGCATATATGTCTCTGCTCCAAAGAACCGAGGCACAGTGCTTTTAGGCTTTTAAAGCAGTACAGAGAAACATATTTAAGAGTATCATTTCATATATTTACCACTTTCAATGGAGATATACAAGTGTGTGTCTCCCTGTCCTTTCTCTGAAACATCAGTTGGTTGTGTGTATCTAGTTTCTGTGTCCTCAGCCTCTGCTAACAGCCCTCTGTTTCTAACGTGATATGACAGCGCAATTTCAGTGAATCTGCTGGGTGATGCATGCTAGAATGTTGCAAGTTTATTCAGCAACAGACCCAGAGAGTAAAGTTCACTCACATCACGTTACATCACGTCAGCCAGAATACACCAGTTCATTCATTTGCCACAGACTGGCAATAAACTATCATAGTCAACAAAAAAAAAAAAAAAAAAAGTAAAGTTTAAAATAATGAGGGCTTAGTTTTTATTGTGTGATGACCTTTGGACAGGCACTGAAAATGCTCTTTCTGGGTACACTGCACTTGAGGTCTTTGAGCTTGTTAAGTGTTGAGACAATTGCTGAGGTTTCTCCGTTGGGAATAATAAAATTGCTGCAGAGACACAATGTCCTGCCAACCATAAGACATCTCACTACCACGGCACACAAGAGGTCTCCAGGGATTCGTATTGCAATCATTTGCTCTGCTTGGTGGTCTGTCTGGAAATTGATGTTGCACTAGCTTATACTATTTGTTATCCTGCCCTCTTTATCTACATATATATTTTGCATGTTGCAGCATAAAATCACATGTAAATAAATTTCATCTCCCACACTGTCTGACTTATGCATGTTGTAGAAATATTAAATAGGTAACGCTTTAGATTACAACCCGGAAAGTACTGCGCAATTAAGATGAATTTACAGTGTAACTTTTGGTAATAATAGTCTATAAAGTACTTACATGTAAGTATAAGGGAACAATATGTAAAGTTTGGGGAATAACGGGGTAACAACCAGTAGAACAAAACAAGTAATAAAAACTCAGTGAGTGTTTTAGCGCAATTTTCTGACGTCATGGGATGACAACACTAACGCCGCCTTCACACTGGCAGTTGAAATCAGCTCCGATACGGCAGCAAAACGACCGGAAGTCATTCATTTCCTATGGAGATTCGCAGACCGCATGCGAATGGGTCCGAACCAGGTGCGAACGAGTGCGGTGCGAAAAAAATCGTGTCCGTTGGCCATCCGGATGCGTTCAAAAAATTTAACTCTTGCGAAAAGCTACGGACGGTTTCTATCCGAAAATCCCAACGGAAGTTAGCGTTGCTATGGTACTGATAAACAAACCTGGATTCTTAAAGGGGGGGTGAAATGCTATTTCATGCATACTGAGTTTTTTACACTGGTAAAGAGTTGGATTCCCATGCTAAACATGGACAAAGTTTCAAAAACTAAGTTGTACGTTTGAAGGAGTATTTTTGTTCCAAAAATACTCCTTCCGGTTTGTCACAAGTTTCAGAAAGTTTTTTTCGAGTATGGCTCTGTCTTACGTAAGATAGAGCGGAATTTCCTTATATGGGTCCTAAGGGCACTTCTCCGTAAGATCGCGGGCGCGCGCGCGCACTCGTAGAACAGAGCAAGAGAGTGAAAGCAGTTCGCCATCAAAGCGCCCTGCCCGGCTTTTGGGAAGTCAATGTCACCAAAGAAGTGTGTTTTTGGTTGCCAGGGCAAGACAACCCTGCACAGATTCCCAAAGAACCCAGCGTTAAGGCACCCGTGGATGGAGTTTGTTTTCCTGAGCTTAAACGGAGTTGTGTAAGACTGTTGTTCCCTGCATTTCGACGATGATTGTTTTATAAACAAAGCCCAGATCGACGGATTTGCAGATCGTCTAATGCTTAAGGATCGAGCAGTCACACTCACAATGATAAAGGTTCGCGGTCGTGCGTTGGAACGGTGAGTAAAACTGTTGAACAAATGTCTCTGTGTGTTGTTAGCTCGGCGCGTTAGCACATGGTGCGTTCAAGTCATCTCGTATAGATCGTATTTACGAGTTGAACGCACTTGAACGCCACCACAATGTCGTAAATACCAGTGGGGAGCTCGGGATTTTCTCTAAGCTCCGATCTTTACGAGTTGGGGGCGTGTCAGTGTTTAACATGGCGGAATACACAATACGTAAAGGTATTTAGCTGTGATATTGTCAGGCTTTTCTATTTACAGCGCAGTTAGCTATTCGCCAACACAGAATATGATTGTATTATAATATAACAATGCAACATGTAACGATGAGCTGGCAGTGGCTTCATAAATTAATAAAAAACATAAAAATACAAAGTACACCTGATGCACATTTCTTTGTTCTTCATTTTCTAGAACAAGAGTTTAAAAACCTTACTGTATTTTTGTGTAATTAATTAAGAGAAAGTACTCCTCCATCTTGCTCCGACGAAAGTGACTTGAACGCACATGCCTATAAGCACGACTTCCCACCTCGTACGTACGAACTTCCCAGGAGGACTTGAACGCACCAACAGCTAAGCTTCGCCCACACGGCCCGCCCCCAGCCGCTCGTTTTTTTTCAGAAAGACTCGGTACAGCCAATCTTTCAATTAAAAATATAATAAAACAAAAGACTTTTTGGAGATATGAAGGATGCAATATTACTCTATAGGTACTCAAGATTAACAGGAGATTGAGTGAAAATGAGCATTTCACCCCCCCTTTAACTTTTAATAAAATAAATAATGATTTTTTAACGATTAGTTGTCATGTCATTTTTTTTATTTTCATGATGTTTTAACGTTATTAGGGCAGTTAATACAATTAAATAATTCAATATTTAAATATACTCGCTTCCGAGGCTTCCGACCACTGATCTATATAATGAAATATTATGAAATATATATATATATATATATATATATATATATATATATATATATATATATATATATAATGTCATTCTATATAGATCAGTGCTTCCGAAGCTTTTCACCGTTGTGTACGACGTCTGCTGGGGGCGTATTGCGTATTACGGAGCTGATTTCAACTGCCAGTGTGAAGGCGGCGTAAGAGATAGTAAATCTTTTCCTGGATTTATTTTTGTGCTCTAGGTGGTCTGGTTGAGGAGTAGATAGAAGTACAAGTTTGGTGTGCACAGACAGAACAGAAATCATGAGTTAACAATCGCAATTTTGTCCGTTGGAAAATTGCGCTAAAAATTATGCATACTGTAAGTGTTATATAACTAAGGGGTACTTATTCTACTATTATGATATAACAATCTTACATTTGGGAGCAATTTAGCAAGAACAAACTGCATACCTTTTTGTAGACTTTTTTTGTAGACTGCAGACTTTTATTGATTCACTGATTTGAACAACTTTGCTTAATAACTTTAGAGCCAGCGGAAGATTTCCTACTTTGTTTAAAAAGGAGTGCCAAGGTCTTAAAGTGGCCTCATTTTATATCTTTCCTCCAGACACAGTATTGAATTAATTAGCAGAAAATATCTCCATCTGATAAATATCTCCATACAATCAAAATTGTAAAGATATTGGTTGCATTTTCTACAGTGGCCAACTAATATACTTCCTTAATTCTCATAACATTTGGTACAACATTGATGGATAGTCCTCTTGTACATAATTATTCAAGATCTCTCCATTTAGAGGGTGATTAAGAGAAAAGTTGTCTGATTTATGACCCTAAGCATCTGGACTGGCTTGTGCTTCCTGTGACTTAACATCTGTGTTGCCAGGTCAAAAACAACCCTACTATTCAAGTGGGACCACCTCATTTTCAAGACTAATGCACTGAAAATGAGCACAGAATTGCACATCCAGGATACTCCTGGAGGTCTGCCAACAGTTGTTCAACTCTTGCCAAACTCCCTCGTTCTTGCAGTCTCTTTTACACGCTTGTTTCTCAAACCTCCCAGTGCTAAATGTGCTAAACGAACTCGAGTGAGCCAATTTACTCAGATTCCCTGTATTTGTAAAGCCCTTCAAGTGAGATTACATTGTAGCTGAACAGACAAAGATTTACACTGCAAAGATAAACATAACAGACAGTGTGACCTTCTTCTGCTTTCATTGCATGCCAACATGATACCCAGACACTCCCCACAAATCCTCATAATCTCATTGATTTAAAGTTCCGTTGCTTCTTTTCTCTTGCAGGTGGTTAACAAAAATTTCAAGCATCCCAGGAATTCCATGGATGTTAGTTGTTGTGTGCCACCAAGGCTTTGGATTCATCGCTTCTTTACCTTCACCATAAAAGTCACCTGTGTCCGTCTTTGCATCTAAAGGTTGTTCCAATGCTCATGGGGAACTGCCTGCTGCTGTTCCTCTGGTGCCTCTTAGACAAAAGCTTTGTTTCTCCCCTCCACTCTTCATCCCAGAGCAGGATGGGGAAGGAGCAGCACAGGAACCTGATGGCACATAGGAAACATGGCATGATGGGAGTTCACAGAGTCAAGAGAGGATGGGTGTGGAACCAATTCTTTGTTCTGGAGGAATACATGGGATCTGATCCGCAGTATGTCGGAAAGGTAAGAAGAAAAAAATATTCTCAGAGCCGAGGCTTTGGGCCAAGGGTATTGAGAATAGATTGAGAATAAAACTGTGGGGGAGTTCAAAGGCTTGAACTAGAACTCGCTGCTTCTAGTTATTCTTATTCTTCTTTTATCTTCACTTCTATGTTCATGACCAGCTTTTGGTTGCTTGAAAATAAATATTCTCAACTGCATAACATGGTTCATGGTTTGAGCAACCAGATGGCGCAACTGAGATAGAGAAAAAAGTGTCATAAGACACTTCATAATCATCAGATAAAAATCAACATAATGTTGGAGAACTTTTTAGCAATGCATTGAAATTTGCATATTTGTCCGTAAAGTTTACATGAATTTTTACATTCATATGCTGAAACATACAAAATGGATGAACTGACAGAATCTTAAATGTAAACATACACATTTTTATTAATCCTTTATATTATATTTTTATAACCTGTTACATAAATGTAAAAAAAAAAAAAAGAAATGCAACATGGAACATATAAATATTTAGAAATAAATATGTTTTATGAACATAGAAATAAATAGAGGAGAATATACATTAATATATATATAGATCATTGTTTCTAACTGCTGTATGATTGTGTCAACAACTTGGGTCCTCTGTGTGTAATAAGCTAGTGGCAGATGCTTACCATTGTAGCTAGGCAACAACCATATGTAGATTCCACATTCGACTGCTCCAGACACACCGGCGTGCCCGCCATCTTGGAACGGTCAGCATGTTGTCACTCACAGTTAGAAATATAGGCAAATGAGGCATCTATGTATATATGTCTATGGGTACCAACTCTGGAGAAGACAGCAGTTTTAAAGTGTTATTTTAAAATTTACCACCAAGTAACATAATTTTGCAAGAGAAGCGAAGAATGCTAGCTGCTTTCTGAAAGTAATTTATTCAAAGCTGCAGAGTAATGCATTAAACTTTAGTAGGTGTGACTAAAAACATACTTCAACTTCCGTGAGTTAGTAGGCCTATGTATGTTTCATACCAAACTGCAAACTGTACCAGAGTTCACAACACATGAACTGCCCTGACCAAAGCGGTTCACTTCGGAAGTTAAAGGGTTAGTTCACCCAAAAATGAAAATTCTGTCAGTAATTACTCACTCCCATGTTGTTACAACCCTGTAAGACTTTCGTTCATCTTCGGAACACAAATTAAGATATTCTTTATAAAATCTGAGAGCTGGCTCACTCCTTCATAGGCTGCTAATTGCATCTGCTGGCCCAGAAAAGTTAGTAAAGACATTGTTAAAATAGTCCAAGTAACTACACTGGCTCAACCTTGTGAGAATACTTTTTGAGGGCAAAAAAAAAAAAAACACAAAAATAATGACTTATTATTCTTAATATTCTCGTCACTTGATAAACTTAAGGTTGAGCCACTGTAGTCACCTGGACTATTTTAACGATGTCTTTACTATCTTTTCTGGGATGGCATATCGATTACATAGAAGCCTATGAAGGAGTGAGCCAGCTCTCAGATTTCATCAAAAATATCTTAATTTGTGTTCCGAAGATGAACGAAAGTTTTACGGGGTTGGATCAACATGAGGGTGAGTAATTACTGACAGAATTTTCATTTTTGGGTGAACTAACCCTTTAAATTTCAGAAAACTGATTTTACACCAACCAAACAAACTGACAATCTTATGTCTGTGGACATCATCTTTTCTGTTCATGGGTCATCTTCATAAGCAACAAAATTGTTACATTGTCAAACATAAAAATGTGGATGGTATAATCTGAAACCATTTAATTAGTATTCACAGCAAAGGGAGAAGGTTGAAAGGGCTCCTCATTGGATCCCAGGATGAAAATTCAATATCAAGGTCATCTACAAAAGAGGTTGGAATTGAGCACCTTCAGCTTAAATGGGATCAGAGTTAAATTGAATAGTCTGCAGTCAATGCCAGTGCAATCAGTGTGGCCTAACTGAGAGCTGTCTGTGTGGATGTACATCGGGAGACTGGGGCTTGTCACAGGCGTGTTCACAACCACATGCCACCTCTACTTCTGTGGCTGCAACACACTGAAAAACAACTCGCTCTTCGTCACTCAAGATCAGTCAAATGTCATGGAAGAGCCTTGCCTGTAACCTCTGATTTATATAGCCTGAGACAGCAGTAGGAAGAGCTAATAAAGCTTAATTGCAAACAAACATGTTAGCCTGTCACTATAAATAGAGTTTGTTTGCTATTACCTCCTTTAACTTGGGTCACTGGAAGAATATGGCTTACAGGCTACTTATGCATTGCATGGATGATGCACATGTTGACTTCAAATGAGCAAGCTGCTATTTAAAGAGAAATTGTTAACAGTTGTTAATATTTTATAAATCACTGTTATTTTATAATTTTCAACCATGTGAATAAAATTAATTAAGATGAATCAGTCTGTTAAAATGAAACAATGCAATAGAGCCTGTTTGATTATTGCTGTAAAGCTAATTTTGATTCCTGAATAATTGTTGTGAAAATGTAGGTACATTTGTGCAGTTAATTTAGTAGTGTTAGTGTTAGTTATTTCCCAGCACTGATGTGTGACAGAAGTTTAGATTCACTGCCTGACACAGTGCAAACTTCACATTGTAGGTCCCAGTACATTTTCATTAGACCATAAGACTTTAAACTTTGCAATTGTGGCTTCACACCTGCCATAGCTGTAATTATTAGTTGGGGAAGAGAAGACTGTGATCAGAGCTGGCACCATGGGAAATTATAACACATTCCATCACATAATGTTTGAGCTGCTGCCACCACACATGAAATGTTACATTACTGTACATGACAGGAAAAGTTTAATTAGAGCAAGAAAGAAAAGGAATGTGGGGAAAATATTCATTGTCTGCTTTGTGTTTACAAAAGCATTTTGCATTATAGGCTTCTCTCAATGAGTGGGTCAGTCTGAATAAATGGTTGATCATGTAACTTGGTGTGCTAACTGCTGTAACAGTCCGAACAGCCTATTTGCTGGTTGTGGTCAAATAATGTGGTGCAGATCCCAAGAAAGCCTTTAATTGGATTCTAATTTGAATGTTTTGCAGAGTTGCTACAATTATTTTGTGAATAAATTACAATTATTATTGCAGATACACCAACAATTACACTAAAGTGGATTAAGAATCGCAATCTTTTTAATTCTAGCAATCAGAGAATTTCTCAACTCTTGACATTTCTTTATTGCTGACAAATGTACCAATTTACTATATCAAATGTGTCTGCAAGTTTTCTTTTTGTCTTTATTTTTCCATGTGAAGCAAGGAACTTCTTGTTTGCCCTTTGCAGTGAGGATATATTACCCCACTGTCACATTTTCTTTCCAAGTATGACCTTTTCAGTCGAAAATAACTCTTCTTGATAGCCTTGACTTTTTTCTGGGTATTCTTCTGTCAACACTCAGGATTGTCCTTACCTCTAAACACATTTTGTGAGACCATGTACTGTTATACAGCCATTGGCGGTCACCATTTTAGGATAGTGTATTCTTAATGTATTGGCCTCATCAGTATTCATAAAAGATTAGTGATATTGAACTGTAATGAACTATAACTTGACACAGATTAGCTCTTTCAATACTGGGTTGAAGCTCATGGATCATCTACTATCTGCTAATGGGAATCATTTGATGGCCTGTTCCCGATCTAATATACTTTTATTATTAGTTACCCTGCCATGCAGGAACATGGCAGGATTTAGCAGTACAGAGTTCTTCTTCCATTTTGATAATTTTGCATCCTTTCACATTACATCAGTGATTTATTTTTCACTTCAGAGTATTAATTCGATAACTTCAAACTATCCTTCCTATCCAGTCAAAGGATCAAACTATGTTTCGCCAGTTGATAAATTTGGTGTGTCCTTACGCTTCCTCTGAGTTGAAAAGATAACGGTTTCCCTCAACACTCTATTATCTTAGGATCCTTATGTTTTGTAATCTTTTATTTAGTAGTTTTATTTTTTGTTTTTTTATCTTGTCTGAAAAAAGAAAATTCTATAAAACCTCCAGTAAAGCCATTATATTTTCAGCTGAAGAATATCCATGCTGTAATCAATGTTGTTGAGCCGCTAACAGAAAATAAATAATGAAGGTTATCCACATCAATCCTCTTTGGACATGCTCAAACTGTATGAGTAATGATATGCCACCCTCATGTTTGCCAACATGTAGTCACATGATCAGAGATTGAAATAGGATTGGTCTGGTTAGGCCAAATCAGATTTACTGTAAGTAAATGGATTAAAATAAAATTCTCACTGGATATGCTACATTTGTATTTAAAAATGATTATGTCTTGTAACACAAATGTCTCCTACTTTTGTTTGCTGATTTTGTATTTGCATATATTTGCATGTTTACAGTTAAATTATGGTAATTAGAAATAATTTACTCACCAGCTTTTATCCAGTGAGATTTCTCATCGTCTCTTTTCACATTTCAGCTTCACTCTGACCTGGATAAGGGAGATAGTACGGTGAAGTACACTCTCTCAGGTGAAGGAGTTGGCTCTATTTTCACCATTGAGCCGAGCACCGGAGACATCCATGCCTTAAGGAGCCTGGACAGAGAAGAGAAGCCTTATTACACACTGAGAGCACAGGCTGTGGACGTGTTCACGGGCAGACCCTTAGAGCCCGAGTCGGAGTTTATTATCAAAGTCCAGGATATCAATGACAATGAGCCAAAGTTCCTGGAGGGCCCATACTCGGCCAGTGTCCCAGAGCTGTCACCCATCGGTGAGTTTACTTCTCATTATGTCCCAGATGGTTGGGTGTTTGATAAATCCTGGCCTCAAAGCATGTTGCTTTTAAGTACGCCTTGATGTATCTGAACTCTTCTTCTTTATTGTTCACATACATATTCAAGGTCAGTGAAAGATGTTAGACATTAGTCTGTTGCTGCTAGTAATTAACTGCACTGAATGATTTATCCCTGCTGCAAAAACAGCTTAAACCAGCCTAAGGTGGCTAGTAGGTCTCCCAGCCTGGCCAAGCTAGTTAAGCTGGTCTGTTTTGATTGTTTTAGAAGGCTTTTGGGCACTTTTCAGCTGTCCAGGCTGGGAGACCAGCTGGCAGACAACTAATCCCAAATGCTGTTGAACACTGTGTTTCCCCTTAGGAAAACATTCACAATTCTCAATTATTCTGACTATTATATTTCTAAACAACATTCTGAATTGATCACTTTAAAGGCCATTTTTAGATTAGCACCCTACACTGTAAAAATAAAAGGTGCTTGGAGGAACCTTTTGGGGTTCTTCACTTCGCCACACCGGCGGAACCGTCTGTAGATCCTCTAGGCACCCTTTAAAAAGGGGCAGTTCTCTGAGGAACCACACAGGTTTCCTGAGGAACTCTTATATTAGGCACTGTGTGGAACCACTTTGGGTGCCTCCAGGAACCAAATTTCATTTTTTTTTTTTTTTATATTTAATTTCATGTTGTTACTATGGTTATCTTTGACTTCTATTATAATAAACAAATTGAACCAAATACAAAATAAGAATTGTTTATTACATATTTGATATTCATTTTTATACATACACTTCCATGCACATGGGGAAAAAAGCTAACTACAGATTAATATCAATGAATACACAAAAAAATAGTATAATACATAAGCAACATGAATAATCAACCATGTATATACAATAGATAAACAAGAAAAGACATCTCAACAAAATGCATGGAAACACATATGTTCCACTAAATAAATCAATGTAAAAAAATACATTTGAACTAATTAAAAATGTCCATCATACTTAACTTTAAAACATTTGTGTTTCAGTCCGATGGTAAGTCTGACATCACTGTTTCCAAGTCCAAAAGCTCTATCAGATGCCAAAAACAAACAACAGTGCTAATATACACTAATTGTGCTGTAACCTTTATCTCTATACTGAAATCTCTGATGGTTAGTTATTCAGCTATTTTGAATCATAAAATGCAATGTTTAAGTCTGGGATGCCGTGAGACTGGAGACTGTAATGTACACTATGGCTTTTGAAAATCTTAAATGTGTGACTTGAATCAACAGTGTTCATAAATGGTTGTTGAGTATTCTCATGAAACAAGATAGAGGAAGTAGAAGTAGATGCTTCGACCCGAAACAGATTTAAGGTGCAGTAAAATGATCTGTTGTTCTGTGAATGTTCACTGGTGAATTCAGTCATTTCAATATGAATTCACACGATCAGCAATTTCGTTTGTGGTCAAAAATGTCACTATGGGACCAAGTTGGTGTGAGGTACTTAATGAGTTAGAAAAGTGAAAAGGTACAGCATCGTTTTCCGTTTGTTTTTCCTCTTTTCTGGTGGATGGTCCAGGCACTTCAATGATTTTCAGGTCTACAGGAGGATTTTTATTCTTGATCAAACTTGTATTTCAGCTTACCGAGATCCCTGCAAAGTACAAAATTTACTGTTAGTAATGTTATTAAAGTGATAGTTGTGAAATTTAAATAATTTCCTCAGCCTTGTGACGTTCCAAACCTGTTTGACTTTCTGTCTGTGGAACCCAAAAGCAGATCTCAGGCATAATGCAACCCCAGTCACCGATCGCTGACACTGCATGAAACACAAGCAGAAAAAAATTGTGTAAATCATTCATGAAACCATTCTTATGCACACTTGTCTAAGTTCAATTCAATGCAACAATTTATGTAAAAATGGTTAAGCTCCAAAAATGTCCCAGAAAAGATCCTAAAAATAATCAATGAGTTCACAACTCATGTGTTATGGGTTGTGTTGCAAGTCTTCTGAAGCCTAATTGCTTTTTCCTATTTATTTATTTTTTTGTCGAAAAAGACTAAACTTTAAGTTATAATTCAGAGTTAAAATGTCTATAGCATTTTTTGTGAATCAAACCTGTGATATTATTTTTCTGACTAACATGAATGAGATTTGAGATCATGAGAAAAGATTTTCAGAGAGTAACTGATTAAAAAACACAAGTACACAGTCAAACAATACAATTTCACACAGAGAAAGTTCATAGTAATAAAGTACTTGCATGTGGTGCAGGTAACTTACTGTAATTCAATGTTGCCACTGAAATGTTCAGATTATTTTAGAAATGTAATGGTTGTTCTGGGGAAACAAAAGAACAAAGCTGATTATTCACAACATAATATTTATTGACCAGTAAATGGCTTTAAAATGGTATTTGAGAGAATGAGGGCACCTGTAGTAAAGTTAGGCTAAACAAAAACAGACCAAACTATAACCTGTTTTTCTTATTCATAACAAACGCCAAGAATCAGAGAATTTTCTAAATTAGTTAGGCTATATCAGCAATTTGAAGACACAGTTGTAGGGGAGACCGGGGACAGTTGTAACAGGGGATGGTTGCAACATGTCATTTTTCTCCAATCAGAAACAAGCTAGAGTGATGACACTCACACTGAACATGCACAGTTAGACCCTCCTCCCACCAAGAAAACGGTAGACACATTCAACATCTGCTGCTGCATTTATTGAACAAAACTTGTTTTGGAGGTATGAAAGTAATTTTTTTCACTAGATATATTTTTGTCATACTGTCCTGAAATTTTGTATGAATTAATCAAAACTTACTTAGTTTGAATTACTGTTGTGCTGACTTCTAAGTGACATGGTTAGCATGTGTCAAAGTCAGTGTGTCTAGCAGGAATATGATGTTCTGTCATGGCTGATAGGGTCGGGGACGGTTGCAACAAGTTATAAATTGCATGTTTAATAAAAGTTTGTTGCATTGCAAATTGTTCAATTCTTCCTGTCTGACACTAAAATATGGAGAGATTGAATAGCATCTGTAACACCTGCACACTGAATCTATGTAGGCCTATGTTCTACGCATGAACAAACAAAACTCAATAACCGTTATTTGATAAATATGACTAAATAAATAAATAATAGGCTACAATAATATTATTGAAATAAATAATACTATAATATTATAGTAGGCCTAAAACAGTTAATATTTTCAGAATTATATGCTCATTGAGACAAGAAGATTAAGTTAATTAATTAAATTTAAGGTATTTTTAATCATGTTGCAACCGTCCCTGGGTCGGGGTCAGTTGCAACATCTGACTTCTTCCATTCAAATAAATACTGTGAACGATATGTCATATATAATCATCTTTAAATGGTATGGGTAATTAGCAGACAGATGCAAGTTTAATATACAAATTTGGCTGGTCTAGTCCAAATAGTCTCTGAGTAATTGAGAGAAATGCAAAAAGTGTTGCAACTGTCCCCGGTCTCCCCTACAAAATATGTTGAATTGAATGACTAAATCAATCTAAGACAATAAGTCAATCATTTCCATTTGTTCATTAGATCAACGTAGTTAGCATCGCGGGTAAAACCTTCATACCAGATACTGTGCAATAAACGAGTGGTAAACACTGTAAAAACGTAGTAATGTATAATAAATTTACTTTATATATATGTGTGTTTAAATATATAGTGAGTAGACTCTGTATTTATATTTATTTGGCGAGTTTACAAACCTTGTAATGGAGAGCCGAATAAACGGCGGAAGCTTTGATGAGAGGAGCCGTTACTTTCCTGATGACGATCAGCTGAGCTTTGTTGCGCGCGAGCAGCGCGAGGATCACTGAAGCGACGACAGCAGAGGAATAGCAGCAGTTTCGTGACAGAATAATACTTTTCTCCTCCTGCTTCTTCTTCTTTATATAATATTATTATTATTTAGTGTTGTTGTTTAAGGTTTAAATGACTTAATAAAATAGGCCTATACTAAATATATGTAAGCTACCCAAGTGAAAAAGACTATAGTTACTGTTAAATGTATTAAAAATGCATTAAAGTATATTTGTATTGTAGGTCTACTAAAAACACACTCAAGTACATTTTTAATACATTTAATAGTACATCTTTTTCACCTGGGTATGTATACTGAATCAAACTTGCCTAATAATAATAATAATAAAAATGCATTAAAGTAGGCTATATTTGTATTGTAGGTCTACTAAAAACACACTCAAGTACATTTTTAATACATTTAATAGTACGTCTTTTTCACCTGGGTATGTATACTGAATCAAACTTAAGTAGCCTATAATAATAATAATAATAATAATAGGATAATAATAATAGAATAATAATCTAATTCGGGCCTCACTGAACCATTGGGTTCCTCCAGATGCTGGCTTTAACATAAGAGATCTTCCAGGAACCACTTAAATGTTAAAAGATCTTCCAATAACCCTTTTATCGCATTCAAGTTCCTCTATTTTCCCCCAAAGCACTTCGAGGTCTCATGGTAATGAAAAGGTGACTCCAGAACCTCTGAAGTAAATGCAAAGTGCTTAAAGGATCCCATAAGTTCCAGCAAGAACCTCAAAGATTGTCAATGCTCCTCCAGTAACCCTACTATAGGAAAAAGAGCTTTGAGGCACCAACATTACATTTTGAAGTTCCTTGAGTATCCAACAGGATACTTGAGGCTCCTTTAGTTTTTACAGTGTAGTTCAATAGATGAACATCTATGCAGCCTATACTCACATTTTTTTTTTTAATAGTGTACATTTGCAAGAAAAGATATGATTTGTTTAGTTAAAAAAGTATGACAAATAAGCAATGTATAGGCTACTGCTTTAAATTTGTTATGAAAAAGAAGTAGCAACACACCTGTGTTACAAATGGGTGAGGACTTGGCTCTATCAATTAATTGTTGATTTGAAATCAAAAGAATGCAAGCTTACAGTCAATTGTGAAGGGTTGGGGTTTAAGTGAACTAAATGATTGGAGAAGTCTGGTATACATCACCAGAGAATTGTTTTTTCCTGAGGGTCGAGTTATGACATTTTGCTTAAACATTACGAGGTCACAACATATTCATGATGGATGAACAATATACATGCATTTATCAAATATATTTTGTGATTTTTTTTTAAACCAACTTAATATCATAAAACATTAAATGCAACATTTGGACTACAAATGCAAAGAATGAGAGCAAATGCCTTTCTGTGTGCTATGTCATTCTTCTGCTCTTCATATATATTCATATTTACATCATAGTGGAACCTAATGTGAAGTACAAATGTATATTAAAGATATAAAACCTACCATTATTTATCTTTGTATACTGCTTTTAATAAATGTTGTTCTGAAGCAGCTTTACAAAGTATACCGCTTTACAACTTCCAGTGAGCAAGCCATAAGCGACACTGACAAGGAAAAACTCTCTGAGATATTTAAGCTGATGTGGAAGAAACCCTTGGAGGATCCAAGACTTAGCAAGGAGTCCTTTCTCCTCTGGCTGACACATGATTAAACAAATTGAGACAAACATAAACCATAAATCTGTTACACAATGCATGTCTATTTACAAGTTTGCCTATTTGCAGTATGATCATTTAGCTTTTCTTTTAAAGGAAGTATCTCAGGATTATTAATATAGTCTGTATTCATCAATATTTTTTTGCATGTGGAAATTCTTATGGTCTCTTTCATGATCAGGCACATGTGTGACGCAAATAACCGCCACTGACGCTGATGACCCCACTTATGGGAACAGCGCGCGGATTGTGTACAGCATCCTTCATGGGCAGCCCTACTTTTCTGTTGACCCCAAGACAGGTGAGGAATAGTTGATTTTTGGGTGGTTGTTATATTTAACAAATGGTCTTTTTGTGAGTTGAACTCACCGCTCTGCTCAAAGCCTTTCTACGGCATTGCCTTTGTTATTTTATTCACCTTGTGTCATGCATCATCTTCTGATCAAAAAGTAGCTCCTTTGAGAGGGGAGCTATTAGGAATGATTAGTCTTTTGAAGAATGTCAGAGGTTCGCCTTTTTGTGATACAGCTCACATAGGCATTGCAGCACAGATTAATGAAGGCCTGTTTTATTCTTCATATCGCTGTAGGTCTTTTACGTCCATCAGAAGAGAATCGTGCTGTTCTTAGAACCGAGGGCAAAAGTTTCATTGAGTTCAAGTTAACTTAATTATTAAGTAAATGTCACTTTATTCTGTGTTTCAAAATATACACAGTCTCAAAACTATTCTTGTTTTAGATTTGATGCCACTTTTGATGTTACTAAGGTCTCTTGGAAGTTAAAAACAGCCCTTCAGATTAAAATTTATTAGATTGAGAAAATTTTAAGTTATTTTAAATGTTAATAAAAACCATTTTTATAACTTTTTTAATGGTTGTGTTGAAATATTCACATGCAAGATAACACTGTCTTTTAGGGGCCATTCATACATAATGTGTTTTTCCATTCCACTGCGCTACTTTTCCACTGTTTTTCAAAGTAAAAACGCGCTAGATGGGCGTGAAAATGAAAGCTTTAGCGCAAGTTCTGCCAGGAAGACTCAATCCTTACGTCACTTATTACCTTCACATCTATCCATTCATGTGCTAATACTTGCAGTATAAAAGATCAGTACGCACGTCTTAGTTCGCAGATGCTGACGCAAACAATTAGGCCTGCCTCCATCCTCCCCACCTACACCAGGATGGTCCCTTCCCATACCGGGCTGCGCCCCTGCCTTCGTCTTCAGGCAGGAAATGCAGATTCCGCTACCCTCGGATTGCGTGCTACGGACAGGGCTTCTACACCAAAGAACTTTATAAATATTTGCTTGCTGGGCTGTTAATAAATATATGTTTTTTTACACCATTTTTTGTCCCGAGTCTTTCTGGTAGAACTGTTGTTCTCGAGTCTACCGTCTCTTGCAGCATGACAGCATTACGCGGTACTTTTCAACTTTTCATTAAAAAAAAATCTGCCGTTTTTTTCCGTTCCACTGACCTAGGCCTACACCTTTTGAGTTTAACAGCAAAAACACGTGTGAACACATCACATGCACACTCATTAAATAATTTAATATACTGCATGCAGACCTAGCAAGTTACTAAATATGAGAACAAACTCAAGAGCAACACTAAAAATAAAATGAGCAAATGGTTAAACCATATTATTCATGAATGTAAATGAGACTGAACTACTATTACTAAATATCTATACTGGTTGATTACAATAAACTCTTCATTGAATTTTAACTCTATTAACTCTTTATCTTGACATTTTATTAATGCTAAAATTTGTATGTTCTTACATGCCATCTCTGTTTCTCTTTCTTTTTCTGTCTCAGGGGTCATAAGAGTTGCCTTACCTAATATGGATAGGGAGGTTAAAGAAATGTACCAGGTGGCCATACAGGCTAAGGACATGGGCGGTCAGCTTGGGGGCTTAGCTGGAACCACTACCATCAATATCACTCTCCGTGATGTCAATGACAACCCACCGCGGTTTTCTAAAAGTATGCTCAAAAATAGATGTTTCTAGATTCAGGAATTATTATAGAACACCCTCAGGCTTACAGTATACTGTCAGCATTTCTATATCAGCAGCAGTTTATCCCTGGGGTTTATCTTAATGTGAATTTAATCTGGTTTGCTCTGTGGAAACCTTAAACATGAGTCCATTATTTGAATTGTTTAATTCAGTTAATGGCAGTCACTGATAGCAGAGAGGGGCTTTCTTTAAAACTGGGACTGAACAGTAATTCATGACCCGAGAAGAACCTCAGATTTACAATTGGCCATGATTAAGACCTCAAGGGCTCTTACCAAACACAAACAACTACATAGAGTTTATTTTTGCAAATGTGATTAGCATTCCAGATCTTTTCTCCAGAGCTCCTGAAGTGATTAGTGGATGATTACTGTTAACTATGATGTCTAAATGTAGAGGGTTATGACTATTCCTAATTTGATCACTGATAAAGTTGTTTGTGAATTTCAACAGGTATCTTTCACTTGCGTGTTCTTGAATCTTCACCTGTGGGCTCATCGGTGGGAAGGGTCAAAGCTCATGATCTTGACTCTGGGAAGAATGCTGAAGTAGAATATAGCATCATTGCTGGTGATGGGAGCTCCATGTTTGATATTTACAGCAATAAGAACACACAAGAAGGAACAGTCATACTGAAAAAGGTAGAGTATGGCTTCTTGTAGTCATTTTCAGTTTCAGAAAAGTAAGATTAGGTACTGTATGTGGCTGTTTTTTTTTACTGTATATTTAAACTACCGTTCAGAAGTTTATTTTAAAATGCAATTTTTGTCATGGTGGCAACGCTGAATTTTCAGCAGGCATTTTTTCAGTCTTCAGTGTCACATCCTTCAGAAATCATTCTAATATGCTGATTTGGCACTCAAGAAACATATCATATTATTATTTATGTTGAAAACAGCTGTGTACTTAATATTTTCCAGGATTCTTTGATGAATGGAAAGTTCAAAAGAACAGTATTTATTTGAAACAGAAATCTTTTGTAACATTAAAAATGTCTTTACTGTCACTTTTAATCAATTTAATGCATCCTTGCTGATTATTAATTATTAATTATTAATACAGAAATTGAATAAAGTATCAAATGTAAAAATAAAAGTCTGTATAATCTTATTTAGGCTATTCTAAATTAAAAATACATTGATTCTTAATAAAGTTACTAAAGTTATTCAGTAAAGAGCAGTGAATTGTTGAACTCTTGTTTTCTTTTGTCGTTTGATTAACACTAAATGGCACAGACAGCAGGTTAGGCTGCTGTCACTTTGGGACCAAATGTACAGATCTAATATACTGACAAGCATTCGATTACTTACTTACCCAACTGTTTATGTTCATTTAAGACATAACTGAAAAACTTGGTGAAAACTTACCAAGACAGGCATTTTTACATATTTGAGTGCATTTGTCAATTTAAGCACACACCCAAAGCCCAAAGTTGTCTGTGTTTCGCTCCATCTCGCATCTCACGGACAGAAAGCCGCCTGGGGAGCAGCATTTCTT
Organism: Scardinius erythrophthalmus; assembly: GCF_964197995.2. Lineage (NCBI taxonomy): Eukaryota > Metazoa > Chordata > Actinopteri > Cypriniformes > Leuciscidae > Scardinius > Scardinius erythrophthalmus. The sequence goes on along the minus strand of NC_138229.1, from coordinate 19,726,246 downwards.
TCGCAGCTCAATATGCTTTTTAGCTTTTTGTTGTTCCTGTTTTTTTTGTTTTTCTTTGTTTTTTGTTACATGATTTGACTGATATGGATGTTATGCAAGGGGTGACAGCGTACCGCTTTAAAGGAAAGGAACGGAATGCGGCATCATGTTTTCAGAATAGTTGGAAGCCAAAATCAAAACTGAAACTATTACAGTACATCCCTAGTTATTAAATCATCTTTGAGAGCAAGGGGGGCCCCTGGTGGTTTGGGCAACTTGCATACTTTGCGTATAGGGAGGACGGAACTTCTACTGAGGATATAGATTGTCAGAGAATAATGACTTAAATTTCTTTCTCATACAAATCTATTGACTAATAATATAGTGCACGATATTATAGAACAGTTTCATATGTAGCTTATGCATTGCCCATGAACCAGGAGCTCCTTTACCACACAGTAAGTTAATTCTTTGACAGCATTTGAATGTTTGTTTAGGCAATATTTATATTCTGGATAAGGCCGGGTGACATCAGATGCAAATCACAATTCCATTTGCATCTCTTTTTCACACACGTGAATTCAAGGATGATAGCAATAACCCCTTGTGCTCCTTCATTCAGGGGCTTGTGTGTGTTTACCCGAGGTGAGTCATATCTTATTACTGGATGGCCATCCAAAGCATCCTTTATGAATAATGCATAAAGCCATAAAAGTGTGAATGCTTAACCACGCAATGCCTGCTCTTGGACTTATCAATTCTTTATGTTCTTTGTGGTTTTCCTTAGAACATTACTTTCCCTTTCCTGTTTTGCCAACATGTGAAAAAAAAAAAAAAAAAAAAAAAAATATATATATATATATATATATATATATATATATTATATATATATATATATATATATATATATTGGGGTGCTGACCTCTCAATACATTGTTTGAGTTTCCCCAAGAAAGTGCCCAATATTTTTTTAGATTTTGTGGACATGAATACATGATTTCCCCCATCAGAGCATCTACATCGTGATATGATGCGACAAGTAGAAATCCCCTCAGACGCGCATGGCCAGTCATAGATGTGCTGGCTATAAATGCTTAGCTGAAACAAATGCCTTGGTAAAGGCGTGTGGATGAGGCTGAAGTGCTCTCATCCTCCAGGGAGTAGAGAGGTTACTATTTCATTACTCAAAGCTAGTGTAGTCTGTGGACACATAAAGACTGCAGCCACTGCTGCTATTCATCTATCTCTGCAGCAGATGGAGAGATGCATATGAAGAATAGAAAAGCATTTTAGGGGGCTATGCCTCGTTTCATAGTACATTCCATATAGGGTATATATATACTGTGTATATATATATATATATTTATACATAATTTGAATGATCAATTAATCACGATTACAGAAATCTGTCCATCCATCCATCCTCTTTTTGTACCCTTTTTGTGAAATGGCCCCATAATTCATAATTTTCATAAATTTCATCAACAGTAAATTATAAAAGGCAGAATGAAAATATTAGTCCGTCCTTCATTCTGTCTTTTATCTCCACTTTTTTATTCCCCAGGCTGAGGCTGTACAGGACAAAGAGACATAGTCCTTACATTGCAAAATGGGTGTGCCATATCTGGTGACCCAAAAAAAAGTCTGGAAATGGATATGTGGGATCCTCACCATGGGGCATGCAGGAGGGTCAGTGACAATGAACCCTTCTTCCCTCTGTCCTCAATAACAGACTTCCCTCTCCCTTTATTTCTCTTTGATGAGCCGTTCCATCATGCCCCTGCTCTATACAGGGACTTTTCTGAAATAAGGCTGAACATTTGGGGTCTCATGGCTTTATGGGCTCAGTGCTGGTTTGAGCATAAAGAGGATCTACTGAGGTAATGGGTTCAAGGGATAATTGTCTCTATATTATCAACAGGATTGAAAGGTGGGCTTTGTTCTTTCAACATATGATTATGTTAAAGGTTCACTCTGTAAGTCATTCCTCAATGAAACATTTTTACATGTACAGCCTAGTTAAAAAAAATAAATAAATAATAGTTTAAAAGGATGTACACACATATGAGATGAAGAATCCAGTCATATCAGCAGCATAATAAAAACTGTTTTATTGTACATAGAGCGGGTGGTAAAAAAAAAAAAAAAAAAACTCTATTTTTCTTTGAAGAAACAAGTATTCAAAGTTGGAACGAATTTTGAATACTTCTCAACTTGCTGTGTAGAAGTGCAATAAAAAATTCATGAATAAATGTCAATTAGTTGGGGAATTAATGAAAGTTTTGGAATGTGCACTGTATTGAATAACAAAACAGCTCTATGGACTAGCATCTGATTAGCATACTCTTTTGAGTGGAAATGATCCAAAATAGAGAAAATGGTATTTGTGTTAATTCTCTGAGGAAGAGCCAGAAGACTCTGAAACAACTAACAGTGGCATCTAAAGATGTCCAGTGTAATCAATCTCTGTAACAGAGGCATAAAAGGACACAACAACCAGAAACAGGACATGTTTATACTAAAATGAATGGTTTTGTAATATAGACCAGACTGAAACAACTATGATACTGATGTATTGTTTATCAGGTCAGAATTTGTAAGCTAAGTTTTAATGCTACAGTCTTTAACTGTGACCAAAAGTTGCTATATAGAGGCTTCTGTGCTTCTGATTGGCCAGATGGGTCTCTGTCCTGTCATGTCTGAGGTATTCTTTCAGCATGGTCAGCACTATGGTTAGCCTGCAGACAGCGAGGCAGACGCGTACCTCAACACTAGCTTGAAATGACAATGGCAGACATAATTGTTGCGTGCTGTCACCAATGACAAGACCTCCTGCAGAACAGCAGTGTGATGTAGACATGAAGCTGATGCTTTTTGAGTAACACTGAGGTCTTTGAAAAATTCTTGGCTGACAATGACAACAGGAATTTTTTTTTTGTTTTATTTTTTTTTTATGAAAATGTCTCTTTTAACATTGTTGAGGAATGATATACCATGAGGTGTTCTTGAAGACTTATGTGTATTGTTTTTGGCTTTCAACAGACTGGCATAAATTGTTCTTTATACACTCATTAAGCAACCCAAATGCACTAAAAGTTTCTCTTTTCAGATCAACACACTGCACTCTGGTCTGGAATGGTTTTTACAGAGGTGTGCTGAAAATTAATTCTTTTTTTTTTTTTTTTTTTTTACAAATCTAAAATCTGTTGATGTAGATGCTGAATATCTATCATTTTTAGTGATGTCAAAAAATGTAGACAAAGAATTGCTTCTGTTGCTAATACAAAAACTTCCATGAGCAAAACAAGAACTGTTCAGTTTAAATGGTGTTTTATTTCAATATTTATATTTGTTCTCTTATGGAGCTTTTTGGTGATTGAGCAATTGTAAAATAATATTTGAGACTTGAATATACTTGAATACTCAAGTTCATTTTATTAAGTATAGTCAAGTAAAGTTCAATTATATTTTTAAGTATACCGGTACTTTATGTAGTAAGTATACTATTATATTATATTATATTATAAAGTATACTTTAAGTGTAACTGTAGTAAACTTTGAGTACACTAGTTTACAACTAAGTTTTTCATTACTGCAACAATACAAGTGAACTTATATGTATAACATCGTTTTAATAGTCAAATACTTGTGGCACATATTTTAGTTTATGATAGTACACTTTGAAGTATATCTCAGTAAACTACTAGTTTAGTAGTTTTATACTACTGCAAGTATACTTGTAAATTTTCTTTAAGTGAACATAACAATATAGTTTACGGTTTACATACTTAAGTATGTTCCTATTTAGGTATTTTTTAATACTTGTTATATACCTTTAATTGTACTTTAGGCCTAACTTTCCATAAAAAAAAAATAAATAAAAAAAAACATTTCATTGTAGCTTCCTTTTTTTAATCAACACTTGAATGTGGTCAAGTTTTATAAAAACAAAAAAACAAAAAACTACAATAAGCTAAGAATTTTCTCATGGGTTCGACATTTCATTCGGGTAACTTTAGGCAGTTTTTATTTATATGCTGTTTAACGTTTGATGATCGCATTATTTTACATTTGCGTATAAGCAATCTACTATCACTTGTTTCTGCTTCCTCGTTTTGATCCAGAGATTCTGTACTCTTTCAGAAGTACAGAACAGTATAACAGTGAAACGTGGATAGCCGGAAAATTCAGTCAATGGCAGGGAAAGAGTGAAGTAGATATGGTAAATTCCTATTTTCACTACCAGTGGACTACACAGAAATTCAGATACTCAGAATTAGGGGCATATCTGTTTTCTTTATAAATCAACATTTTCAAACAATGTAAGTTTATAAGACAGTTTATGTAAAACTATGTGAAAAAAGTAAGCTACTCAGTCAAAGAAGTAAATACAACTACAAGCCAAGTAGCCTATATCTTGATCAAAAGACTGAGACAAATATAGGCCAAACATACTTAGACTTTGCTGTCAGTATGTTTTCTGTCAGTAAGTTAAGTGCAATTTTAAGTTTATTTATGTGAAGTACATAGCTACAGTATATTTCTGAGAAGAGTATAAAAAGTAGACTGAAAGTATTTCTTTTTTTTTTTTTTTTTTAAATAAGTATCCTAATAGCACACTTGAATAAATGTATTTTTCACAGAGGCGCATTTTTAGGTTAAAGACCCACTGAAGTGCCTTGGAAACAGGAAGCTAAGGCGGGACATATTAAATGACTCCTCCCCCATTTCAAATAGCCAATAGCGTTAAGTTTACCTCACAGACAGCAAGTCGTATTTGTTGACAGCACCATGGAAGCGAATCCAAGCGCTGATGATAAGTTGGATTCAATAAAGGTGTGAAAAAAAATTCTAGCCATTTAATTCTTAACCAATGTACAGTTGGAAAACGGAATAAAACTCTAGCGTTTTAGCAACCATGCTCACATCTCCAACCCATATTGATCTGTGACGTGTCAATGGTAGTGATGTCCGGTTCGTGAATGAATCGTTCTTTAGAACCGGTTATCTTTAGTGAACCAATTGAACCAGTTCACCAAATCGAACTGAATCGTTCAAAACAATTAGCGTCTTGAGTCAGCGCTGATCCAGCTTTCTAAAGTTACTCGCAGCGGTGGAAAGAGTACTAATAAATTGTACTTAAGTAAAAGTATTGCTATTTAAGTAATAATTTACTTGAGTACAAGTAGAAGTACTGAAAAATAATATGACTCAAGTAAGAGTAAATAAGTAGTTTGCTTAAAAACTACTCAGGTAACTACGTTACAAAGTACTTAAGTATTATTTTTCTATTTTTACCCAAAATGGGGAGATGATAGCGATATGGAGGGCTAAACACTCTCATGTCATCTGTTTCATTCATACTGGAAGCCACTGATTCATCCCTCGCGCAGAAAGTCCACAAGTGAGATTCATAGAAGTATTAAACTTATGCCATTTCAGGAAATGCCTTATATGGATATAATAGCATGCAAATAGAGATGTTTTACTGATGAAAAATGAAGACAAACAGATGATAGCGATAATATATCTGTGTTCATCAAGCTATCTCAGGTATTTTCATAAGAATGATGTATGTCTTTAAAGGGATAGTTCACCCAAAAAGGAAAATTAGTCCATGATTACTCACCCTCAAGTCATCCTAGGTGTATATTCTTCTTTCAGACGAATACAATCAGAGTTATATTAAAAAATGTCCTGGCTCTTATAAGCTTTATAATGGCAGTGAATGGCTGGAGAAAATTTGAAGCCCAAAAAGGTGCATCCATCCATGATAAAAGTGCTCCACCTTTACTCCAGGGGGTTAATAAAGGCCTTCTGAAGTGAATCTATGCGTTTGTGTATGGAAAATACCTATATTTAAAACGTTATAAACAAGCTTCCGCCAGATGGCCGTACGCATCGATTTACGGAGGAAGACTAACACCTGACCCAATGCACAAACGTAATATGACAAACGTGGAAGCTCAGAGAAAAGAGCTAAACAAAACCCTGGTCGCGAATTAGCAATTTTGAAGAGAAATGTTGGAGGATTTCTATATAATAGAAGAGCATAGCCCTATTTGTTTAAACCGCGAGAGGTGTTTAAGCTTACGATACTCCTACATCCTACGTCATACGTGTGCCATATGGGTTACTCTTGTGGCGCATGTCGATTTGCGTAGTATGCGTACGGTCGTCTGGTGGAAGCTAGTTATTTTAGATTATAAAGTTATAAATATGGGAAGCCTATTTTTCTTACAAAAACCCATGGCTTCGCTTCAGAAGGGCTTTATTAACCCACTGGAGCCGTGTGTATTTTATTTTTCTTCAAATTTGTTCCAGCCATTATTATAAAGCTTGGAAGAGCCAGGGCATTTTTAATATAACTCTGATTGTATTCGTCTGAAAGAAGAATGTCATGCACACCTAGAATGACTTGAGGGTGAGTAGCCTAAACCATGGGCTAATTTTCATTTTTGGGTGAACTAACCCTTTAATGCAATGCTAATCAACATAGCTTGTATCATAGCATTTAATATAAACTCACCTAAAGGATTATTAGGATTGAACACCATACTAATACTGTGTTTGACCCCCTTTCGCCTTCAGAACTGCCTTAATTCTACGTGGCATTGATTCAACAAGGTGCTGAAAGCATTCTTTAGAAATGTTGGCCCATATTGATAGGATAGCATCTTGCAGTTGATGGAGATTTGTGGGATGCACATCCAGGGCACGAAGCTCCCGTTCCACCACATCCCAAAGATGCTCTATTGGGTTGAGATCTGGTGACTGTGGGGGCCATTTTAGTACAGTGAACTCATTGTCATGTTCAAGAAACCAATTTGAAATGATTCAAGCTTTGTGACATGGTGCATTATCCTGCTGGAAGTAGCCATCAGAGGATGGGTACATGGTGGTCATAAAGGGGTGGACATTTAAACGATGCCCAATTGGCACTAAGGGGCCTAAAGTGTGCCAAGAAAACATCCCCCACACCATTACACCACCACCACCAGCCTGCACAGTGGTAACAAGGCATGATGGATCCATGTTCTCATTCTGTTTACGCCAAATTCTGACTCTACCATCTGAATGTCTCAACAGAAATCGAGACTCATCAGACCAGGCAACATTTTTCCAGTCTTCAACTGTCCAATTTTGGTGAGCTCGTGCAAATTGTAGCCTCTTTTTCCTATTTGTAGTGGAGATGAGTGGTACCCAGTGGGGTCTTCTGCTGTTGTAGCCCATCCGCCTCAAGGTTGTGCGTGTTGTGGCTTCACAAATGCTTTGCTGTTCGGTTGTAACTAGTGGTTATTTCAGTCAAAGATTCATCAGATTGAAGGAATGCCACATACTGGATGTTTTTCCCTTTTCACACCATTCTTTGTAAACCCTAGAAATGGTTGTGCGTGAAAATCCCAGTAACTGAGCAGATTGTGAAATACTCAGACCGGCCCGTCTGGCACCAACAACCATGCCACGCTCAAAATTGCTTAAATCACCTTTCTTTCCCATTCTGACATTCAGCTTGGAGTTCAGGAGATTGTCTTGACCAGGACCACACACCTAAATGCATTGAAGCAACTGCCATGTGATTGGTTGATTAGATAATTGCATTAATGAGAAATTGAACAGGTGTTAATAATCCTTTAGGTGAGTGTATAATATATTCTCACTCTTGTGTTAAGAAGCAACATGAAACCACAGAAGTAATTTCAAAGCGACTGACATGTATTGTGATTTTGGAGCAAAACATGATATTAAACTGATAAATTGTAGTGTTTGACAATATGCTAAGCAAACTAGCTTTCCCTGTTGTCAAGAGCGATTTGTTTTATTACTAAATTTGAAAAGTAAGTCCAGGTAAGATCATTTGAATGTCTTCATTTGAATCATTTCATAATAGAGAGCCTAAGTCCCGCCCCTCCGCTTCCGGCTCATGGGACCTTAATTCGGAAAAAATATGTATGGAAGTCAATGGCGAGAGACAACTTATCTTTTTATTCCGTCTGAACTGTGCCCTGAATTACACATATGATGTTTGTCAATTTAAAAGGTAATTATGAAAGTCAAGAAAGTCGCAGTTTGTCATAAAACAGAAGAGTAACGTTTAGTTTTATGTGAAAATCGCTCAATGAACTACATCTCTCGTCTCGCACTATGTACGTCACAAGATCCGTTGCTCGTATGTGTGTATTCTGGCTCAAAACACTCAGGCATGACGGCGTAACGTTACGATTATAATGTAAGACTATAGAAAAAATGAAAGACATTAGCTTCAGTAAAGTTTGCTTCATTCATTGAGAGAAAAGGTATGACGTCCCATGTGCGCCTTCTGGGTTTGTAGTCTTTGTAATTACATATTTTCACAGTCTTCAGCAGTTTTACATCAAGCTGCGACTTTCTTGACTTTAAAATGCATCTTTTAAATTGACAAACATCATATGTGTAAATCAGGGCACAATTCAAACGAGATCAAAATATTTGTTGTCTCTCGCCATTGACTACCATACAATATTTTTCCGAACTAAGGTCCCATGGTGGTCGACCGGAAGGGGAGGGACTTAGGCTCTCTATTGAAACCAAAGAAGGTGAGAGGTCCGATAAAAAAAAAAAAAGAGAGATTTACAACATAAAAAACTGCCAGTAAAATAAATAAATAAATAAATAAATAAGTGGAGTATTGTTAACATGTTAAATTAAATTCTCTTCTTTTTTTCGTTCTACCGAAAATGTGCACTGTTTAATTATACTCAAGAAAGTAGAAAAAAATAGAAAAATCTACTCAAGTAGATTAACTAAAGTATTAGTTACTTTCCACCTACTCGCTTTCAGACATGCCTTACAGTCCCTACGAATCGAAATGAACCAATATCCCGGAGTATATTACTCCAGTAACTCCAACAGTTCACTGACTGAACTGAGTCATGAGCACAAGTAACTGATCCTGAGCATACGTGTTCTACCCATAGACTGGTTCTACCAAACGTACTGGTACTGCCACGGTCGCTTTGGCCAGGTGGTATTTATAGCATAGTGGGCGGGACGCTTAACATTCTAGCATTTGATTCAAGAAGATGTGATGAGAAGCTGAAGTCCGCGGTGATGTCATACAAATCCATGATCCATTTTAGCGGAAGTGAGAGACTGTAAGTTTTGTTTATATCTCCTAAATGCGAATTTTGTCATTGTTTTGGAACACACCAGCTTATTCATAACCTTAAGGCTTACATATTTTTCTCCTCTAGTAAAGATATATGTTGTTAAACGAATCTTTCATTCAACAATATTCAAACTAATAGCTAAAAAACATACATTTTGATTTCAGGGGGCCTGAAATCAACGTTTTTAGTATAGGTTCATTTTCAAGCCACAACCATACACAGCCGATCAGGCAACTATTAGTGGAAAAAACTCTAGTCTAGAAACTCTGGTCTAGTAAACCATAGCCTACGTTATGGGATTGCAATCGAAGATGACTAAATCAAAAATCTTTCCCTTGTGGTGATATTTTTTGTTCCCCATAAGGAAAACAGCTTATCAATCATACAGAATTATATTTTTTGAAAATGTAAAAATGCTAAAAGTTTTCATAGGTTTAGGGTTGGTGATAGAACAGGTTCATTCAATTAAAGTCCCAAGGGGTCTGGTCTCTATATTTCCTTCACAGCGGAGGTCCGGACAATACTTTTTTGGAACAGTTATACATTTCCATCGGGGCAGCCATTGTTCTTTGTAAAAGAAAAAATCTGAAACACTCTAAAATGGTCATCAAAGATGAGAATCTTGGGTCCTGGTAGCCGAAGCAGTGATGTCTAAGATTTTTTACTAAAATATTTACCAAACAAAGTAAATATGTCTTCCTAGATTATTAATATAAAAAGGTTAGATCAGGCTATTTTTATTTATTTTTAGTTTACATTTAGACACCTACATGGCACGCATAGAAGGCCTTGGGACTGAGAAAACACACTGGGTTTACCTCAAGAAAAGTATGGACCATTTTTATATTTTCCTCAAAGTAATAAACTACTAAAAACAAGCAATGTACTGTACATAATGTAATAAGCAAAACTTTCATCATGAGCACAATATAAAGTTAACTAGTAATTTCAGATTATTATTATTTTTGTCTTCCCTTGCCATCTCTAAAATTATTTTCCAAATGTTTATTATTACATGTTCTTAATGCTTATTATTGAGGCTATGAAAAAAAAATGTCTAAAGGCCACATGCATTAACTTGTCACAAACCTGGTTTAGTTAAATGGTGGTTTTTTTTTTATGACAGATAAAAATCATTGTATTTGCTGCATTCTCTTTTTCGGCTGTGTTTAAGCAAAAATATTTATTTTTCTGCTCACTGTGTTTCTGCTACTGTTAAAATAACCATGTCATCTGCAGCTCTTAATGTGGCTCTTTACATCTTTAGCGAGGGAAGAGAAGCAACGTGCATGGAGCGGAAAGGGCTTGAATGAAGCGCATTTGGCTTTACATAAAAATATTATAGGATGTAGCGCCGTAAGATAATTTTCGTACACGACCCCGCGTGCTTGTGGTGTGAACAGCTCCGTTGTTTTGATGCGCTGCTCACTTTAATCTGTAGAAGTGGTAAAATGGTGCAATTATGTCACGCGGTCCGGATGGAACCAAGCAGGTCCACCATTTGAATATTACTGGGATAGAATATACAGTTTGTACGGTATAAAAATCATTATGTCTTTGGAATGTCCCCATAAAACATGGAGATGAAATGTGTGAGCTTAGATGCCACAATTCTTTGCTTTTCAGGTGTGACTGTGCCAATTTCTGCCTTTACATGGCTGAATGAGCGCAGTGATGCAAGAGCCACTGGCCAAAGACTTTTCTCCTTGCTTTCTTCTTCTTTTCCTTTATTCTCCCTCCTGTGATTCCAGGGTAGAGTGAGCAGCCTTGCCTTTCCGCTCCCCTCACTTCTGATCTCTGCATGAGCCCTCTGTTGTGGAAACCATTTTTACTTTATAGTTTTATGACCTGAATAAAGTTGGTTGTGTTGTGTTATTCTTTGACAATATATAGCCACAAACAATTTGATATCACTTACTTTTTGCTTCCACAAATGACAAGAACATAAAGAGATCAGTAAATTAAAAGGCTTTTAACCTGATGATGTCTCATTCTTCATTTTACAGCTTTTGGACTATGAAGCCAGAAAGGCCTACACCTTTAAAGTAGAGGCTTCAAACACAGTTATTGATCATCGATTCCTACATTTGGGACCTTTTAAGGACACTGCCACAGTTAAAGTGAATGTTCTGGATGTGGAGGAACCTCCTGTCTTCAGCCGGCTGTCTTATAGCATGGAGACATACGAGAATACACCAGTGGGCATCATCGTCGGAGCCATCACAGCTGAGGACCTAGATGTAGGCAACAGTCCTGTAAGGTATGTGGGCAACACACACACACACACACACACACACACACACACACGCACACACACACACACACACACACACACACACACACACACACACACACACACACACAGATGTAGGTCAAATTGAAGCACACACCATTTTACTCGTCTTTAATATATGTGTAGACAACATCCTGTGGGAACTCAAAACCACTTTACATCCAAGTATACTAGACAACATAAAACAATAACAAACCTGTGGTCCCGTGGGTTCAGTACATTTGGCAATCTTCTTTTGAACAGAGTGTGTATTGCTTTGATTCAATCCACTCTGACAAACTTCTGGTGCAGTTTGCAAGCGTGGACCTTATTTAATGTGGCACATTTGCTTTATTTAGTTCTTGATTTATGCGCCTGAAAGTGTTTGCTACAATGTTGATCATGTTTAAAGCATCTGAGATCTTGACACTAGCACATTGTCTTTATGAAAGCATTTGTTATAATATGAATATTTCATGGACGTACATAAATGGAGGTGGTTGTAATTTAGAAAACCACAGCTCTTGTTAAATATTTAATCTCAGTGCATTTCCTTTTTGTTAAAGGGTTAGTTCACCCAAAAATGAAAATTCTGTCAGTAATTACTCACCCTCTATAGTTGCTTTTTGCTTTGTTATTTTTGTGTTTCTTGACTTTAAAAAAGAAAACTCAATAAACAGTACTCACCCTCATGGTGTTCCAACCCCGTAAGACTTTTGTTCATCTTTGGAACACAAATTAAGATATTTTTGATGAATTCTGAGAGCTGGCTCACGCCTTCATAGGCTTCTATGTAATCGATATCTGCCATCCCAAAAAAGTTAGTAAAGACATCGTTAAATTAGTCCAAGTGACTACAGTGGCTCAACTGGTGCATAGAAATATACACTAGATGTCGCCTTAAAGACATTCGTTCCAATGAACTGCCGTAGCCAAGGCGACATCTAGTGTATATATCTATGCACCAGTCTGCGCACACGTCACACACCAGGATGCGCGCGCGCCCTCAGATCACTTGGACGTGGCTGTGTTACAAGAGGTATAAACGATATAAATACTGTTCGTTTTCTCACACAAACCGCTCGTTTCGTGTCTTAGGCCATCAATGTGTACTTACGATGGGGAATTGTTTAATTTGGACGATGGGGAATTGTTTTAATTTGGACTCTGTGCATGCTCTTTGAGAGTGAGTTCACGTGGTGTAACAGCACAGCGCTTCTGGGTTGTACGTCAGAACGTAGGCTCACTATTGGCCAGCATCACACGCATCACACACATGACCAGCGTCGGCCAATAGTGAGCTGCGCTGTTACACTATGTGACCTCACTCAGAGGCCCAGATGAACAAAAGTCTTACGGGGTTGGAACAACATGAGGGTGAGTAATTACTGACAGAATATTAATTTTTGGGCCTTTCGTGGGACGGACATTCAACAAGATAAAGAGGGGCATTTCACTGTTATATCACTGTGCTTGTCTGTGTTTGCGCGTTCCAGATACAGTGACTTTATGATTTCTTTATGATTATTTAATCATTTACTCAAACAATTCATTTAAAAACTGATTCGTTCATGAATGGCATGCTATGTGTTGCTCAGAGATGCAACGGTTGATTCTGCATTTACTTTTGTAGGCGGAGCAAAAATACATACAATAACTGTTAATATTGTGTGTAAAATGTAAGTAACTCAATATTTACTTCTTGTTTATTACACTGTTAAGTAAAAGCAATAACGCATAATGCTGTTTTACACAGGATAGTATACTGTATTGTTGTTGCCCTTGTGACCTCATGCGTGTTTAAATCAAAGAGTGATGGAAATACAGTTTTGTAATTAAATAGTTATTTTAATTAATTTATTGGGGACAATGTCATATCTTTGGACAGCCCGATAAAAAAATTATATTGATTCTGTTACATTTAACAAGTCGAACATCTTATGGGTTCCAGAAGTAAAAATCCCATTCATTTTCTCTATATGGGGAATAGATTTTTAATGAAAACTCGGACAGACCAGCTGTGAACTATGAGGTTGTTAATCAGTGGAATATACTTTTGTTGAAGCCATTAGCCTTTAAAAAAAAAAAAAAAAAAACACTTTAAAAGTGGACAGGTACTGTAGAACTGTATAGTTGATATACTTGTGTGTCACATGAAATACAGTACATTATGCAATTCTGTGCAAAAATAGTATGGATCTGGTATAATGCATTTCTGAACATGGTGAGAACTAACGGTTTATATTCTGATCCCCTCAAGTCAAGTTTGCTTTATTTAAAATGTACAACCTGCTGAACTTTACTAGATGATGGAATATTTGATAAGGGGTGATTTGAAAACAGAATTCATTTTATGAAGTTACTAAGGTGAAGTTTAGTTTTGAGTAGTGCTTACTAGAAGAATCCAGTTGAGTCTCTCGCTGAGGTTTTGCTTGAATAGCAGAATACCTCAGGCGAGCAGGTAGGGAGACACCTGAGACAGAAAGGAAGGAGCAGGAATGTAACCCTGATAAAGGTCTGATGCTACAGGGAAAGCGCAGACTTCCTCTTTTTCAGCTGATCCACTGGGCGGATTGTACTAAGGAACAGGGTCACAGCAGTGGGCTGAAAAGTAGCAGACAGGTTCAAAAAGACCAAGAGTGTTCATACACTGGGGCAGTAAGCAGAATTTCAGTGCAGAAATACTGTTCTACAACATCATGCATCTAGTGATCGATCTTATGATCTTATCTTGTTTAATCAAATTTAGATATTAGAGTTATTTTAATAACAATATCATTATTTAGATAAAATAATTGACATAATATTAATACAAAGACCAAGAAAGAGAGAATAATTTAGTTTCAGCTTGTGCAAAATATAGATATGCTGTATATAGAAATACAAATATAAATATAAATATAAGAGAGAGAGAGAGAGAGAGAGAGAGAGAGAGAGAGAGAGAGAGAGAGAGAGAGAGAGAGAGAGAGAGAGAGAGAGAGAGAGAGAGAGAGACTACGAGACTGCTCTTCTGAACTTATCAATTCTCTTTGGGGTAATTTTACTAGGATTTTACTATCAGTGTTGGGGAATTATTATTATTATTACAAGTAATGCATTACAATATTCCATTATTATCTAATTGCATTACTGTTACTTTTAATGAAAAGTAATGCATTACATAATTTTTGTGTTTTCTCACCGGGCTGGGCTTGCTTGTTTTTTTGTTGTTGTTTTTTTTAATAACAAACAAACAAAAAAGCTATTTTTTGGCAAATTTAGGCTCTTTCACACCACATAGTGCACTATATAGGGGATAGGGAACGATTCAGACAGTGTAAATATGCTTTCCATTGGGGAATAAAGTCTGGATTCACATTAGTGTCACGAGAACTGTCGCAGCTCGCACACATTCTGCTCCGGTCCAGAGACACGATAGCACAGAGCGGATCATATGCACGAGTCGGCGCAGACCAGAAAATGTTTCGGATCCATTTGAATTCTACACAGAATGCCATATTTTAAAGCGATATGGAGGAGATTAGGAGGAGAAACGGTTAGAGATTAGAAGGAAACTGTGGCTTTAATGAGCTCAACAGCTCTGGCTGAGCTGTGATATAAACTAAACTCTATTGGCTATTTGAAGAAAGGGAAGGAGCTGTTCGACATGTCCCGCCCTGTCTTCCTGTTTCAGTGGAAATTACATCAACACAGTAAATAATACTGCGCGTTTCAAGGCACTTCAGTGGGCCTTTAACTGTATTAAATCCATTTCACTTTATTTCGCCAGTCTGGACTGCATGCTCTCCTAACCAATCAGAAAAAATATGTATATAGTTTTTTTTTTTTTTTTTTTTTTTTTCACAATGATCATTGTTTTCATGATTGGTCATTGCTATCACGTCCGAATACTCGAGTAGCCTATTCACAATTGCCATAGCATTTACTACAGTAATTTACTATCGAGTGTTATCGAGCTGGTGTGATTGAGTGAAGGCGGGGACCAATTTGCATATTCATGGCTCTTTCTTCTGTGGAATACAAAAGATATTTTGAAAGGTGTTTTTTTTTTTTTTTTTTTTTTTTTTACAATGGAAATCAGTGGGCACCACTGGTTACCAGCATTCTTCAAAATACCTTAATTTGTGTTCGGCTAAATAAAGAAATTCACATATAGGGGAGAGTGGGGTGAGTTCTGCCAGTTTTTACTCAAAGTGACTTTAAAGTGAGGCCATGACAGTAATGCCTTCAACTTAAGGATGTACATGTATTTCAGGATGTTGTGCATCCCTGAGAATAATAACTTTGGATCTGAAATAAATAGTTTCAGAAATATAGCTTTTGGGAAAAAAGTGGTCTCATGGCACAACTTGCCCCTGGTGCGGGGTAAGTTGTGCCTTTTGGGGATATATGTTGGGGTAAATTGTGCCAGTGCTTTCTGAAGTAAAAACAGAACATTTTACTGTTATGAACCGTATGCTATATGAAAGCAAGACAAATTCAATACAAAATGACTAATTTAAGGTTTATTTAGATTAGGGCTGGGCGATATGGCTGAAAACTGTATCACGATATAAGTGTTTCATATCGGTCGATATCGATAATTATTGATTTTTTTTTATAACATATTTAAAATAAGGACCAGTCCAGGAGACAAATATATTACATTTAAAGATTTTTTATTTTAAACTTAACCTACCTCTGATTATAATCCCATCAGTTATAAAGGCAGAAATGTCAACACGACCATGGAAAACTCAAAAGTCTAAAATCACAATGAACACTTAACAATTATCTCTTAACATTAAGGTGCAAAATGAAAGAATACGTAAGAAATGCTTTATAAAGGGGTGGGCGATATGGCAAAAATATAATATTACGATTTCTTTCTATAAATTTTATAAATCTATTTCTTTCTATTTTCTATAAATTATACATTGAAGCTATTAATAAAATTATTAGTCAAGAGCAGTGTGTGATTTTCTCTTTACATTTTGTTGTTTTATTAACATTAAAGGGTTAGTTCTCCTAAAAATTCTAATTTTCATAATTTACTCTCTCACGTTGTTTTAAACTCGAATAAGTTTCTTTCTTCTGTTGAAAATAAAAGTTATTTGGAAGAATGTGGGTAACCAAACAGTTGATGTACCCCAGTGACTTCCATAGTATATTTTTCTCCTATGGAAGTCAATTGGGAACCAGCTACTGTTTGGATACCACATTCTTCAAAATATTAATATTAGAAAATATTAGAAGGCAATTAATACAGGTTTGGAACAACATTAGAGTGCGTAAATAATTAGATAATTTTTATTTTTGGGTGAACTATCCCTTTAAGGACAAGCGGCAGCGCGTTTACTATTACTACTGTCTCTTTAAGAGCTGCGCGCGACGCGCCTATTATACACGCATTTGACAAGCAGATTTTCTTTCAATTTTCTCAAGTTTGCTTTCACTTTAGACATATCCGACTAGTTTATGTAAACCTTGTGTGTATATAACAGTATTAGCAAAATAAGACTCGAAAGATAACTTAGTATTCAGGCGCTGGTAGACAGGCTTTTAGTGCATGTGAGCTTCACATGTATGCGCTGAGAAACGCACACGCTAGAACGCATCAGCACGCGAATAACAGAGAAACTGACGACGGTCTTGCATAATCTGCAGACGACATTGGTCTGACTATGGTCAGACTTTAAGTCAGGCGAGCTGACTTATCCTGTTTTATCTAGTTACTAGAGAGTGAGTGCCTTTGTTCATGCAGTCAAACTTGCTTTGCTGGTTTCTTCCAACGAAAAAAAAAAAAAAAATTATCGAACGTTTTATCGAACGCATTTTTTATTGATATTGATTACGTGTCTATCGCGATACATATCGTTATCGTTTTATCGCCCAGCCCTAATTTAGATATTGTCACCCTGGAATACCATAGCATGCGTTTTTCCTACTATGGTCAATTGCATAGGGATTTTGTATTGAACACAACTCTGGATCACAGTGTCATAGAGACAAGGGGGCGGGCTCATTTTACTCAGACGACCAATCAGTCTCTCAGGATCATTGTGAAGCTATCAAGCTACGCCCTAGCAACCATTTAGAGCACCATAGCAACACAATATATGATATTTGTGATTCATTTCAGGCAAAAAAGGCTTTGGCAATAGATGCCTGTTGACAGAACGCTGTCTGTCAATTATGTAACATAAGAATAAAGTTACTAGGCTAATTTCTAAACATCCTATTGTGACTTAGGCCACTTAAAAACTGAATAAAACTTCTCTTTATTAACATAGTGCAAACTCAAAACTGAAATCAGTGTTAGCTAAATTAAACAAATAGCAGGTAGGCCTAAGTCAAACACTGATGAGGCATGCCCATCTCCTCACTTCTCAAGATTATCCCCTGTGAGTATGTAGGTCTCTAGGTGGTCTGGATCTGGCACAACTTACCCCATGCCCTTTGGCACAAATCACCCCAGACCCACAAGTTTGAATAATTAGCATGATCCAGCAGTTAAGAGCTAACATCATGCTAACTGTATAGACTCATTGTGTAGCCTACTAAAGCACTAAAACATGTGTGAAATGTTTTCAAACTTGTCTATAATTGTCCACACACTACAATCAAAAAACCTTAATCATAGAAAATTTACTTTGAAAGGGAAAAAACTAAAATGTGCTAAAATGTTAAGCACTAAAATGTGCTTAACTCTCATGCCATGTATCTCTCTTCTTTGGAGGATGAGTAAAATTGATTGCTTTTCAAAATTATGTGGTCACATGACCAAATTATTCTATGGTTTTCCAGAACAAGGGGTGGAACTACTTTCCCCCCCCCTGGCACAAATCACCCCACTCTCCCCTAATAATAATAATAATAATAATAATAATATTTAAAATATATATATATATATATATATATATATATATATATATATTGTATATAATAATCTTTGAATGTGATTGATTCATTTGTTTGCTGTTGTTGTCTTTGATCCATTGGTTTGTAGATATTCTATTGAGTGGAGAAAGGACTCTGAAAACCACTTTGACATTGACCCTGTTGAAGGAACTCTGTCTGTCAGTGAAGCCCTGGACAGAGAGAGAAACGCTGAACACAACATCACTGTTGTAGCAACAAAAGTTAGTAAGTATGGTGGATTGTGTTTTATCCAGATGCACACAGATACAATATGACCAGCATAGCAGATTTACCAGCATATTAAAACTTCACTGAAATGGAGATGGTTGAACACATTTCTAAAGACCACATCCCCATCTAGTGGAGAAGAATGAAAATACAACAGTGCTTTACTTCTAGAGGCATAAATAAAAGCCCAGTCCAGCTAAAATTAAAGAGATTCGTCAAGAGATCAACCGAATAAGTTAATAATTTTTTTACATCAAGCTGATTTGCTAATGAAATGCAGCCACAACTACAAAGTTTTCTGCAAATATAAATCCGATCCAGCCAAATTCCTTTAGTTTTTTGTTGCAACAATGTATTCCATGAAATGCGTCTCATATTTTTCAGTTTCCACTGATCTTATTCATGGATCATTCAATACCTTGTTTGATCTTTCAGACAACCCCCTGCTGTCCAGCAAAGTTACTGTCACAATCAAGGTGCTGGATGTCAATGAGTTTCCTCCAGAACTTGCCTTTATATATGAGACGTTTGTTTGTGAAAATGCAAAAGTAGGACAGGTAAGTATGTGTGTGTGTGTGTGTGTGTGAATATCTACCTGTGCTTCAGTTTGAGTTTCTGGGCCTGTTGTTGGGTGCTGCAGTGAATTAATGTGAGAGAACTGTGCCTTGATCTTCTCCTTTCATGCTGAAAGAGAGCTACTCCCAGTACAACGCTGCCTATCAGTGTCTCCCTATTCAGTCTTTTATACCAGAGAACGTAGTTCCCTTGCTTATGCGGAAATGTGTGAAATAGATGACACAACAAAGCCTTTTCAGAATTTCTACTAAAGTGATCTTCTACTGATCAACACAAACCCTTGAAGATGAATTGATGCAATTTTCATGAGGAAAATTGAAAATCACCAAGAAAATCAAAAAGAAAATCCTGACAAAATATTTAAATAAATAAAAAATTCTAATTTGTTTAAATATGCTTAATTTTGGTAAGTATAAAATTAAAACAATTAAAAAATGCTATAGAACAAGTTGCTTGTTTTTTTTTTTATTCTAGTTAAATATGCAGAGACAACTATAATCCCTCGAAAAGTGTAAACACTAACCAGCAAGGCACAGCAACATTGGAGCCAATAGCATGGGTTTGTCCAACCAATGAAAGATGGGAAAAGTGTTAAACCTGTTTGAAACAAATCATTACTTTGGCGGTACTGTTTGGTGATTCTAATGTAGTCAGAAATAACTGTAGTCAGAAAGTTCAAACTTAATCTTTAATTGCACACATTTATAATACAATATAAAATAACTAAAGAGCATGGATTCTAGATTTTTTTTCTCTGCCATGTTAAATCCTGTCATTCTCTCAGAATGTATGACTTTGTCATTAGAGGTTTATGAAGTTGACAGCGAACCAGTCATAAATTACGCCCCATGTGGTTGAGTCATAAAGACAGTTAGCAACCTCAAATGATCCCTTTGAGGTTTGATGAGTCAAGCACGTCAGCTCTGTCAATCAAAATGACTACTGCTGTCTTCTGAACACTAGAAGTGCTTTTACGAATATTCAAGCTCTTTTCTGTGGTGTTTTATTCAGATCACTGTTCTGTATCTGTTCTCTAGGTGATTCAGATCATCAGTGCCACAGACAAAGACATGCCAGCTGCAAAGCACAGATTCTACTTCAAATCCCCATCACAGACCAGGAACAGAAACTTCACAATCAGGGACTATGGAAGTAAGTTGGAATAACTCGTCACTTAAAGGGATAGTTCACCCAAAAATGAAAAGCGTCGTCATTTACTCACACTTCATATTGTTCCAAATATATATGACTTATTTTCTTCTGCTGAAGATGAAAGAAGATAATTTAAAGAAAGTGAGGGGGTGGGTTGGGGTAAACTATCCATTTAAAGGAATACAATAAGGTTATTTTCAATTGAATATCTATAGACACCTTCTATAGAAACATGTTTATAGTAGATACCCTTATAAAAATCACCTGGAATAGCATTTAAAGATGAAATGTGAAATGTTGTATTAAAAGTTACCATATTATTCAGATAAACAACATACATATTGTATATATAGCAGACTAGCAGTATCTACTGGGAGAACAACTCTAAGCTACCGAACTAGTGCTGTGACGTGAATAGTTGTCGCAACCCAGAGCAGCACGTCACCTCGTGATCCATTTGCCACGTGAGCCTCGCTCCGTGCTCAGTCCACAGTGTTCTCAGCACATGAATATCCTCAACTGTGATTCACAGAGACAGGGTTACTCAGGGCTACACAGCCAAACAGGCACAAGGTGTGCTTTAATGACTCCTACCTTGTCAAGAGAAATCCCCCAGCTGCCCAGGCGTAACAAACCTCTCATGACGGGGTCAGTCGACCTTCCAGGCGAGGACAAGCGTATCTCGACGCGTTGACTCAATGCTATGAGCGCCAAGCAAAGCCCTCACCGTCAGACCAACAGGCACCTGCTGTGTTTTCAAGCTTGGATGAAAAGTATTTTCAATTTCCTCTGGGTCATAACAAACACTTGGCTAGACGCTTGAATCAAAGAGGGTAGTCTAAACTGACTTTGAGGCTTCAAATTTGAATCTGTATCATAATTTTTTACATAAACCTAAATATGATAGAATTAAAGTTGCACACCGTTTTCCTTTTAATTTATCAGTCAATAAGACATATGTCAATAAATAATTCTAAACCACAAACCAAACGAATCAGCTCCAAGATGAATCAAACCATTATCTTTGTTCAGAATTTTAGGATATTAGTTATTTATACAGCCATTAAGTTACAGTTAAAAATAATATTGATATTGATATAAAAGAAAATTATGTTCTTTTGAACTTTCTGTTCATCAAAGGATCCTGAAAAAAAATTTATCACCTTCCACATTTTTTTTTAAGCAGCACAACAGTTTTCAACATTGATAATAATAAGAAATGCTTTTTGAGCACCGAGTCAGCATATTAGAATGATTGCTGAAGGATCGTGTGACACTGAAGACTGGAGTAATGATGCTGAAAATTCTGTTTTGCCATCACAGGAATAAATTACATTTTAAAACATATTAAAATAGAAAACAGTTATTTGAAATTGTAATACTATTTCACAATATTACTGTTTTTACTGTATTTCTACTGTATTTCTTTAAAAAAAATCTACTGACCCCATTGATTGTCAATCACAATGCTTCATAGTAGAGGACAGTAACTGCTGTGTTCTTTTATCCTGATTAGTTTGCTATGATTCTCTGATTGGTGGAGCTTTGTCTTCTGGATAATTGTTGTGTAGTTCATCACCTTGAACTTGGCATATAAATTAATTATTTTTCTTAATGAAAAACATTTTAAACTGACTGATAGAGCTCATAATAGGTCTCTTTTGAAAGGAGTCTATGAAATCATTAAAAATCAGTTTCTCAATGGAGAATGTGATTTTTAATTCCAGAGCCCTCATTAGCCATGTCTCCACTGTCGGGCCAAAGCGAGTGTGTGCCAGGGCCAGTCGCATTTCCACTGTTACTTCCGGGTCTTCCTCATGGCCAACGGCCAGGAGTTTTTGGCCCGTCGAATACCTTGGTCTAAAGCCGGCCAACTGGGGCTTGAGGAGTCGTCATAAACAAAGGCAGAGTTTACCTGAGAAAGGAGAGGGTCAACACCTCTGCTCATTTTCCATTTTATTGTTCCAGGCTATACCAGCTAACTTCAACATTTTAAAACAATTTTCAGCTCAAAACTTACTTTCAGACACCAGTGAGAGTTTGAAACTTACTTGTGATCTGATGGAGATTCTGATCACCATGTGATGCTAAAGGCTACATATGCTAACCCAGGGGTAGGCAGCATTTGTAGAGAGCCACTGTCCTGCAGAGTTTAGCTCCTCCAACCCTAATCAAACACACCTGAACAAGCAAATCAGTTTCTTCAGGATTACCAAGGGTAAGTTTACACGACAACGATATGCTTAAAATTCTTTCCTTTGAGTTTTCCGTGAACAGACGACACCATTGTCAAAACGATCCCCATTTACACAGATCCATGAAAATTACTAAAAACGCTGTATTCTGCTACCAGGCCATTAGATAGCGGTGAAACACTATAGATTGAACACGTAATACACATGTGCCATCGTCTTCAGAGATTTGCGTGTTTGTTGTTTACACAGAGACCTTTTTCAAAAACTTGCACTTTGAAACCCATTTTTTAAACCTTTGCGTTTTCAGGCATCCAAAATGCTGTTGTCGTGTAAATGAACGGCTAAAACTTTGTAAAAAAAGTTGTACGTTTTTAGTTGAAAACGATGTCGTGTAAACAGCCCCTAAGGCTACAGGCAGGTGAGTTTTTTCAGGGTTGGAGCAAAACTCAGCAGGCTCTCTGGGACCGAAGTTGCTTACCTCTAACCATTACAATAATAAATACACATATGTGTATGGAACATTCAATGTAAAAAATTTCTAGCCTCTCCAAGTCAAAATTTTCTAGTGACTGATCACATCTAAATTTTTAAATTGGCCCAAGTGCAATTCTTGTTGCAATAGTCTGTTCAAAAACATTTGCTCAATGAGAAATAATACGTCAGACTAATTGAAAAATTTAGATGTTATCAGTCTCTAGAAAATTTTGACTTGGGGATGTAATTTTTTTTTACTGTGTTCCAGAGACTGCTTGAAGAACGTAGACATTATAATCGTGTATTTAATTGGTTTCATGTTTCATCTGTTTCTTCCCTGTGCCTATGTTGATAACGGAGAAATTCATCCGCATTTCATAAATTGCATGCTCTCCGGTTTACTCGTAAAACTTACAACCTCTGTTTTCTTCTCATGAGCTCCCTCTGTTGCTCTTGCTGAAGGGATAACATTATAGTGAGACAGGAGGTATCGCTCAAACATTGCATAATTTCGTGGAAATAGAAATGCTCACTCTTTCTAAAGAAAAGTCATCTTACCATATGATATTTTATCAATATTTTTCTAAATGTGTAAGCCTTTGGACTTAAAACATGTATTGCGTTCCTGTGATCACAAATAAATGGAAGCAGGTGCAACTGAATAGGTATGTGTTCTCTTTTCATGTGAAACGGTAATTATCAGTTTGATTCAGCATGATTGTTGTGCACGCCTGGCACACAAAAAAAAAAAAACTGTAACATTTTTATTGTAAAACATTTGTCAAATATCAATGCTGGAATCTTAAGTCTTTAAGTAAAGACTAAACATTCACTTAAATCATGCTCATTTTGCAATCTATTATCTAGTTTTCAGTCAGCTGTTAAAACGGTGGCGTTGTGTGACGTTTTTCTATGGAGGCGTATTAAGGGCAGGTTTCTGTGTAGCACTGCGGGGCGACCGGCCCAATAGTGGAAACACAACTTAGTCCTTGAGGTCCAAAGGCTATTGGCCCTACCCGACATGTTGTTAGCCTTGGCTCGCACTGGCTATCTACAATGGCTATCGCGCAGTGCCTATCTACAAAGACATTGGGAAATAAAAGCTTTTGCTTTAGCGTGAGTAGCTTGAGTGAGTGGTCAGCAAGAAGTCATTTGGCAGAAACTTTTATACAAAGCGACTTAGAGTACACTTAGGGCCAAAAAAATTATCCTGGAATAACCTGGGATTAAGTACCTTGCAAAAAAAAAAAAGAGCTGTATTCATTTTACCGTAACTCAAAACCATTCAAATTGTCCCTGACAGTAGACAACATGCGCTTTTCAGCAGTATACGGCTAATTGCGGTAATTTATCTTTGAAAGATATGAAGTGCTAGTCTGGATATCACCAGACCAAGCTCAATCTTTTAAGATTGAACATAGGTCAGGGGAGTCTGCTATGTATTTTCTACTGAACAAGAGGCGTGATCAACTATCAACTAAGAGGGTGAGCGCCGCAAAAGCTCCAGGCAGGCAGCGAATGTGTAACCAAATGTGTTGATCAGCGGTTTGCAGAAGCAGAAATGGAATCGAGCGATTTTTGCAGGTTGAGCAAAAAAAAACATGAAAACGATTTGTTTGCTTAAAAGAAGCCTTTGAGCATCGTCGAGAGGTTAAAAGGAATTGGACAGAGCCGAATGGCTCTGGAATTGGATTGGATTAAATCCGCCATTAGCACGCCAGGTGGATAAGCCAGTTTGTGATTGGTTCCCGCAAATTTGTAAAGGAAGCAGGATAGAAAAATAAACAGGTTTCCAGCCTTTCGCAGGGCGAAATCAAATCGCCATCAGATCAGGCTGGGTTTACCCAGTCTAACGAAGCGTGGCAGGTTAGAGTGTTTTGGATTGCATAAAATAATTAAGGAAACAAACAAATACATGGCAAAAGAAATGGTAGACAGCAGAAGAGGGGATTGGGATGATTTTTTATTAAACTTGGGACGCGGATGGCCGTTACTCTTATTTAGTTGAGTTCTAAATAAAAATCTGTACATTTATTCTGTTTTTTTTTTTTTTTTTTTCTGTCTATTTAAATTATATTTACAAACTCACCACACACAGTAATGGTCAATAACTGTAATTTGTTGAAAGCTATTTTTTGTTAAAACACCTATTTTAGCTTCAGGTTCTAAAAGGTTAAGGGGAAAACACTAGAAATGTTTCAGCCTAAAACTTTATATTAAGGCTATGTTACCACCTAACCAATAATTCCTCAGTTAAGATGATATTAAATGTATAGTTAATTATGCAAATTAGAGTTATTGGCAGAAACGTACCTATTGAGATTAAAACACTGAATAAAAACAGCCTGAAGTGTTGTGCATCCTAGTTTTGTTTGCACTCCAGCTGCGTCAGAAGCTCTTCTCAGAAAGGTATATAATGCTTTTCCCAGGAGTAAGTCACGTTAGCTTGTTATCCCCTTAACCAGAACCACTTTTTTCTGTACTTATTTCCACTTCAAAGGGATCCATTTTTCTACTTAATTCTGGAATTAGGCCAGGGTCTGTACCTCATGAATTCATACTATTCTGTCATGGAGAAATGTTGGAATGGCAGGTTATGATCTTTGAGAGCATGAGTGTGGTTATCACTGATTATCTAAGTACAATCGTTTATAGCCTCCACTAAATCTGCATTATAGATACTTTGACGGTCTCTCGGTTTTCAGACAACACAGCTGGAGTGGCGACCAGGCGAGGGGGGTTTCGGAGACTAGAGCAGAGCATGTACCTGGTACCGGTCGTCGTGGAGGACAGCGGGTACCCGATCCAAAGCAGCACTGGGACGGTGTCTGTGCGGGTGTGTACCTGCGACACAGACGGCTCCCTCCTTTCCTGCAATGCGGAAGCCGTGTTCTTTCCCATGGGACTCAGCACTGGAGCTCTGATGGCCATACTGCTGTGCATTGTCATTCTGCTGGGTGAGTTATACACGTTTGTGTCCAACAGAATATTGTGGATTATGGCAAGACAAAGAATAATGCATTTAATGTGCTAAATAGAGAATACATAAGCAAAAAAGCAGAGGTTACGTTTTTGTAGTCAATATTGTTTTTATTTATCATTTTATTTGGCCCAAGGACACAGACAATCATGGAAACAATACTACAAAAAGTATATATAAAACAAAAAGTAAATAATATAAGTATATGGGTATTTCTTATCTCCTAGAGGTGGATTTTTATTAAAACTAGCTGATTCTTTCACAAAGAACTTACACGACTTTCAAATGCCTTTATACAGTATACATTAAGGTTCAAAAGTTTGAGGTTGGTAAGATTCTGTCTCTCATGCTCATCCAGGCTGAATTTATTTGCTCAAAAGTACAACAGATATTATGTGTAATATTATTAAAGTTTAAAATGTTCTATTGTATTATATTTTAAAATGTAATTTACTCTTGTGATGGCCAAGCTGCATTTTCAGCATCATTTCTCTAGTCTTCAGGGTCACATGATCCGTCAGAAATCATTATAATACTCTGGTTTGGTGCTCAAGAAACATTTCTTATTATTATCAATGTTGAAAACTGTTGTACTGCTTAATATTTTTGTGGAAACTATGATAAAAAAAAATTCAGGATTGCCTGAATAAAAAGTAAAAAAAAGAAAAGAAAAAAACAAGTAGAAATCTTTTGTAACATATATATATATATATATATATATATATATATATATATATATATATGATTGTAAGTACTATTTTCATATAACTGGTTAAGAGATTACTTGTATTGTACTTGATTTGCTTTCACGTCACTCTCATTTACAATGAAGCACGTTTTATCATTTACAAAACATGAAAATATTTTTTTCATTTTGTATATTTAAGATACGTTAAATGCTAGCTATAAAATTAGCCTTAGCAAAACAAAAGATTATTTTTAAACCCTTTTGTAAATGTCATGTTTTTGTCATTAATAACAGCATGCAATTAAACACAGATGTGAGATGTGGAAATGTTAATGACTTTCAGAATAAAAATTACTTGTTGTACAATACCATACTAATGAAATAAAACAGTGAGGATATGAAAGTGTGTTTTTTGAGCCAAAGTGTCCATAGTTAAAGAAACACCCATATATAAATGCACTACATTAAGTACGGAATGTGGCAGGTTATGATCCCTAAAATAAAGAATAAAGACAATTAAAAAAAAAAAATGGAACAGGAGTACTGAGAAACGCCTGAGGAAGAATTGCAATAAAAGCACTGTACTGCAATAAGTACTAGGTAAGTGAATTCTGTAGCAGACAGTGCAGTGAAGTGATGTGCTTTGACTTCATATTTTCATTTGGCAGCATTACAGAAAAAAAAAACATTCCTTTATATGGCAACCACTTGGGGGAGCTGATGCAGAAATAATGATTCGAATGTGATAATAAATAGTATGTTCTAAAATACTGGAAAATTACAACATGAGAAAACCTTCCCCTAATAACACGTGCAGGTTGATTTATCCAAATTTTCCCTTCTGCTTCATGTGAAGGTCTGAATTTTTAGGTCTAATCTTTCATTCTCACAGCTGCGCCTGTGCCTCCCCGTCTCTTTCTCTCTCACATCTTTCTTTAAGCAGAGTGGGGCGAGCGAGTACTGTCTGCCTCAGAGGAGGGAGATGAAAGCTCAGAAAAACTACCTCCCCTCCTCTCACACAACCGAGGCACTACGATGTTGACAGACAGCATGTCAAAACTGCATTATGGCTACCCTCGGGCTGCCGTTCTCTTTAGTCTCATTTTGAAAACCCACGTCAGAACAAAAAAAGAAAATAGCTAATGGCTCTGGAACATGTGTCCACCCCTTTTTTCTCTAGTCTGTTGTCACTCAAAGGTCCTGTACTGTATGTATGTCAATGTGCATTACGCCACAAAACAAGTTATGCGCCTCTGGTGTCTTGCAGTGATGGTGGTGCTCTATATGGGCCTGAGAAAACACAAGAAGAAGGACACTCTGATGTCGTCTAAAGAGGACGTTCGGGACAATGTGATCCACTACGATGATGAGGGGGGCGGGGAAGAGGACACCCAGGCCTTCGACATGGGTACGTTACGCAATCCCAAAGGCATCAAAGAGACGGCACAGCTGCAAAAAATAAGATCAGACGATGAGCCTGATCTGGCTAGTGCGTGCGTGTCCAAAGAGGACAGCGAGGACATCAGAACCTACATCCATCATTGTCTTCTAGAGAACTCCACACCTCCGTATGACTCTCTGGTTACATATGCATATGAGGGAGAGGGTTCGGTGGCAGAGTCCCTCAGTTCCATTGAGTCTTGGGTTCTCGAACCCAAGGAGGATTACAGAAATCTCTGTGACTGGGGTCCTCGTTTCAAAACGCTGGCTGGGATATTTAAAGAGCACGAGTGTAAGGCTATGGAGAAGGTGGAAAACGAAGCACATGCCGAGGCACTAAAAGACAGACTGGACTGAGAGCATTTTAAGGAGCTCTGTGAAAAACACCAAGCTTATTTATTTCAGGCATGGCACTTAAAGGGACCGTCCACCCTAAAATGAAAATGGTCATTGTTTACTTATTCTCATGTCGTTCCAAACCTGTATCTTCTGTGTAAAGGTGCAGTCACATTAGAAAAATTGTTTGGCTAAATTTCACAATAGTGAGAATTTGTCAGTAGTGTAGCAATGTATGAAGTACAGTCCACACAGAAGTCACTTTCAAACTAAGCAGCTTTCTGTTGGTCAACATGTCGAATTTGTGTGACCAACTTGAAACTTTTGTGAAATCTGCATGGGGAAATATTTCGCCCATACGTGAAATTCCTGATCGTATGGATTCCTATTGATATGACTGGAGTGAAAGTCAGTCAAACAGGTTTGGAACGACATGAGGGTGAGAAAATGTTGGCAAAATATAAATTTTGGGGTAAACTGACCCTTTAAATGAAGAAGACATGGCTTGGGAAAGACACTTTGACAAGGCTGGCTATGTGCCTTTCCTATACCTCATGCATATTTTACACTCTCCTGTTCATTATTTAGGAAAAAACGTGAAACTGTAATTTTTCCAATTGCATTTTAATGTCTGTTTTATACTTCTCTAAGTCAAAGAACCAAAAAAGAAAAACCCTCTTTGATATAAAAAGTGCCTCGTGAACAGTTTTATTTAACTTTCAACTGTTGACAGTGTTTTTGCAATGATCCAAGAAAGGGAAGTCTATAACCTCTGTGTACATGGACTAAGAGGAGGGGGAAAAAATAGGATAAACATCACATTAAAAAAAGCGTCACCCTACTGGCTCTCCTTCCAAACATATTTACCAGCACTTAGCAGGAATTCTGCCAGGCCAATGCCCTGGACGTCACAGTCAGTACATCTCACAGATGCCCCATGAACACATCTGTTTAGATCGCCCTCACTAACTGCCCCAGACTGTGCTGCT
Organism: Scardinius erythrophthalmus; assembly: GCF_964197995.2. Classification (NCBI taxonomy): domain Eukaryota; kingdom Metazoa; phylum Chordata; class Actinopteri; order Cypriniformes; family Leuciscidae; genus Scardinius; species Scardinius erythrophthalmus. The sequence goes on along the minus strand of NC_138229.1, from coordinate 19,696,888 downwards.
TGCTTCCATGGCGAACGAGCCCCTCCAACCCTCTCCATGCTGTCCTACGGGCCTCTGTCACTAGTTTGATAGCCACAGGCTCTGTATGCCTGCTGTCTTTCTGTCTAACTGTTGTGGTGGTGCTCTGACATCCCCCTACAGCGATCCAACAGAGCTGTGGCTTACTCTAGGGCAGCTGATTCCAGTGATTCTGTATTGGCCAGCCGAATTTAGATTTACTTTTTTTTTATCAGTCTCTCTGATAGAGGAGCTAATGAGACCTCTTTGTCAAAAGTTATCAAAAGAGAATTTGAAATAATCTCTTATTTATTATTGAATATATTGTATAAACTTGTGTCTATAACTAACTCGAATGGAAACTTTGGACAATAAAGTTATTATATTTGTGATAAATGCTCTTTGCCTTTTCCCCCCTTGGTTCAGATTAGAGTTAGGCCTGTTACATACCGCAGGCCTAAGCATATTTTTATATTAATTATATAGATTTACTGTATATTTCGATTTTCTTGCTGGTCAGTGATGTTTAGATAGTGTAAAAATTTTGTATTTATTTTATTATGTACAGTATTACCCCCAGACAATTTGACACTTGACAGTGTCCATGCCTCAACTGCCAAATGACTTATCCTTCATAAAACTCATAGATGCAGTCACCTTTTTTTTTTTTTACTATATGCAAAGACATAGCACAGACTCAAAAAGAAATCCCTTATGTTAAATTCCATATAACACCAAAACCACATCAAACATGTAAACACCATCTGAGTCAGGCGCATCTTCAACAAAGAATGCAAAATCAAGCATGTCTGTTATAAGATGAAATGCTTTCTGCAGAAGAAGCTCAAGGCTGTGTGCAGTCTGAAGATGTCTTTGCAGATTCTGACCTACAACAGAGTACTGGAACAGACATTCCACATCTCTCTAATTTGAGGAATCGTTTTACACAGATCACCCTGCAATGCCAACCCATGAATCACCTTTAAAATGAATACTTAAGGAAAGGTAAAAACACATCTGTTTTACTAGGGTTAACAACTATGAATGAAAAAAAAATAATTTACCCTAATGTCGTTCCAAATCCAAAGTGCAATGCTTTTTTTTTTTTTAAATACTTTACCAGATTATTTTCATTTTGGGAAACTTTTACTTCACTACATTTCAAATCAACTATGTTTTATACCTTGTTATTTCGAACTGAAGAAATCTAAACCTGCTCCGAAATGTAACAACGCTGTCCACTTCATGATCGAATCATTCTTTTGAAACTTCATTTATCTTCGATGATCCTGTTGATTCAGTTCACAAATCACACAGAATGATTCATTTACAAATTGTACTGATCCAAGTGTAGCTATTCTTGAGTGAACAACTCACTGATTCATTGATCCAGTCGAAGTGAGTCATTTTGTTCACTAAATTGGGCACATCTGACTCTAACTGAGCAAAGAACCAGGAGTGATGGGATCCTCAGAGCTCGAGCGTACAGAAGATGCCTTAAAGATGAAGTTATAAACGCTGAATTGTCTTATTTTCAAGTATTTCTAAAGTGTTTTCATCTGTTTGCATGCATGCACATTTGAATCATCAGTAACTGCATCATTAAAAGATTGATAGTCTATCAGAATCAGAATCAGCTTTTATTGCCTAGTACAACTTGCACAAGGAATTTGTCCTGGTGCACAGGTGCATACAAATAATAAAAAAAGAAATAAAAATATGAATAAATATAGACATCTATTTTCAAATTTAACTGTGCATTAAACTGTACATAGGTGTAATGTGTGCAAAAAGTCACAGTTTGAACTTTTTGAAGATGCAGCATAGCAGACTAATGTGACTAATGTGATTAATGTAACGTGTATGAAACAGTTGCCGATGGATAGAAACTGTTTTTGTTTTGTTAATCAAACGAAACATTTGATTATGCGTAAATCATGCATATTCAATGTCTTCATCTACTAATTCTCCTAACTGACTAGTGATAAATTTGACTCTTTTTGTCCTCCATGTGAAAAAGACCACCATACAGGTAAAAATCATCTTGAGGGTATGTAAATGATGACAGAATCTTCATCTTTGTGTGAACTATTCCTTTAAGTAATATAGGTCATATTAATAAAAAAAAAAAACGAGAGACATTTGTCTTGCATCACGTGGGTGTTTTGGAGGCTATATTTTCCTTCCCTCCTCTATAACAAGGCCCCAATTCCCTTTCCAGCACTACAAATGCATTGTTTTCTGCAAGCCCTATGAATTCTAAGGAAGCGATTCAGTCTCTGCTGAATCACTCACATTCATTGCTCTAAATATGTCACTAAAAAGTTTCTTCACCAACCATCCGGGATTCAGAGGTAAGCCTCTCTTCTCGTCGCACTCTCTCTTCTCTCAGAGAAAGGGGCGGACTGAAAGTGTTCTTAATATACTGACACATCATGAGTTTGCATGAGGACAGTTTTAAAGGTGATAAATGGCTTTTTTTGCTTCATCTATGGAGAGGATATCAAAAACAGCACCGCGCTGAAGTTATTTGTAAGCTGTTTGATGTACATATCCGTCATCTAGTTGCAATAACATTTCAGGAGCTGTAAGAAACTTTGATGCATAATGAACAATTGGAGATGACACCTCTGTGCGAATGTACATGCTGCAGATTATAACACATCAAGGTACATGTGGGTTTCTTGGAATGGTGTTGATTGAACACAAGGATATATGTTAACAGCACCTCAGGTGAAACAGATATCAAAATAATTATATTAGTGACAAGTGAGCAACATTTGCCGGTTTAATTGGGAAGGTTGATGATGTCACGTTGATCTGCCACCCTTTGATCATCAGACAAATTAGTAAGTAGTAAATAAGTAATTTAGGAGTTTGGGAATCATGATGTTTTAGAGGGTTGTTGGAAAGATTTATGTATTGTATTACTAATGCATTCAATTGCTTAAAAAAAAAACCCTCTTGAATTTGTTTTGCTCATAGATTATATTTTCATATATCTTTCATTTTGATTATATTTTCTACCATATAAAAAACGCAAATGATTTCACTTTTGGTCGAATGAAATCCCCTCTGGGTTCCATTTAAAATAAAACTGCCACTTTGAAGGTGTCACGTTTGGTTTTGGGTTTTGTATTCACTTTAAATAACAGTTTTTTTCACTGGTACATACTGCAACATAAATTGACTTAGTGCCAGCAAACAATGTGTCTGCTTCATTGTATCAGAACAAAAGAGTCTTTCTTAACCTGACAAAGAGGGTTGCTTGTTAGTGTTGAAAAGCACACCATGTTTATTTTATTTTTTTTATTTTTTATTTTTTTTTACCTTTATACACTGACGTCTTTTTGTTTTGAAGTGAAAAGGTTTTTTCTCCCCTGCTGATTGAGTGTTATTTCGCTTTATAAAAAGAACCAATAGGATAGAGCAGATAGGCGGCTTACAAACCTTTATTTTGAAGCCACTGTTCTTTCCTGAAATTAATATTGATTCTTGTATCATAGCGCAACAGTTTCATTTAAGTGATGGAAGCGTAATACTCCATCTCCACCTAGTTGCTGCCAAGCACTACAGTATGTGATTCATACTCTCTTATCCCCAGTTAGGATATTAACAATAAAAATGAATTTCTCAGTAATTGGATGTGCGCAGTCCTGTCTTCATGTGTGTGTGTGTGTGTGTGTGTGTGTGTGTGTGTGTGTGTGTGTGTGTGTGTGTTACGTTTCCTGGAGAAATACACAACTGCATCAATTATTTCAGATCATTGTAAAATGACAGGTGTGTGTGTGTGTGTGTGTGTGTGTGTGTGTGTGTGTGTGTGTGTGTGTGTGTGTGTGTGTGTTGATGTGCAGATGATTTCAGAGAATAGTGGCTATAAAAGCTGTTAATCTTCTGTATTTAGCTGGATTTTCACATGTATTGGTCATTAAATTGGATCTTAGTCACAATAAAAGGCCAACACAGTCAGCTTAAACAAATAACACAGAAAAGGTTTCATGTCTTTATTGAAGATACTGTAAAAAAAATTGAGTACATCCCTAGGCTATTGACTTTTCCAACAGTTAAAGGGTTAGTTCACCCAAAAATGAAAATTATGTAATTAATGACTCACCCTCATGTCGTTCCAAGCCCGTAAGACCTCCGTTCATCTTCGGAACACAGTTTAAGATATTTTAGATTTAGTCCGAGAGCTTTCTGTTCCTCCATTAAAGTCAATGGACGTGTCACTGTTCACGTCCAGAAAGGCAGTACAGACATCATCAAAGTAGTCCATACGACATCAGTGGCTCAATCTTAAGTTTATCAAGCGTCAGGAATACTTTTTGTGCGCAAAAACAAACAAAAATAAGGAATTTATTCCACTATTCATTTCCTTCTCTCTGGGCCTCGTAGTGTTTTTGCGCAGCGTGTCTGTGTTGCACGTCACCACGTAGGCTCACTATTGGCCGACGCTGGTCATGTGTGATGCGTGATGACGTGCAACACTGCGCAAAAACACTACGAGGCCCAGAGAGAAGGAAATGAATAGTGGAATAAAGTCGTTATTTTTGTTTGTTTTTGCGCACAAAAAGTATTCTCGTCGCTTGATAAACTTAAGATTGAGCCACTGATGTCGTATGGACTACTTTGATGATGTCTGTACTGCCTTTCTGGACGTGAACAGTGACACGTCCATTGACTTTAATGGAGGAACAGAAAGCTCTCGGACTAAATCTAAAATATCTTAAACTGTGTTCCGAAGATGAACGGAGGTCTTACGGGCTTGGAACGACATGAGGGTGAGTCATTAATGACATAATTTTCATTTTTGGGTGAACTAACCCTTTAACTGGAGTCAGGAGTTGGCTAACCTTGAGTCCAATCAATAAGAATAGAGATGTTGGTGCCTTGCCTAGAACAAAAAAGAGCTCAGATCACTTAAGATTACAGTATCTCTAAAAGGCTTGATGTTCACCATTCCACCGTAAGACAAATCTTAATATATAATAATAATATATAAATGGACAAAGTTTAGCACTGTTGCTAGTTGGTTTCCTATACCAAGGTGACTGCAAGATTACAACACACTGTACTTGATGTTGAGAAGAATCGAGCCCGATCTCACGGGAAAACGTACAAATTCTACGAGGTGGCTTATTCGTACGAATTCATACGACCTGACTCGTACAAATTAGTAAGTTTTTTGCAAAATCGTACATATTTTACGAATTGGCCAATTCGTATGAATTCATACGAATGACCTACCCCTGACCCCGCCCCTAAACCTACCCATCACGTGGGTTTAGACAAATCGTACAAATTCGTACGAGTGAGGTCGTACGAATTAGTACGAATTAGCCAACTTTTTATCATTCGTACGAATTTGTACGAATTGGTCGTGAAATAGCGTTGGAAGAATCTCACACTCTAAAAAAAATATTCTGTGGCTTAGTAAACAACTAAGCCATTAAATAAAATAAATAAGGTAATTGGATAACAGACTGGTTGATTATACTTGAATTAGGCTACCTGAATGTTTAAATGTTTAATTTTTACTTCTAAAATGTTTGTTAAATGAGTTTAAATGTAGGCAATATTGTATACATGTTAAAACAGTGTAAAATATGCTGTATTGCTGTACTCATTGACAATAAAGGCCAATGTCATGTATACTGGTGGTTGTATGAAATACTATTTTACAAAGGTTTAGAGGAAATAAAAAAAGTTAATATTACTAATAAATAAAAAAAAGTTAATATTACTCATAAATATAGTTTTTTTTTTAATGTTTAACTGTTAAATTATTTATACTCAATTTTATTTAATGTACCAGATGCAGTTACTCGGATTTACTTTTACTTTTTTACTTGCATTTACTCAATTCATACAGTATATTTAACTGATTTCACGGTTTTAAAATTTGCTAAATTTATTTGAGTGTAAAAAAATGTTTCACCAAAAAAATTGAGTAAATCATAGTAAAATTTTTTAGAGTGCAGATTGTCAATTAAAGACTTGTGGAAATCATGAAAACAACTCTGTCGACGGTGAACAAGATTAGTGTTTAAGGGGGGGGGGGGGGGGTACAATGGTGTTTCATGTATTCAGAGTTGTTTACAGTGTTAAAGAGATGGCTTCTCATGCTAAACATTGCCAAAGTTTAAAAAAATATATTTTGGACGAATAACGGATAATTTCTGTGCCGAAAATCTTACTTCCGGCTTGGTACAAGTTTCGGCTGTTTTTTTTCGATCGTGGATCTAATGATGTAGACGAGAGTGGAACTCCTTATATGAGCATTTCTCTCGGAAAAGCGTGCCCGCGCACACGTCGACCAGAGGAGAGCGAGACCGCGCACATCAACGCGCTTTAACAGGAAATCATCGGCAGCGCTGCAAAGGTTTTATAAACAAGGCCCAGTTCGACGCCGGATTTGCAGATCGTCTAATGCTTAAGGATGGAGCAGTCCCAACAATAAAGGTTCACGGTCGTGCATTGAAACCGCAGGCAGTGAGTAAAACTGCTTCAAATGCCTGTGTGTTGTTAGCTATCGGCGCTCCGCCCACACGGCACGCCTCCAGCCGCTCGTTTTTTCCAGAAAGACTCGGAACAGCCTTTCTTTTATAAATATAATAAAACTAAAGACTTTTTGGAGATATAAAGGATGCAATATTACTCTATAGGTACTCAAGATTAACATAAGATTGACTGAAACTGAGTGTTTTATCCCCCCTTTAAAGGCAGGGTAGGTAGTTTTTTTTCTAAAAAACTTTTCCCCAAATTTGTCTTTATATACCAATACATAATTAAAATGTAAGTACTCTAAAAAGGAGACTACAAATATAGAGTGTCTGTAGTCCTCTCGTGGCTGCAATAAACACAGCTACTTATTTCCATTTGGAACGAATGAATGATTGGCTGGGCGACTGTCACTCTCCCTCGCTACCATGGCTACCACCCCTGCTGCTACAGGAGCTGCCCACATGCGCGAACCCGTTTGACTCGAGGAGGCATGGAAGCTAGGAAGAATCACAATTATGGCAGAGAAAGAGCAGTCAAAATTCCCAGTACCTGCATATACAGTCAGCGAAGGCAAACAAGGCAAAAAAAGGAAGACAGTATTCGAAAAGGCTGTGACCAAAAAGTCTTTGGATAAAGCAAGAAGTCAGATGAGAGTCAATATCGGCCAACAGTGCTTTCATCGTGGAAGCTCTTAAATGCAAAACACTATATGTTATGAATCTTACACGAAATTCACCTTCATCACAGTGTAACTGATGGTAATGGGAAAACGTTTATCAATGCAACCTGTTTTTAGCTTTGCCTTATGTTACTAGCTCGATACCGAATCAAACTCAATATATTTTAAACTTTACCAGTATCGATATGCTAGCTTAATAGTGAGTACTAACAGCCATGTTAGTTGTTTACAGTATATCCATAATGATAAAGTTAGGTATTTTATTACATGTGATTCTGACATGATGTCACTACATGCGCTGCGCTCCTCTCCGCTCAGCGCTGGCAAATGCGTCCTCCTCCAGCTGAGAGGTCGCGTAGAAGGGAGGGGGTGGGAGTGAATGGAATAAGTAGCTGTGTTTATTGCAGCCCTGAGAGGACTACAGACACTCAATTTTTATACTCTCTTTTTCAGAGTCCTTACATTTTAATTATGTATTGGCATATAAAGACAGTTTAAACAAATTTGGGAAAAAGTTTTTTAGAAAAAACCTGCTTACCCTGCCTTTAAAGAACAAAATTGTTCCACAGTGGTGCAGCGGAAATTTTATCTGGACAGAAAAATAACTAATAAAATAAGTTGTTTGGGAAAAGACAAAATGCTATGCATTGGCCCTGATTTACTGCCTCAGGGTCTGGACAGCTTGCTATCATCGACAAAATAAAAATGTTTCCAAGTTTATCAGAACATTTTGCAGTATAATGTAAGGATGTATGTCTGCCAATTTAAGCTGAAACAGAAGTTGAGGTAATGCAAGAGGACAATGACTCAAAGTACTGGAGTAAATCAACAACAAAACATCTACAATAGAGGAAAATGCTCCTTCTGGAATCCTCAAACAGACTGAGATGCTTTGTCATGACCTCAAGTGAGCACAACACACACTTGACAAATCAAGAATATTGCCGAACTGCAACAGTTTTGTAAATAATGGTGTAAAATTACTCCAGACTGTTGTGCAGGTCCGAACCGCATTTACAGGAAACATTCGGTGCAGGTCATTGCCGCCAAGTGAGAGTCAGTCCATTAAATTTAAAGGCTCATGTATTTTTTTCAACCTTCTACTATGAATGCTGACATTGTGTTCAATAAAATCATGAAAAAGTATTATTGTGTGTTAAGCAGACACACTGTTTTTTTTATTATTATATTATTTTAAAGCCCCGCTGTAGTCAATAATTATATCCCTTAAAACTCATCTTTGATCACTAAAATTACATATTTAAACATTTTTTCCTGTGAAAAAAAAAATCTTCATACCTTAAATAGCTTGAATGTAACTCTACACCCTTGCTTCATTTAGTATACGTGTAAGCAATAAGCTACAAGAGGCTGTGCTGTATTGTGAATACCAAAATACCCATCTCGGCAAGTATTCTCTTGGTTATGTCATAAGTGAACAGTTGAGAAAGAAACTGGATGTGTGTCAGTATATTCCATCCGTGTATTCGGTCTTAAACTGACAGCAGTCTAATATTCCTGCGGTTGTCTGTGTCACTTAATTTTAATAAAACAAAAAATAGAGATTTAACAAAGATGAACCTATATTTAATTTCTGCAGTGAACAAATGGTGTTATTTTACATTTAGGCAGCAGCTTGTAGGATACGTGTGTTCTGTAAAGTGTGAGTACCAAGCAGCATCTCCAGGTGCTCCCTTGAGAACCAGATCAAAAAAGTTATGTGCCCCCCTGCATACAGCAGGGCTGCCAACTCATTCAGCATAAGACTCACGCAATTAACACTTTTCACACGCTCTCACGCCACACATCCATTTTCTCACGCAGAGAAAAATCGCAAAGCAAGAGGACACTGAAGCCTCGTTCATGACCGCCATGTCGCTAGTCTCTGTAGCCTACTGTGAGGTATAAGACTGTGAAAATACATAATTACAAAGACTACAAACCAAAAAGGTGCACATGTGATGTCATACCTTTTCCTCAATGAATGAAGCTAACTTTACTGAAGCTAACGTCTGTCATTTTTTCTATAAGGAGATACATATCTGGGATGAACATAGCTAAGTTCTGGAAGAACGAGATAAACCAGGGGGCCAATGTTTCAGAAAACACTGAAGCTTCCCCGGGCGCCGCCATTGATTAGCAGACCATCACCTGCTGTTAGCATTCCATTGACTCCAATTCATTTTGGCGTCACTTTGACAGCGAATAACTTTACATATGAGGCGTTTAAAGACTCCATTTGTCCATTATTTATTTCTAAAGAAACACGAAAATGTATAAAAGGCTCCATTACCTTGTATCTTACGTTATGGTCCTGTAGCATCTGGGCTATGAATCATTCTTTCATTTGTTATGAATTGACAAATTCTGACTCTGTGTTTCTGGACACGTTCTTTCATTCCGGACTAGATCTTGATAACATGTGCTTTCTCTCAGGAGAGCTTTTAGACCGGTGAGACATTCATTGTAACTCACAGCTTTGGTGCCTCTAGGTCTGCACTTGTGACACCTTTAGGGGATCCTTGAGACACTCCAGGACTTAAAACTAACCTTCCTGCTCCCCCGGTGGCGAGCTTCAAAAGAATTCCAAACCCCCTCTCTCTCAGCCAGAGAGATACTTTCTACGTGACATTCCATACACACACACATACACACCAATGCACACGCACATATGGACATTAAACTTAGAATATAAGCATGTCATATGTATATCATATATTCCTGTGTGTTTCCCAGTTTATATTCGCTTTGTTCTTCTAGGTGAAGGAGTGAACTTATAAGTGCTCATATTTATGCATACTAATGTAACTTTGTATTCCCACGGGTTTTTCTTGCTGTTCTTTGTATCCATTTAACAGTAAAATGTATTATTCTGTGTGTACCATCTTTCTGGGTAGAAATTACGAATTCTAAACGCCGTAATAAACTATGTAGATGAACCATCCGACAGGACAAACGATATTTTCCCACTCTGAAATCTCTGAAGGTGGTTGGTCCACGTACGCGAAGTAGGCATAAACTAAGCCCCTCCATAAGAGACTGACACAGAAAGTTTTTCTAAAGCACTTCATCTATGAGAGGTTTCCTGTGCATAACTCCTTGAGGAGTTTCTCCGTTTTTCTTTTCTTTAATCTTTGTCTTTATTTTCGTCTTCGGACATTTCCTACGTTCAGTGAAGTGAACAGCCGGCAACTTTAACTTTAAGTAGAACCTTTAAACTTACCGCGGGTCTGCTCGCCCAGGAAGCAACGAGAGAACACGCCCAGCTCCAAAAGACCGACACATGCGCCTTCTTTCCTCAGCAATACAAAGAGAACCATATGCAAGTATTAGCTTTATCAAGTTTTAATGATTTGATTTCTTGTTGTCTGTCTCAAAGGTTACCTTGTCTGTGATTTTGCCATACTGTGATCTATCCCTATTCCTCTCTCACTCTCTCTCTCTCACTCCCATTTCGTTATTCGTTTAGTCATGTATTGTTTTTACTGTTTGTATTGCTATATACGCATTTACTCTGTGTGAATCGTAGTTATGTATTCCTTAGTTTTGCATGTATTGTTTCTCTAGATAATCTAGATAAACCAAGAACAATTGTGAGAACTCTGTTCTTGGACTTCTCTTCTGCATTTAACACCATACAGGTTGACAGACTGGTGTTAAAACTCATACAGCTGAGGGTCAACCCTTATCTGATTCAGTGGTATACATCATTTCTCACAGATAGAGTTCAGAGAGTCAGGGTGAATAAAACTGTGTCGTCTGAAATCATTACAAATGTCGGAGAACCGCAAGGTTGTGTTAGTTCCGCCATACTTTTTACATTATATACTGACGACTGTCGAACGGACATGTTAAATCAGTATATTTTGAAGTACTCTGATGATACTGTCCTAATATCTGTGTTGAATGACTTAGATAGTTCTGAGGTTCATCAACACGGTGTAAGTAAATTGATTGAGTGGGGTGAGAATAATGCTCTTATCATTAATGCGAGTAAAACTGAGGAGATTGTATTTGGGTCAACGGCAGATATAGCGCCTGTCTTTATTCATAAGGAGGAAATTAGACTGGTCAAGACATATAAGTATTTTGGAGTGCCATAGATGATATGTTATCTTTGAAAGATCACATTGAGACCCTATGCACAGTAAAAAGACAAAGCAGAGAATCTATTTTCTTCGCCATCTTAGGTCTTTTGGAGTTAGAAGCTAGATTCTTCTGCTGTTTTTTAGGTCTGTGATAATGAGTTTACTGCAATACTGCAACTCTAGTTGGTATAAAAGTCTGTCGTGTTAAAAACAAAGGTTTTTAATCAATTAAAAATCTGCTCAAAGATAGTAGGTCAGCCGCTTGAGAAGCTTTATGACTCAGCTTATCACAATAATATTCACAGGTTGGCTGACAATATAGCTTCTAATCCCATGCATATTTTGCACAAAGAGTTTGAACTACTAACGTCAAAGCAGAGGTATAGAGTTCCCAAATTTAATAAGGTGAAGCTGAAACACTCTTTTGTGCATTAGGCAATCCTAGTGCTGAACAAAAAAACCTAATCAGAGATCAAGACTTGGGATGGTGGGGTTGATGGATAAGTGTATTGAATGTATAATTGTGTGGTTTGAGTGAATGTCAATGTTGAATGTATGTTAAATGTTGTGGTAAACATGGATACTGTCATTTAAGAAAAATGTCAGACTTCAGTCTGACAATAAAGTATAAAGTATGTAAGTAAGTAAGTATTAAAATCCATTATATCCTTGATTGCCTTTGTCTAAATGCTCAGATTACAAAGTCAATGAGAAGTACGATTCAGCTACAAAGCTTTTATTATTTACTACGTTGAGTATTTTAATTTTATAAACACAGGAAAATTAATGTTCACAGCCAGAAAATTAATCTTTCTTGGAGTTTGTAAGAAGGGTACTTTTATTGATATTTGATAAGGAAGTCTTACATAAAGTTTGTGGGAAAAACAGTATGTTTAGATAACTGAAATTAATTCTGGTAAAAGTCACCCTGACAAATTGATCAAATATTCCCTTTTTGGGTAATTTAATCGGTGTAGACGATAAGCAAATCATATTCATAAACTCATCAATATTCCCTTCATCTGAGTTAATTATTTCCCAGAAGTGATTGTCGCTACAGCCCCGTAGAAGCAGTTTTTGTATAAATAGGCTAACGATTGCAGCATAACCACACGACTCTCTGTCGCACAGTAGAGAAATTACCATATGGACAGGAGGAGAAGCTCGCCGGACAATCGGGGGACGTGGAGGCAAAATGACAAAATAATTAATCGGAATTAGCAAAAGTTGCTCCTGCTCCTAGCTCATGGACACCTCCTACTCACGATCTCCGTCTCTGCAAGTTTCGGAAGGGAATGATTCAGATTTCTCTTGGCACAGCTACTAGAAGAGAGACGGGTTGCTCACGTCACATCTACGTCGTCAAGCTCAGTTTGAATCTGCGCAGTACGCTCGGCCATCAGGAAGTGAGTGCTTCTAATTGACTTCACTTTTCTCCGTTGAATCCAATAGGGTCATTGTGTCCATTTCTTTTACTGTCTATGGATGAAACACGCTAAGGTGACAGCCATGTTGGTGACGTACATAGTGCGAGACGAGAGATGTAGTTCATTGAGCGATTTTCACATAAAACTAAATGTTACTCTTCTGTTTTATGACAAACTGCGACTTTCTTGACTTTCATAATTATCTTTTAAATTGACAAACATCATATGTGTAATTCAGGGCACAGTTCAGACGGAATAAAAAGATAAGTAGTCTCTCGCCATTGACTACCATACATATTTTTTTCCGAAATAAGGTTCCATGAGCCGGAAGCGGAGGGGGGGGGGGGACTTAGGCTCTCTACTGGTAGCCTAGATTGCACGTCTGTCCATATCTTTACAAAATACCATCACAAGTGATATAACTATATTATTTTAATTTGACTAAGAATTAGGCTCAAAATAAACAGTATAATGTTGGGAGAGTGTTTTTATATTACCACAGCAGTGTTCAGTGGATTAAATAATTTACTAGAATAACGATCGATCAATCAACAAATTAAACTCACTCATACTGTCAATAAATTACCTAAACGTCATTCGAATTTGACAAATAATCAATTTTCTTGTCCCTATAGTCAACATAATGCAGGGGAAACTGTAAAATGCATCATTAAATTACAACACTCGAACTATAAATGTATGAATTAAGCTCACTGAGACTGTCGACAGTTTCTTTTACATGCACCATGTTATTATATCCATGTAGCCTATGTGGTTACAGTCAAATAATATAAAACAGTGAAATCGCCCTCGAACTCTTCTTACTTGCCTGCACTCGAGATTGTGACATGAGCTGAGCTCCACTGAAAGTCTTCTTTCCTATTGGTTGTCGCTTGCGCAAATCGCATAAAGTTGAAATTTCTTAACTTTTGTCGCGTGTCTCGCGTCGCATGACACGCCCACATTCTGTCGCCAATGTTCCCTCGCAAAACGTTTGCGTTCCCTCGCAAAGATATTTGCGTTGGTTCCAACGAAAAACTTTTGCGTTCCTTCGCAAAGTTATTTTGCGTTCCCACGCAAAACCTGTTGTGAGCTCGGCAGGGGCATGTGTCGTAACCCTCCCCCCCTCCTCCCGAATATGATTGCCCCCCCCCCCCCCCTGGTGCCCCCCCAACATCATTGGGCTAGATTTACTGTCAACATGACAATGCCCAACGCCATTAGATTCTGACATTCAGAGTTGAGAATGAAAAGAGGACAGAGTTTTTTTTTTTTTTTTTCACAACAAAACTGTGGTCCAATAAATGCAGTGCCATATTTAATACCATCTATATTAGGGCACAGGGCATTGGAAGTTTACACATCAATGGTGTCCCACTGTCATATACACTGCTTTTGCACATTTTATAGCCTATTATGAAAAATATTCAATAACTTCATTGTAACACACCAATTAGTTGACACATCACTGCTCTGATATTGGTTATACAACAATTAGTTTGTGAAGTATTCGCACATAAAAAATAAGTAGGCCTATTCTTTACACAAATTATATTGTTATTGCAGCTAATAGTTACAACCATAGCTTTTGCATTATATTTGCTTACTGAATTTGATGGCATTACACTGTATAACAGTGTGAAGTTATTGATTTTTTTTTTCTAAAAAGGGTGAAGTCATTGATTTTGTTTCATAATAAATCATAAAAAGTATGCATTTTTATGTAAGTATGCAGTATTGTAGTGTAACCAGTAACACTCGGTCTCTCACACACTGTCGCTCGCTCGCGCAGTTCGCTTTGCTTTTGTCCAGTCCGGCGCCTCATAGTTTTGTTGCTGCTGCGATCAAAGCGGAGCGCAGCATTGGCAAACTCGAGCGCACGCCACGGTCAAAGTTAAAGGACAAGTTCGGTATTTTACACTTAAAGCCCTGTTTACAGATCGTATCTGATGAAATAGAACGGGTAAGATTAAAATTTGGACACATGCTCCTGTCCCGAGAATTTTAGGTTTATTTCGCTTCCCCCCCACCCCCACAATGGATGTCTATGTGCACTGGAACATTCATTCCTAAAACACATTAAACTTTCATTTACAAAGACGTGAAACTCACCGAGTGGTCAGGGGTGTTCACTGGTATGTTCACTCAAAAATCGCTGAAAATGATGCATTCCAACAGGTTTTATCGTAGTTTTTGTCCAACTCCATTGACTTGTATTGAAAGAGCTGTGTGAGGTACGGTATTACTCCGCCGCTTCTTCTTCTGCTTCTTCTGTGTATTCAATGAAATGCCAGCGGTTTGCTTGCAATTGGCAAAGGTGCATTATCGCCACCAACTGGGCTGGAGTGTCTATTATTCAAGCTCTCAACGGAAGAATCTACGGGTGTGAGACGTTTGGAAAAATAGATCCACAGTTTTACAACGAATGGTAAAACACCTGTTGGAATGCATCATTTTCAGCGATTTTTGAGTGAACATACCAGTGAACACCCCTGACCACTCGGTGAGTTTCACGTCTTTGTAAACGAAAGTTTAATGTGTTTTAGGAATGAATGTTCCAGTGCACATAGACATCCATTGTGGGGGTGGGGGGGGAATGCGAAATAAACCTAAAATTCTCGGGACAGGAGCATGTGTCCAAATTTTAATCTTACCCGTTCTATTTCATCAGATACGATCTGTAAACAGGGCTTTAAGTGTAAAATACCGAACTTGTCCTTTAAAAATAGTTCAATTTTTGCCGCTGCGCTCTATGACGGTTACCCGCGCGGCCAATAAAAACGGGGCATCTAAACAAGCGCCCTGGCCAGCGTAGCGCAAATCTCGAAGGTAAAATTATGCCATAAAGTATTGCATGCGCAGGGTAAGATTTGTGAAAGTGTACATAAGATTGCAAGCGTAAATTAAATTTGCATGCGCAAGAGAAGATTTGTAAAGGTGTAAATCGCCTTTCAAGTGTAAGAAAAAAATATTTGCAGCATTTCACTGTTACTCCTAAGTGTAATTCATGTATTGTGAAGCTGCAGCTTCATGCTAACGCAAAATAAATATGATCTGTATTCCTCTGACTTCCATTTTTCCGCGCTTACACTTTTGGCACGGTTTTTACGCTCATATACGGCCAAAAGTATTGCAGGCCCGTGAACAGCAATTTGCGACCGAAAACAACAGAGTTAGGAACTGCAAAACAGATTCACTGCATAAAATCAAACTTTGTGTAAAAAAGAATCTGTTGCAAATGTCTAAATGTGTGCATAGGGCAACAAAGTTACCGAAATAACCCGATTTGTACAGTTACGTCTTTCTTTTACCTGCGCTTCCAGTTTTGGCACGATTCTCTCACTCATTGAGTTTTGCAAGCGCGAAGAGGAGGGCGGGACCACCTTCATCATTTAGCCAATCAGATGAGCTTCTCGCTGACTCTAGGTTTACTCTTATCTGATTGGTTCAATAAACACGCCAGTCACCAGAACACATCTTTATCTTCATTTGGCTCAGAAACCTTCTGGTTGCCGAAATGGTACTTTTAATGCACACATACATGTTAAATAAATAGATAAACAAATAATAAATAAACAAATAAGTCATGATTGCTTAATAAGCTGTGCACCATTAGGCTGATTAAAGCTGACTAACATTCATACTGAATTTCAAGCTGGTGTTAACGTTACTGGATTGAAATTTGATATTATATAATCTGTTACACCACTGAGCAGATGTTAAACTTTACAATCAAAACATTTAATACCAATTCTTTATGTAATAATACAATTCTGATGCAGTGTTTTTCACATCATGTCTCTTTTCGTGGCATTTAACACTCAATTACATATTTTGAAATATTGTCTTGGTAGCACTGTCAATATTGATTCTGATTTAGATTACTTTCGTGTGACTGATCAAGCTATTATATGTAGCTAGTATAAATAACAAAATGCTTTCTCTGTGTCCAGATTTGACTGTAATGAAAAACTGATACTAAATCAACATAAACTCAACTTTGACAAAAAGTAACTAATTATGTCTGAATAAAAACCCAGCAACAGGGAATATACAGCATCTTGATATATGTTCATATATAGGTCTATACAGCCATCTAGTGGTTACACGATGGCATTGCAGGTAATAAATGGTGCATAATTTAGAGATGCTCTTAAATACACGAAAAAAATATAATTGTAACATAATAATAGTGGAATCCTCCCAATCAGTAGACAGGTGAAATTATGCATGCAGTAGTTCAGATACATTTTTTTTTCTTAACACACCAGCTCGAAATTCAGTATGGACTCATATAGTCATCCTAATGGTGCACAGCTTATTAAGCAATCATGACTTATTTGTTTATTTATTTGTTTATCTATTTATTTAACATGTATGTGTGCATTAAAAGTACCATTTCGGCAACCAGAAGGTTTCTGAGCCAAATGAAGATAAAGATGTGTTCTGGTGACTGGCGTGTTTATTGAACCAATCAGATAAGAGTAAACCTAGAGTCAGCGAGAAGCTCATCTGATTGGCTAAATGATGAAGGTGGTCCCGCCCTCCTCTTCGCGCTTGCAAAACTCAATGAGTGCCAAAACTGGAAGCGCAGATAAAAGAAAGACGTAACTGTACAAATCGGGTTATTTCGGTAACTTTGTTGCCCTATGCACACATTTAGACATTTGCAACAGTTTATTTTTTACACAAAGTTTGATTTTATGCAGTGAATCTGTTTTGCAGTTCCTAACTCTGTTGTTTTCGGTCGCAAATTGCTGTTCACGGGCCTGCAATACTGTACTTTTGGCCGTATTTGAGCGTAAAAACCGTGCCAAAAGTGTAAGCGCAGAAAAATGGAAGTCAAAGGAATACAGATCATATTTATTTTGCGTTAGCATGAAGCTGCAGCTTCACAATACATGAATTACACTTACGAATAACAGTGAAATGCTGCAAATATTTTTTTTTCTTACACTTGAAAGGCGATTTACACCTTTACAAATCTTCTCTTGCGCATGCAAATTTAATTTACGCTTGCAATCTTATGTACACTTTCACAAATCTTACCCTGCACATGCAATACTTTATGGCATCATTTTATCTTAATATCTCTGTATCTAAAGGGCTAAATTGTATTTCTCCATTTAATAAACGAACTATTCAGTCAGATGGGTATTTGTTGTGGAAGAAATACAGTTACAATTTCTAGCATTTTATCCAAAATGTAAGCTCTTTTTAAACCTTGAAAACACAACATCAAAATTCAAGCATTTTCAAGGATTTCAAGCACCCGTACGAACCCACATTCAGAATATATGTCAGCATGTTTGCTGCATGTGCACAGAATAATGAAAACAATATTCCCGCTGCAGAAAATACTCATATTTTGCATTTGATTATGAGATGGCATTAGCATATTGAAGAGGCTAGCACATTTCTGCTTGCACATGAGAAGACAAATATATTGCTTGATAATACCAAAGCTCAGAGTCCTCCATCCACTTCCCATGGGAGTCATTTTCATTTCTCCGCAAGCTTTTTAATCACCCCTTGTCCCCTAATCAAGTTCCTTTCCATCAATCTCAGCGGCACTATTCCTCATCTCCGCCGGAGCCCACCGAACCAGCGCTCGCTCGCCAGATTTATGGACCATATAGAGCAAAGGAACCAAGCCCCCCAAAGCCATGGTGGCCATGACAACGGTAACTGGAGATGACAAAGTGGTCTTTGTTTGAAAGGTTGAGGTCAAGGTTCTCATTTCGCTTCAGTGGAAGAAAGTCTTTGACTGTCATGGTCAATGTTCTCTAAGTCTGGTAAAAATTGATAATGGCAGTTGTAAATGGAGATGTTGTTAAAGAGCCTACCTCTATCTCGGTGACTCAACGTCTTGTCAATCATCTTGTCTCATGAATCTGCATCCAAACTCTCATTTTACAAGAAAATATATATATTTTTTTTTGGTATTTCTTTAATATCAGTATTCCATTGATGTTTAGTTGCTGTCATAACACTCATTTTCAGGTGCCATTCTATAAGATATAACAAGGCACTGTCTCTACTAAGGGTCTTATACCTTTGAGGGAGACTTAGAGTCTACAAACCAATTAAAATCTTTTTGTCGTGGTCGTGATGTGAAAGGTTTCTTATCTGCCACTTCACACAATGGTGTCCTTAGAAAGAATGTCTTACACCACTGACTTACACATGTCAATCTGTCTCATGTCTGACGTGTGTGAGCTGAAAACTGGTTGTCTCCTCCACTTCCCCACTGCGAGGGTGGCCCATTTCTTACTGTCATCATTAGACTGTTTCCTCTCAGAATACTGCCACTCACCTTGCTCTTAACCCTGTATCCCCTTCCATTTTAGTTTGCTATTAGCACTGGAGAAATGCACATTCATCTTCATTTGCACACCTCTAAAAAGCAGACTAATCACATCGCTGCAATTATGCATGCCCCTTGTATATTTTCTGCCATTTAAAAGAAAGAACTTTAAAGGGAAATCAGCTATAAATGCCTAACCATTTACTGCCACAAAGACAGAAATACCCAGGGTTCAATCCAAACATGTTAGAGTTTAGGCATAAGCAGATTGTCACTTGTACTCCAAAAGCAGCCACATACACTCTTAGAAGAACAGGTTAAATATTGGAACATTTTTTGGATTTAGTTTAAATTAATTAAGTTTCAATTCGTTTTCAATTTTAATTACATTTTATGAATTAAAAAGCTCTTAAACATAGTTTATCACTAGACAATTTTGAAATAACATGTTAAACAGTAAATCATTTGAAACATTTTTCTCTATAGAAATAGAGAAATTTTCTATCTTCTTTAAAATTGAGTCAAAAAGAGAGAGACAGAGAGTTAGATAAAATTATATAAATAAAATATGTTCATACATATTTTAAAAATAATACATTTCTTTAAACATTCTTATTAATTGATCAAATTTTATTTATATTTCATTTATAGTTGTAGTTATTTACAAACTGATCTATCTATCACAGGACAAGGACAATACAGCTACATCAGATGGTGTCTCTCTCCAGCAGATATCATCCACATTCAGAGCACATGAGCGGGGATCCCTCCACACCGCTGCTCTGGAGCCTGAAATTGTTCATTCCCTCAGGCAGCACCTTCAGACCAGCACATGCTGACTGCTATTGAATAGTACAGGGTACAGTTCTATTTACAATTTTGATCATCCAGCATGACATTTTAAGGTTCCGCCATCAAGTACGGAGCAAAACTCAAGCAGAACCATAGGATCCGTCATACGATTGCTTTGTAATTAATGGTATCTATTTCTCCAGAGCTGCTCTCCTCTCACATGCTATTGAGTGGCATTGTCATTTTTATTTTTTTTTTACCCCAGAAACCATCAAAATTGCTTGTTACCAGCCTCGCACTTCCAGGTATTTCTGAAAAGCAAGGCGTGTTGATTATGTCTGCACACCTTCCATTGAAAACACCATCTGGACTTTCTGACAGCCCTCTCTACAAGGCTTCATGAATCACTGGTGCTAATTTATTTTGACCCCAAAGCTCTCACACTGGGGTTGCATGGTAGTGATTCTGAAAAACAGGTGCACTAATGATGAGAGTCGCATCAGCCTTGCAACTATATCTCATCTGACCTCATTACAAGTTTGTCAAGACTTTTGCCTTCATATGCCCAAATCGGTTCAGAGGTTTATATGAAAACAATATTACAGAATGGTAACAATTATCATAAGATAATTTAACAGACACAATGCCGCATGAAAGCCATACTAAATAAACCGGCTCTGTCTCACCTTGTGCTGCTTTGCCTCTTTTTATGTAATTGTTTACTAATTGTTCTAGTGCCATATGGTACTTTTTGTCTTGATATTTTTTTTTACTTTATGGCTGTGTGACAATAAAGCTCTCTTGAATCTTGAACTGCAACAACAGGGCAGCCTTCTTTTTTAAATTTATTTATCTCACATTTTATTTATAATTTATACTTTTTGTATTCTTAAAATATTAATTGTATACAATCTGCAATTGCAGCTTAAATGTATTTATGGCTTCTCTGTGCAGAGAAGTGCCTGGACAAAGGCACCACTAATAATACCCCTAAGTACAGTATCTCTAATTTTGTAAATGCAGCTTTTTGTGGAAAATAACATGGTAGAGGTTCTTTATTAATCGTTCTCTGCAACAATAATAATGATTTTACATGAAAAATGCTTGATGCAAGGAACTCACATTAGTTTAAAACTATTTTATTTAAAATGAATTATATGTTATCATTTATAATCTTCCAAAGTTTGACAGGCTACATTGATTAGTATTTAGATAAAGCTGTAATGTATCTCTTCTGCAGCACTCAAGAGAATTCACCCATTAAACAAATATATAAATAAATAAATAATAAATAAAAGCCCTCCCCTGCTGAGTATGTTTGGCACTTAAAAAAATTTCTGCCATTTAACTTCAGTAAATTCTTCCCTAGCTCGAAGAAGAAACCATAGCGCTAAATGTTCAAATTAACAGTTGTCTGATATAATCATATGTTTTTATGATGTCTCTGTAAAGTAATGCATACGGAGTAAACTTTGAGAGCTTTCTTTGCTTGTAAGAACTTCCTGTGAATAAAGAGATTAATTTTAGGCTTTTTAATGTAAACTGTCACCTACAACACAACCAATTTAAACAAGTAATAATAACCTTTTTTTTCACCTTCATGATATGATTAGGCTAAAGAGTTATAGAGATTAGGCTATAACTGTATTATTTTGTTCAGAAAATGCTGATGATATTAATTGCCTTGCCATTGATAATTAGCAATGTAATTATAATTTATAGCTTATATATGGTGAGCTAAACAGGCTAATGAGACACAGCAGTAAGCAATCAGGGATACCTGGCAATGGGTTATGGGAAATGTAGTTTGATTGAGTGGCAATCCAGCTGGTGATCATGACAAATATAAATCAGGATTTAGTGCTTTGTGCATTTGTTTAATTTAACATACTTTTTATATATTTGAATTGTAATATTATTAATAATAATAATAATAATAATAATGATAATTAAAATTAAATGTTTTTTAAAAAATCTGAATGGCTACCAGAGCCGTTTCTAGGCTTCTATCAGCACTTTTTTTTGTATAGTCTATTAATATAATTTGGTAACACTTTATTTTGATAGTCCACTTAGACACTAACTATAAGTAACATTGCAACTAAATGTCAACTAACTCTCATTAGAGTATTAGTTGACTATCTGCTTAATATCTTAACACTTTATTTTGATGGTCCCCCAACACACGTTCTACTGACTATAAGTAACTTGGCAGCTACAAGTCAACTTATTCTACTAACCTGAACCCTAAGACCTAACCCTAACCTAACAGTCTACTGACAGTCTACTAACGGTCTACTAATACTTTAATTAGAGTTAGTTGACATGTAGTTGCAAAGTTACTTATAGTTAGTAGAATGTCTAAAGTGGACTATCGAAATAAAGTGGAACCTATCATTTTTTTTTCATCAGTACAGAGTCATTTACAAGCTGTACATGCAATGTAAGAAACGATTTAATGCGTAAGTAAAGTGTCTGAATGAATCACACGGAAAAGTAAACAATTTCAGATCTTTCTGCAAACCTGCTTAAACGATTAGATAAAAAATGATTTATTCTCGAATCTGACATCACTGTTTCAGATTCTAAACAACTGATAGAAAACACATAACAAGACTGTTGTAATATAGTCAGGGAAAATGTTTCTTAGATCGGCATATGGTTATGTACATAGACAGATAAGGATTGATCAGTAATAAAATAATCTCATCCTGTCTCACCCTGAACATGATGCAAGCAATTGATGGCAGCATTTTCATTTTCTGGAAAACACCCTTGAAGAAATAATGCAAATTTTAGATTCACACTGATGGTGAAAAAGAGTTGCAGATATGGAGAAGAATGGAGGGACATAGAGAGGAGAGATAGAGAGGGATGAAGAGGAGAGGAGAGCGATGAAGGGAGAAAGAGTCATAACACTGAGTGGATCACAACACTAAAGAGGAACTGGAGCATGGCAGAGTGCAGAAGGCTGTGCTCCTTCTCTGACATTTTATTCCTTATCAGCCTCCTCATCATATTCTGCCACGGGTGGACGCAGTTCTCAGTGAGCTGTGAGCTTGATATACACAAGTGAGGACATAACCTTTCATGGACAGAGTGACAGCAGAGAGAAAATTCCTCAGTCGGGGTCCCTGGAGCTTGTTACTCCCCTCCACACAGCTGGAGGCACTGCGTTCAACATGAGCAGGTGAGGCATGGGACTTCAACTAAGCACAACTCTGACAATCATATGGCCAATATTTATCTTTTCGAAAACCCCTTTGGTGTGATTTTGTAATTTAGTTACTGGAAGTATCTAGGGATAAAAATAAGGTTTCAGGCTCAGTGAAGATGTGTAATCGCAGCAAAGTTGTTTAATTACTTTCCTGTCATATCCATTCGGGACCTGAAGCTTTAAGCCGGCTGGATTGCAGTAGAAATTGGAGCTCTGTGGTTGACAGCAGGCAATTAAGCGTCCTGACTCAATCCATATCAATGGTAAATATGAGTTAGTGATCAGATGTTGCTCTCAAGGTGATTAGGTCTCACCAAATCTCGATGTAATAGTTGTATACACTTTTAGTGCGTCTGCATACTTTGTTTTGAGTACATCATGGCAGTTTTAAATAGGTTTCAACTTTTAGGAAGTTTCTCATGCAACTTTTTTTCAAGTGCAATTGTTGCTGCATCCAATTGTTGCATGTTGTTTGCCAGTATCCATTCTCAGGTAAATGTCCCTTTGAGGCCATCTGTCAAGTGAACGCTTGTGTGTGTGTGTGTGTGTGTGTGTGTGTGTGTGTGTGTGTGTGTGTGTGTGTGTGTGTGTGTGTGTGTGTGTGTGTGTGTGTGTTCTTGAGTGTGAGTGTACATGCCACATGTGCACATGCATATCATGGCTCATTAGTTGTGAGCATTCACAAACACCCACAATACAACACAAGCTGACTGCCAATATGGCTGCTGTTGCTCAGGTGTGAAGTGAATTTATGTTGATGATACGGGAGTTGGGTCTCTGCCAAGCAATATGGCATCTTGCAGCTGTGTTCAATTTAGAGGCAATGTCTTTGAAAGAGTGAGTACCCAAAGCAGCCCCCGGCTCAACTTCTGCCTCAGACAATGCAATCTGCTGCTATCTTCATTCGGTGAAGCACAAAGTTTGTGTCCAGCCATATTGCACAATTTATCAGCTAAATCATAGAAAAAACATTTGATCAAAGATAGACTGAGATGCTGAATTTCGTCGGATAAATTTAGCATTTTGATATTTTGATTGACGCAATGATAGACTGACAAATGGATTATAAAGAGTGAGAGGGCAGCCAACGTGTGGTTTATTGATATACACACTCATGTTTTCTTTTCCACATTGTCAAATCAGACCTACCTTGATGCAAAACATATCTCTTGGAACATATCTCATTTAATTTTTGTTAGAGATTAATTATTGAGCCAGTATAAAACAAAAACAAATCTGCATTAAAATTATGTATTTAAAACTGCATAAAAAAATATTTAGTTTATTTATGTGTGTGTGTACTGTAGTGGCAAAAAGTTATCCAGAGGGGATTGGTTTGGGGATGTATTTTTAATGAAGTTCGAGGTATTCAAAATACGAGGATAATATATATATATATATATATATATATATATATATATATATATATATATATATATATATATATATATATATAATATTTTAAATATAAGGGAAGAACAAAACACTAAACTTGGTTAAGGTATTTATTTATCTGACTAAATTATTTGGCAAAAAAGTTAAAAGTACAGCTACAAAAGACCAGCATTTAATTAAAATATATTTATTTTATTTATTTATTTATTTATTTATTTTGGTAACAATGAGAAAGTCTTTACTGTCACTTGAACGCATAAAAGTATTAATTTCTTAAAAAAATATTTTCAATATATGGAGGAATAATAGAGGAACAAAATGGAGGGGGAAAATACATTGTGTGGTTTGTTATGTGGATTAAATGAGATTTTATATCTTTGCAAGGTAGTCATTTGTATGTGACTTTTTATAGAGAGTCAGGTTAAGTGCTACTTATTTATCAGTTCCCTACAAAGACCAATGATCTCATATCGCACATCATTCATTACCCTTGTTGTCTCATTACATTTGGAGGTTGTGCCACTATGAGGCATTGTGCTGAGAGGAAATGGGAACGTATTAAACAGGGTATTGTCAGCACACTCCATCTACCCAGTCTGAATGATATGAATAGTGCTTTGGGCATCCAAGTGGAGCATATTTTTAATAAGAAAACAATGCGGCTTTCTGTTTTCACCAAAATGCTGTCTTGGAGCATTCTGGCATGAAGCGCATCTTTGAGCTAAATCAGTAGCACAAGAGTGAGGTGTCATGCACAAACATGCTCTGGAGAGGAATCTCAACACATCTGTGGTTGCCTAAAAATGTGCAGATATTTATTCTGGTTGGAGGGTTCAAGACATGATTCTGAAATTGCAGCTGAGCAGATAATTCATGAATTCTATCTATCTATCTATCTATCTATCTATCTATCTATCTATCTATCTATCTATCTATCTATCTATCTATCTATCTATCTATCTATCTATCTATCTATCTATCTATCTATCTATCTATCTATCTATCTATCTATCTGCCTGTCAAGCCAACATTTAAAGTTTATCTTGATAAACTTTGCTTTTCTTTTCTTTTGAACTTCAATTAATTTCAATACTACATCAAAAAAAAAAAAAAAAACACATTTGGATTGCAGTTATGCACTGTTTGCTACTAGCATTATGTTGCTTAGCATTACATCTCACCTAAATGTATGCGAAAACCAATATACTTCCACAGAAAAGTAATTTCCACTGTCAGTATCTAACTGTTGAATGTCATCTGAGGCTTCCCCTTACCAATAAGACTTGTGGTTTAAACGCAGATATGGGAGCAGCCTTGTGGTCCATGGAAATGAGGTGGTGCTGATGAATGGCTGTGATTAGTGACTCTGAGCATGTGGTTTTATGGCCTAGCAGCTTCTCTGTTATCACTTAAACCTGAGGCAAGATGCTTCATCATGGGCCCGGAGCAGTTGACAGGTCTCGCATAAAACAAAACAAGTATCCAGTGCACGCTATAAAACTCAAAATTATCTGGCCAAATAAGCCGCTCTCACCTACAAGCCCCCTGAAAAAAAAAAGACAATTATTTTCAAGGAGAATGAAAATGAGCTGACAGGTTATAGTTCTAAAGAGGGCCATATATTAAAATAGCTATGCGCATTTTATGCTCTGCCATGACAAAACCTAATCAAATTTTGCAATGCTACTTGAGTTTGTACTCCTACTCAATCAGAGGTCACGAGCATGGTCACTTCAAACAAATAACCGTATTTCAGATGCCGTGGACTGTATGTTAATAAGCTTGATACTAACTTATAAACAAAAATATCATTAACAGTTTTCATAATATTTGAAGTGCCTGAAAACAAGCACCATTCTAGGGTCATTAGTCGTGCATTTTGTGTAAAAGACATAGTGCGCATGTTTTGCGCAAAATATTGGGTTTCATTCTAAATAGTGTGGGTAATTTGATAGTATCTGAATAGTCAAATCTCAGTGTGATGCAGTTTATACAGTAAATCATGGCTTAGCAGATGTCTGAGAATTACTCCCTTCATTCACTTTATTTAACAGGTTTTGATTAGTGGACTGCGTGGGGTTCCCCTGCTTTTATGAGGTGTGGTTAATGTCGTCTTTGTGTTCTCGATCAAAGATCTTTCTGTGATTGGTCTAGCAGGTCTAGAAGCCAGTTTAGTTCAACACCATCCTAGAGGCAAATGTCCATTCTCTCAGTTTCATTTGGCATGATAAAACATTGATTAAAATCTCATTCGCATAAAGGTACAATTTAAATAATAACTGCATTTTAGCTTTATGAAAAATTCCTGAATCATCTATGTCATACAGAATATTGTGGAAAATGTTTGGTTTATTTTGGATAAGCAGAAATGTGTCGTCAATTAACACTTACTGCACCTGTGTTCTGCCAACTGTATAGTGTTAGTGCAAAATATATAGTGAGTGCAAAAATGTTTTTAGGTAGTATATTTAACATTTTGACAGCAAGAAACAGCTGAAATATGAGAAGTGCCAAGTATTTATTTAATGTGGAAAAATGTTGCTGAAGTATTTAGTTGTTAGTCATTTAGCAGCACTGTATATACAAAGTGACACTAATTGCGAGGATAGCAGAGCAAATGCTGCATTGCAAATGACGTCTTATCCATGCTAAATAGTGGAAGGAAGAAGCTAAACTTGCCTGGAAAGAATCTGTGCACAATCTTTTCTGCTATCATGAAAGATCTGGATGATCCCTTTACTGCTTTTCTTTGCTTTGCTTCACTGTGGAAGGGAAGAAGTGTACATTGAGCTGCCTCAACATGTTCAAGCCTTCCATGACAACAAAAATCAAGAGAAAGGGAAAGAACAACCAGTTACAATCGAGTTGTCATCCTTGCATGGTGGTGTAGTCACTTGAGACTGGATAAAGCATTTCCATGTTCCCAACCAGCAGTTGCACAAGCAGCCCTGAAGGAATTCTGGACTTCTTTCATCTTGGTTGTTTTGTTGCATCAGTGGGAAGATTCAGTTAACTTTAGCACTATCTTTTGAGAGAACAATACCTGAAACAGGATTTCCCATGCATTTTACTCTTCTCTGTGGCTCACTTTAAAACACTTTACAAAAAGAGTGTTCTTACACCAGTCTGTTTGTAAAGTTTGTGGCCTGCCCACAATATAAAAATTACCCCCAAGCTTCCCAGTGGTAAATACTTTCATGTCCAATTTTTAACCAGGAAACTCGTATTTACAATAATTCCGATAGCACATGAAGGCAGCATCAATTCAACATCTGTCTAATGAAGAGCAAATGGGTTGAAACAGCCCTTTGTTGTCCAATTCAAAATATTTAAAAATGCAAGTAAATTTGTTAACCTTCAGAATTGTGTTTCATTGCGGCACCCTCCATTATGTAAGTCCTTTTTTGCAAAACTTTCCTTTAAATGAAAAGCTCAAAAAGTCAGTAGAAAAATGTTATATTTCTCTCTCAAGAAATATGCTGATGAGGTTTATTAATGGGAGCACATTCAGGAACACGCTGAAACTGATTAAGTGGATTGAGAGGAGGAAATTACTTAAAACAAGAGTAAAATGTCAAATTTGCCATTGGAACATGAAGCCAAAGAGAAGAGTCATTAGCCCCTTAGCATTCCTGTAAAATTTGCCCTAAAACGCCTAAAAAGGCATACCCAAAATAAATTGCATGCTGTTCTTGAACCATTTGGAGTATATACTGTACATGATTTTGGTCTCTTTTGAAAGGGGACACTTTGAAGCAAATTTTTTTTTTGTTTCCTACAAACAGATTACTGACTAATAGCAAAACATTATTATTATAAAATGGAAAGTTCCAGTCCTGGATGCTGATTGGTCAATACAACATACCATGTTCTATTCCACAACATAGTATCCTCCTGTTCACAATATTACTATGAATCTCCTATAACGGATCTTTCATTTTGCTGTACGTCAGGGTTCTGTCACTTCGGTCTGTTTTTTCTTGGTTTGGTGACAGAACTCTGACACTCCTTCTGTCTTGTCGTTGTGAGCAAACTGTTCTGAGTTTGCTTGGGCCACGTGCTTTTCTGTCCGTTCTTAGCTGTCTTGTGTGCGGAGCATTGTGTTCAGATCCCGGCACTTCGGTCTAGTTTGGTTTCGATTCACCCATTCTCCATGTGATTGTCTTCTGCTGTGAGCGCACAGGATGAGCATTTGCTCATTCTCATGTGCTCTGTCTTGTTTTGTGAGCCTGTGGTTTCAATTTCGCTCGGGCCATGTGCTCTTCTGTCTGTGTGTTTTGTTGTGTGTTGTGTCCCAAGTGGCTTGTGTTTTCATCAGCCACGTGCTTTCATGTTATGTTTTGTCTTGAACTGTGTAGCGTGGCTTGTGTTTTTCATGTCATGTTTTGTGTGAACACATGGCTTATGAGTGTTTTCCTTGTTAGTGTCTTGTTTTAGTTTGAGCTTGTGGCATGTCTTGTATGTTTCCTTGTGCCATGTGCTATCCAGTCTGTTGTCTTAGTATTGTCAGTATTGTTTTATATTTTATTAAATAAAAAGCTCATTATTTACTGCGTCTGAGTCCTCGCCTCATCCCTCATCCCTCTACCCCAAACCCTGACAGAACGATCCGGCCAAAAGAGGACTCAGCAGAACAATGGGCATCTTCCTGTTCCCAGCTGCCTGTCCTTCAACTCATCAAATGGTGGATCAACGCAGCAAGCTCCTTTCCACAGTCTGAAGGAGTTTGCTCACCAGTTCCTGTTTGTAGCATCATTAGCGACACAGTGCTAAAGGAGATTTTCAACAACAGCTTTGATGAACCCGTCTGTGCTTGGGAGATGGGGATGCTAGGTATACTATCAGTCGTGTACCACTGTGGAGAAGTAGGTGGCCTTCCTCCTCTTGGCCCTCCCCCACTTCCCCTCACAAGCTGCTACGTCCCCAGTCCTCCAATGATCCCTTTGGGGAGAGGGAGGAGAGAGAACGAGTCCACCTCATCTGCCACCAACCAAGAGCTGGCCGAGCCCACTGCAGCTCACCCGGCTACATTCCTGGCCGCTGTGGCCTTTCCTGAGGTGCCCGAGAGCACTGCAGCACTTCATGAGGAGGTGGAGTGCTACTGTATGAAGCTTCCCCGGAGGCGGCCATCTATGTGATGGCTCACCCTCGTAAGCACAGGAGAAGGAGGGCTTCTGTCGCTTCCCCAACTCCAGTGGTCGTGGAGGACCCGATTCTGATGGTCCTGAGTCCGGTGGTCCAGGAGGATCCGACTTCGTATGTTTCCCTCTCATGTGTTTCCCCTGCTTTGTTTTAAGTCAAGTCTGTTCTGTTTTCCCTGTCGGGTTAGTTTTTGTTTTTTTGTTTTATTTTTTATTAAATATAAAAAGCCCATTGTTTCCTGCATCTACTGTATGTCCTCGCCTCATCCCTCAACCCCAAACACTGACAGTATAGTAACATTCTGCAATGCCAGAGACTAATCTTCAAGCGTAACAATAGCACTTAATGAATTTGCTTACTAAAATTTAGTTTTGAAGAAAATTTGTCACACCAGCTCCAGACAAACAAAGACACTCGAATCTGTCCTGTAACTATAGCTAACATTAAAACAGCATGTCTTGGTTCTGTGAAACATGGCACAATCAATGGTACTCACGTTTGTAGCAGAAACAGTGCAACCTCTGTGTCCATTTTCAGGCCTTCCTGCTTAAGCCTCTCCAGCGCTGGAAAGCTTTTCTAATATTAATACTGGTCCTAAAGCTCTTGCCTGATCATAAACCCTTCTTTTTCTAGTGACAATTCTCTGACCTTTTCTCTTTTGTTATGTCTCTCAGCCATATCTCTTTCTACAGTCTTTCTTCAAATCTCAGTGTTGCTCACTCTCTCTCCTCTTCCATCATGAGTGGACACACACCCTACTGTTGATTGGCTACAAGTGTGTTGTGGTCCTTGGTCCTATCCACTTTCAACTCTCTTTCTTAGAAATCGCTTACTGCACCTTTACAAAATGTAAGTTATGTGCTAATGAATATCATCATTGCACAATGGTTGTAAATAAACTATAAATGATATGGGCTACTTGAGTAACTCAGCAAAGTGAATGTAGAGCTGGTAAATTTGCTTTCATGCTAGAGGTCTACACATTCATTGACAAGAGCTCATGAGGAGAACAGGCTACCATAGCAACAGCAGTATGTAAGCTGCCAGATGCACACTCCTATGCAGCATACTAGCAGAATTCACACTGGTCGATCTCATACGAATTTGTACGATTTGTCTAAACCCACGTGATGGGTAGGTTTAGGGGCGGGGTCACGGGTAGGTCATTCGTACGAATTCATACTAATTTGGCATCTCGTAAAATATGTACGATTTAGCAAACATCATATGAATTAGTACGAGTGAGCTTGTATGAATTCGTACAAATTAGCCACCTCGTAAAAATAGTTTGGAATACCACATGTGGAATAATATTCAACCCCATTAACCTAAACCACACAAACCCATCTCTACTCCATCCAACTGATGCACACACACGCACAGAACTGCAGATATTCAAAGCGGATGACAAAGGCCTACAAAGCAATACGGAGCTGTATTACTGAAAAGACCTTAAAATGTGAAGTGCACTGAGGTGTGCATTCATCCCCATTTCATTCTAACTTAAACCTTCACTGTTTTTATTGATCGCCCTGCAGTGGATTTATGGTCATCCAGACACAGAAATGAAATCTAAGAATGCCTCTTATAGGCCGTCTGTTCAGTTAAATGGTTGTTGTGTAATGGTGAAAGACCACTTCTGCTTACCTGTCCAGGTAATGTAAAGCTCTGATAGATTGATCCACTTTACAATTTCCATCTAGAACTTCTTACAGACAGTTTATCAAACAATGTACTGTAACTAGCAGATGTGTAGGCAGTTGCATAAAACACACTGATGTATCTTCTTTTTACAATTAGGAGTAATAATTATTAATTTATTTAATAACATAATAAATAATGAATCCTGATTTCATTGCCAACAACCATAAATGCAGATTTTGAGAGCATTTTATGATAATTGTAGTTGCCCTTAAAGGGATAATTCATCCAAAAAAAATTATTCTGTTATCATTTACTCTGTAACGCAGTGCGGTTGAGGCAGAGATGAGGCAGGATCCAAATGCAGCACACACTTTATTTAACGGACCACAAACTATACATATTAGACTGGATACATGACTCGGGACTCGGGAACAGGATACGAGACCAGGAACAATCAACATCAACGTTAACGTGCTACAGCGAACTGTAAGACATACAAGAACTCACAAAGACAAGGCTGAAACACAGGGTTTAAATAATCAGGGACAAACGAGCTAGACAAGATAACAAGGTGGTGTGGTACAGTAAATCAAAAACACCTGGGATAACTAATAGACAAGACAGGGAACCATAGAACCTGACAGGACACAAAACCCACATCGTGACATACTCATTCAAGAATTTAACTGTTTTTGTCTAAACAATGAAAGTTAGTGGGGAGCAAAATAACATTGAACCCCACTGCCTTTCATTGTATGGACAAAAAAAAAAAGACTAAGAAAAGTAGGGTTTATGATGTTAGAGGCTGTGATCTTTAGCGTCCTTGTTAGCGTGCCTGCCTCCCGTGCCAGAAACGCTGAATCCCGCTCGGAGCAGTGCGAGTGTCCGGAGGGATACATTGGTGTCATGACCTGGATGGAGTAAGGAGTAGGGGAGTGAGTGTAACGGAGGCCAGCTAGTAAGAGCTGTGCAAGTAAACCTCACTCCCCCGGCCTCAAGAAGTGTGCTATAGGCTGCAGCCTTTAGCATCCTTGTTAGCTTGCCTGTGTCCCAAGACACTGTAGCTATATGACCAAACATCAAATCAGGTATCTGACAGATCAAACATGCAACTGTAAAAGGAAATAATCTTCCAGGTTGTGAGGAAAAACATAATTAGATTTTGCTGTGCAGTTATTTAGTGTGGATTCAGTTCAAGAGTGTACAAACAATGATATACTGGTATAATATTTGACTGCTGGTCATTTTGAAATGCTTAAATGAATGTGCATGTTACCCTTTGAGAATATCAATACCGCCAGTTCACAATTTATTGCTTCAGAGTTACCAACACAACATTCATAACAGCATCAAGAAGTTTAGATGCAAACCATTCTTGAGTAATAAGGGCTTGATTTAGCCTGGGAGAATTGAGATTTCACGAGTTCACACTTACAAATAAGTCAGATAGAATAAATGCGTATATGAGATTTAACGAGTTCACACAAATAAGTCAGATAGAATAAATGCGTACATATGAGATTTATCGAGTTCACACAAATAAGTCAGATAGAATAAATGCGTATATGAGATTTATCAAGTTCACACAAATAAGTCAGATAGAATAAATGCGTATATGAGATTTAACGAGTTCACACAAATAAGTCAGATAGAATAAATGCGTATATGACTGTGGCGAGGGGGGCGTGGTTTTGCGAAGTCTGTAGCAGGAGAGAAAGGAGGGGGCCGATCGGTGAGTAAGTAGGTCAAGTGCAAAATGATGAACACCTGTGTCTGATTGCAGTGATTGGCGTGGAGAGACCGGATATAAGCCAGCGTTCGGGAGGAGGGGAGAGAGAGAGTTGGACTGAAACCTCACGGAACGTTATTGCCTGTTTGGAGTGGAAGTTGTCTTTTGTTTTGTATTTTTGTGTGAGCTGTGCGTGGCACGGTGAATGCGCTACGTGCGCCCTTTTTGTTTATTTACTTTTGATTTACAATAAAGTGTGAGTGTTTCAGTCACGCCGACCCCTGTCTTCTTCCTTCCTTACCCATACGAACATTGAACCTCATTACACTGGTGCCGAATCCCGGGAAGGAAGAAGATCGCCGCCTCTATGCAGACTCCGCCAGGTACGCCATTTGTGGACATCATTCAATCGCTCGCGGGTCTTCACCAGGAACATCACCAACATCTGCTGGCCATAAAAGAGGAGCAGGACAAACAGTTCGAGGCGCTCCTCCGTGGCCAGCATGAAAACCGCGAGCTGTTCCGGAGCTGGATAGACCGGGAGGTTAGGGCCGTCCCCCCAACATACAAAGACTCGTCCTCGCCGATACCTCTCAATAAAATGGGTCCCCAGGATGATCCGGAGGCATTCCTGGAGCTATTTGAGAGGTCGGCTGAGGACCGGGGATGGCCCTCGACATGATGGCCCTCCTGATACCCCTGCTGTCAGGAGAGGCGCAGGTGGCCGCTCACCAACTGCCAGTCCAGAATCTCCTGGTCTATCAGGACCTCAAGCGGGCCATTCTTCAGCGGGTTGGCCGGACTCCAGAACAACATCGGCAGAGGTTCAGGACACTGAACCTCGAGGAGTCTGGCCGACCCTTCATCATGGCCCAACAGCTCCGGGACTCATGCCGCAAGTGGCTGATGGCCGACGGAAGCGACGTCGAGGAAATCATCGACCGTGTGGTACTGGAGCAGTTCGTGGCGCGGTTGCCACGAGAGACCGCGCAGTGGGTCCAGTGCCACCGCCCGACGTCGCTGAACCAGGCCATCCAGCTGGCGGAGGACCAAATGGTGGCGTGCCCGGGGGTCGGCGAACCCCTACCATCCGCTTCTCTCTCTCTCTCTCTTTCTAACCCCCCTCCTAAGCCCTCTCCCCTTCCCAGGTATCGGGGAAACCTTCCGCCGAGGCCAGCTCCAAGGTGGAGGACAGGGGGAACCGCGGAGCCGGTAGCTTCCCCCAGGCCTCTTCCCCGGGGAGGGGGCCCATCGAGGGGGGGATTCCCTCCACAGGCTGCGCTACCTCTCTCTCCACGCCAATCCCTTGACCCGCTTCCTGCCACTGGAGCGGCGGGGAAGCCCGGGCCGGCTTGTTGGCGCTGTGGGGACCCGGGTCATTTTATCGACCGGTGTCCGGTGATGGAGGTGGGGACGCTGATCCGGGTCCCCGACGCGCCGCAAGCTGCCCCTGATCAAGCTGGCCTGTACCAAATACCTGTGAGTATAAAGGGGGGTACTTTTCAGGCTCTGGTGGATTCAGGCTGTAACCAAACCTCTGTCCACCGAAGCCTGATTCAACCTAAAGCATTGGATAATGGCCGCATGGTTAAGGTACGGTGTGTGCACGGGGAAGTGGTGAATTATCCGTTAATGCCTGTGGATATTCAATTTAGGGGACAAAAGCATAGTGTGGAGGTGGCGATTAACCCGCACCTCCGGCATCCGCTGATTTTGGGGACAGATTGGCCAGCGTTTAATGAGTTATTGGGTCACTTATGTGCGGATGCTTCTTGGGTAAAAAAAGATAAGAGGAAGGTGGCGATTGCTCAGTTGGGAGAAGCTGATCCGGAACCTCTGGGTACTGGTTCAGGGGAACAGAGCGCACTGGAGAGAACCATCCTCACAGAGCGCGATGATTTTCCCCTGGAACAGTCCCAGGATGACACGCTCAAACATGCCTTTGATCAGGTTCGCTCTATCGACGGCCAGCTTCTCCACACAGACCAACCGCTCACCTATCCGTATTTTACAATCATAAAAGATAAGTTGTATCGGGTAACCCAAGATGCCCAATCAAAGCAGGATACAACTCAGTTGTTGGTACCTAAAAGCCGTCGGGAAATGCTTTTCCAGACGGCTCATTCTAATCCAATGGCAGGGCATTTAGGACAAACAGCGACACTTAACCATCTCATGGCCCGTTTCTTTTGGCCGGGCATTCACGAGAATGTACGCAAGTGGTGTGCGTCTTGTCGTGAATGTCAGTTGGTGAATCCACCGGCCAACCCAAAAGCACCATTGTGCCCTATTCCGTTGATGCAGGTCCCCTTCGAACGAATTGGTATGGACCTCATCGGGCCATTAGAACGGTCAGCACGGGGACATTGCTTTGCTTTAGTCCTGGTGGACTACGCAACGCGATATCCTGAAGCAGTTCCGCTTCGCAATATTTCCGCAAATAGTGTGGCGAGCGCTCTGTTTCAACTAATCTCCCGGGTGGGAATCCCGAAAGAAATTCTCACCGATCAAGGCACGGCGTTTATGTCACGAACGATACGCGAACTTTACGGATTATTGGGCATTTAATCGATCCGGACCAGTGTCTATCACCCACAAACAGACGGGTTGGTCGAACGATTTAACCGCACTTTGAAATCCATGATTCGAAAGTTCGTACAAGAAGACGCCAAAAATTGGGATCGGTGGTTAGAACCCCTCTTGTTCGCTGTACGGGAGGTCCCGCAAGCCTCCACGGGGTTTTCCCCCTTCGAGCTTCTCTATGGGCGTCAGCCCCGCGGGGTGTTAGATTTTCTTAGGGAGACTTGGGAGGACGGACCTTCAGCTAGTAAAAATGAAATTCAGTATGTCCTGGACCTGAGAACAAAACTCCACACTTTGGGGCGGCTGTCACGGGACAATTTGTTACAGGCTCAGGACAAGCAAAGTCGGCTGTACAACAGGGGGGCTAGACTGCGTCAATTCACACCGGGAGAGAAAGTGCTTGTATTACTTCCTACCTCTAGCTCAAAATTACTCGCAAAGTGGCAAGGACCTTTTGAGGTTACACAGCGAATTGGAGATCTCAACTATGAGGTAATACGAACAGATAGGGGCGGGGCACATCAAATTTACCACCTCAACCTGCTTAAAAAATGGTCTGAGGTGGAATCAGTGATGCTGGCGATGGTGGTGAGCGGAGAGGAGGATCTCGGTCCAGAGGCGAATGTCAAAACGAAATCTCTCGCCCTGGCCGCTGGGGGAGACCACCTCTCACCATCCCAGCTCACTGATGTGCATAATTTACAAGCAGATTTTGCTGATGTGTTCTCGCCCCTGCCTGGTCGGACGGACCTCATTCAGCACCACGTTGAGACAGAGCCGGGTGTGGTGGTTCGCAGCCGGCCGTATCGACTGCCAGAGCACAAAAAGAAAGTTGTGCAAAGCGAATTAGAGTCGATGCTAGAGTTGGGAGTAATAGAAGAATCTAACAGTGACTGGGCGAGCCCGATAGTTTTAGTTCCTAAAACGGACGGCTCGATCCGGTTCTGTGTAGATTACAGGAAGGTCAATGCTGTGTCGAAGTTCGACGCTTATCCAATGCCAAGGGTGGACGAATTGCTTGATCGGCTGGGTACTGCTCGATTTTATTCGACATTGGACTTAACCAAGGGATATTGGCAGATCTCCATTATCCAAAGAAAAAAAAGCTTTTACCACGCCGTTTGGGTTACACCAATTTGTCACTCTTCCTTTCGGGTTGTTCGGGGCTCCGGCAATGTTTCAGCGTCTGATGGACAGGATTCTCCGACCGCACGCTGCATATGCCGCTGCCTACTTGGATGATATCATCATCTATAGTGGTGACTGGCAGCGTCATATGCAGCAGGTGCGGGCTGTCCTGAAGACGCTGAGACGAGCTGGGCTCACGGCCAACCCGAAGAAGTGTGCAATTGGGCGGGTGGAAGTAAGATATCTGGGCTTCCACTTGGGTCATGGACAAGTGCGTCCCCAAATTGATAAGACAGCAGCGGTTGCGAATTGTCCGAGACCCAAGACCAAAAAGGAAGTTAGACAGTTCCTGGGGCTGGCGGGTTATTACAGAAGGTTTGTGCCTAATTATTCGGACCTCGCCAGCCCGCTGACTGATCTAACTAAAAAGGAGGTACCAGATACGGTCCAATGGACGGAGCAGTGTCAGCGGGCTTTTACCCAGATAAAGGCTGCTTTATGTGGCGGACTGCTCTTACATGCCCCTGACTTTTCTCTCCCTTTCATCCTACAGACCGACGCGTCGGACAGAGGGATGGGCGCGGTCCTGTCCCAGGAGGTGGAGGGTGAGGAGCGGCCGGTGCTGTACATCAATCGGAAGCTCTCTAAGAGAGAGACGGTGTACAGCACCATAGAAAAGGAGTGTTTGGCCATCAGATGGGCCGTTCTCACCCTCCGCTACTACCTCTTGGGACGGGAGTTCACCCTCTGTTCGGACCACGCTCCCCTACAGTGGCTCCACCGCATGAAGGATACCAACGCGCGGATCACTCGTTGGTATCTCGCTTTACAGCCTTTTAAGTTCAAGGTGATCCACAGGCCGGGTGTACAGATGGTTGTGGCTGACTTCCTCTCCAGGAGGAGGGGGGGGGAGGCTGCAGGCCGGATGGCTCCCCGGCCTGAGTCGGGCGGTGGGGGTATGTGGCGAGGGGGGCGTGGTTTTGCGAAGTCTGTAGCAGGAGAGAAAGGAGGGGGCCGATCGGTGAGTAAGTAGGTCAAGTGCAAAATGATGAACACCTGTGTCTGATTGCAGTGATTGGCGTGGAGAGACCGGATATAAGCCAGCGTTCGGGAGGAGGGGAGAGAGAGAGTTGGACTGAAACCTCACGGAACGTTATTGCCTGTTTGGAGTAGAAGTTGTCTTTTGTTTTGTATTTTTGTGTGAGCTGTGCGTGGCACGGTGAATGCGCTACGTGCGCCCTTTTTGTTTATTTACTTTTGATTTACAATAAAGTGTGAGTGTTTCAGTCACGCCGACCCCTGTCTTCTTCCTTCCTTACCCATACGAACATTGAACCTCATTACAATGACGTGCTGTCCGAGGAGAGGGCTGTGGGCTCGGTAGCCATACTCCCCCCGTGTTCCTGGTTTTGAGAGAACAAGACAAGAGTGAGGATTCGGGGTGGTGGAGGGATGCTGAAAAACTGTCAAGGAGTGTTAGGTAAGTTGACAGAGTGAATATGCTTCCTCGGTAACGTTAGACATGGTATTGTTTGATGACAAGTTGATATTGGATTGATTATTTGTACGTGCTCCTCCCGAACTTTGTTTATGAAACATCATGTGTATATTCCGCCATTGCGTCTGTTATAGAAGATATCCACAGCACATTCATTTTAAAAGAGGAACAGAGAGCCGCGACATTTTGTTGGTTGAAAATATGAATGAAGAACATGCGTCATTTACTCCGTTGCTCTGATTGGTTGTAGGTCTATCCAATTGAGTGCAGAGGTTTTTTTTTTTTTTTTTCTGGGTCGGTTGAGACACGCCCCATAATCAAATCTCTATGGAGTAGTATCAGACTCACATTCTGACTAGAATATGAGTATGACGAAGTCAGGCTAGGCTTGATTTGTTACACAATTCCAAATCACATCAAAGTGACAGTCACACACTTCCTGTGCTGGGAATTGAAACGTTATACCCATGATTACTTTTGCAAAATGAAGGAAAAAAAAGAAGAATATTTTTTTTCCCAAGGTTCTCATTAAATTGTTTGTATACAGAGATTGTACTCTAGGGATAAATAAATGTGTTTCATAAATACCCACTTTTACACTAAGCTCAACTCCCAGCAGATCAGAGTAACCACACAGAGTTAATTGGCTTGTGGATGGAAGGTTGATCCATTGACTCCTATTTCTCCCTGCTGACTGCAATCAGTTAATCACTAACCACTGTCTTCAACAAAGGTTAACACTGTAAGATATCATTTAATAATGCATAATTATACATTTATACATACAATACAAAACAATACATACATTCTTCTTCTTCTTCTTCTTCTTCTTCTTCTTCTTCTTCTTCTTCTTCTTTTTTCTTCCTTCAAATGACACCCGTGGTTTCACGGAAGAGGCTTAAGCCTAGTCCTGGACTAAAATGCATGTTTGAGCTGTTTTAACTGAAAGCAACTTGCATTGACATATCTTAAAACCAGTGCCATTGTTTTGTCTCAAGATGCACACCAGTAATGCTTGTTTCTAAGGCATGTTTTATGAAAGCTATCAGATGTCCTAATTAAACTAAGGCCTAATCCTAGCTTAATCTAAACCCTGTTTGTGAAACCAGGCCTTAGTGTTCCAAGTGTTTTGTTTCTTTGAGTTTAATCAAATCAACTGCCTGCGCATAGATCCTACTATTCTCATCCTTGCTGCAACCTTTGTGTCACTTTTTACAATTATTATTTTTTTTTACTGTATATAATAAGGGAACTTACTGTAGGTGTGGAATTTACCCACATAAAAAAAAATTACACATTAAAAAATGGGTTTTACCTTTACAATACTTGTTTTACAGTGTATAGTCTAAATTTTTATTTTGAGGAATTTGAGGAACTCAAGGCCCCATTGTACCATATGTATAAATTAAATGATAAATTTTTCATGCAAAAATATAAAAAATAAAATGAAAAATTATTTTGCACAGCAAACAACAAACTAATTTATGTTGTCTAACATATATCATCAACTCCAAGTAATGTACAGCCTATTCATGTAAACATTTTGAAGTAGCTGAACAAAAACCAGAGCAAAGGAACCTTGGCACCTTATTGTAGACCACCTGACAGTGCAGTTCTTTGCCAGTGGGAAGTGCTGTTGTGAGAATCACTAAATTGTATTAGCCATGTGACCTTGGCACAGTATCTGAGCTGGGTCTGATCCAATGGTATATAATAATGAAGGAGAGCAGAGAGGAGCAGACAGTGTAATGGGCCATTTGACCAGAGGCAGACATTTAGCTCTGAGCCTGAACAGGGCCAAGATGTAACACTGCAGTGCTGATAACACGAGAGAAACTGTAGGCAAACCAAAGACTAATTCGCCTGCTACATATCATTTAAAGGGATGGTTCATTGTCATTTACTCAACCTTATGTCATTTCAATACTGTGTGACTTTCTATCTTCTGTAGAACACAAATGAAAATATTTGAAAATTTCTGTCTTTTGTTGTCCCTGTACTGTACATGATATTACTTATAATAGATTATGTTATTATCAGTGTGACCATATCAAAAATAAAGAGATAAACCAGGACTGTCTGATTCATAACAAGAAATCTAGAATTGTTTTAATACCCGATCATATAAATGTCTTGTTTAAAACAGGAAACATGACAAACCACATTTTTGCAATGTGGTGAGCACCGTAGCATGAAAAAAATACATATAAGTGGTTATGAAAATGTCATGTTATGCAAGGGGTTGAAAAGAGCTTCTTGTAATAAGAGATTCGGATCAACCTTTAGTACTGAAGATAATGAAATTGATCCAAATATAAATTAAGCATCGTGTTCATGGACCTGCTTCTCAACTCACTTTAGTCACACATGTAAATAGGTTATATTGCATGTGATCACTGCTGCAGAACGCTGTTCCTTCTATTTTATATAAAAATTCTGTCTATCTATCTATCTATCTATCTATCTATCTATCTATCTATCTATCTATCTATCTATCTATCTATCTATCTATCTATCTATCTATCTATCTATCTATCTATCTAGTCAGTCAGTGGGGTCGAGTGTTATTAGATATGTTTGAATCAGCATAAATACATTTTTGTTTAAAAAACAAAACAAAAAGCATAAACGTGAAAGTACTTTTATCAGTGGCAGCTGAAGCAGAAATGAAGGATTTAAACTTTGTCTTAAGAGCCGGATGCCTTATTCAGAAGATTCACTGTTGATTGTGTTATTACAGTTTTTCTCAGTCGCTTTGGTGCATTTCTCACATCACTATTTACATTTGCAAAACAGTTAATGCAGTTCTCAGAACAATTAGTACAAACTGCAAAACCTAGTTGATAACCTGCAAAAGTGTGTCACGTGCTCAAAATGGATAGCTCATTCCTCAAAAGCAAGTATTCATGTCAATGAAAGTGTCAGTGTCATCAAAATGAAAAGTCCTGACACCATTGTTTATGAACAAGATAGTCAAATGGCTTTGTCATGTTTTCATTATGACAGTTTACTCTGTAAATGTTTTCCAATGCAAAAAAGTCAGTGACACTACCTGAAAATGCTCAAGACAGCACTATATACTATTTGCACAGCCATTTGAAAAAATACAGTAAAGTTACACATTACTGTATTTAGTGAGGGAACTGAGTACAAGACACTGAATATGTATGTTTCACATTTTTCCTGCGCTCTTTGCAATTCCAATTTGTTCACAGCATTCTGCAAAAGAAAAAATACACCCTTATTTACAACAAACATAAACTCCCTTTGGGTAGAGCTGTGCACAACTGTGAACAATATTGCAGTACATACTGGAACTGAACATACAACATACACAGTACTGTAATCATTCATGGGCATCCAGACGTTCCTCTCTGCCTGGCCACATAATTTCATCTACATCACAGTGAATATCATTGCTTTTATATAATTTTATATAAAATATAATGATATATCGAATATCATAGCAATTTGCTTGACAGATTTTGACAACTAGTTCAACATTTTTGTATGTAATGACTCAAGCAATGAAATGAGGATTATTAGTTTTATATGGAATGACTATTCAGCATTCACAAGTATAGTTAAGTTTGACTGACATGACATAAGCAAATGATAATGTTATAAAACAGCAGAGAGTTGTATGAAAGCAATTGATGCATGTCCAAAAGCATTTGCAATTTGTTGGAAGGAATGAGAAACTGCTACTATGATGTGCACAAATGACTAAATGTTGTGGAGGTTGAACTAACTGTTGTGCAAATGTAAATAGTGATGTGAGAAATGCACCAAAGCGACTGAGAAAAACTGTATTTACATACTGGACTTCATGTGAGTGTAAGATGTCACATGTTCTTGTCTCTTTTTGTGACTCACTGAATTGTTTCCGTGCTTAAGAGAAGAAGCATATGGCTTATAGGAAAAAAAAAGTACATTGTGAGACATCGGTTATGAATTTGCCCTGCCTTTTTAAACCTTAGAAATATTTTCTTTAACAAATTCTTTTGCTTGAGATCACTGAGTGATGCTAAAATGATATAAATAGATAGAGTTATGCACATTATATTCAGATAAACATACACGTTACAAGAGCACCGGCTAATCA
This sequence comes from Scardinius erythrophthalmus, assembly GCF_964197995.2. NCBI lineage: Eukaryota > Metazoa > Chordata > Actinopteri > Cypriniformes > Leuciscidae > Scardinius > Scardinius erythrophthalmus. Next base: position 19,654,653 of record NC_138229.1, on the reverse strand, counting down.
TAAATACTGCTGCACATTCTTCTCAAATTAAGTAGCATTCACTGTGGATGGCAGTAAAGAGACTAGAGAAATAGAGGCTAATATATTTAAAATAACATCAAATCTGTCCTGTAAAACTAAGCCAGAAAACTTTGAAAGTATACAGAGTAACAAATGCTTAAAAGAGGATTTTTGTTTTAGCACCAGATTATATAACATTATTAAAAAGGGCAAATAACATGTATCTCTATTTGTGTCCTGCAGTGTTTTATAACAGGCAGATTTGACAGTATAACAGGATCAAATTAAAGTGAAAATGGTATCCCATCTGAATTCTTGATGGATTATTGATCGTTGTTGTTTTAATATAAGCTGTCATTTATTAACACAATTGTTTAAGCATAACTTAAATTAATATGGTTCACGGTTCTACAGTATAAAGTTTAATACTTGCTCAATAATTTCCTTCAACCTGAGACAGTTGTCAGGCTGTGGCTGTAATGAGTGCATGATGATGATGGAGTACAAAAAAACAGTCTTTAATAATAAATACAAAAGTAAAATGCAGGAAATAAAACAGAAAACAGAATAGCACAACCACATGCAAACTAAAATGCAACCGAACACTGGTTTACATACACATACACAAGAAGAACTAATCAACAGAACTAGAGCCAGGTGTGCAATATAATTAGCCTACACAGCAAAAAAGCCAGTGTACATATCACTCAATTTGAGTCAAATTTAACACTCCTGAAATGTATATATGACAATAAGTGTGTTTAACACTTCAGGTGGATTTATGAATAAACCCTTACAGCGTTAAAATGTACTCTGTGAGTAATATTTAACATATTTTACACTTTCAAAAGTGTTCTTTTAACTCCCAAATGGAGGGCCGTTTTTTTAAGTCATAAATTTTTGTATTATTACTTTGTGTGTGTGTGTGTGTGTGTGTAGTAACCAAACAAACAAGGATCTGGAGCACAGGCAAACAGTAACAGAACAAAACAGGAGCAAAACTCAGAAGCCGTGTTTCCACTGTCGGGCCAAAAGCAAGCGTGCTAGTGTGGGCCAGGGCCAGTCGCATTTCCACTTTCACATCCGGGGCTTGATCGGGCCTTGCTGGGCCTTCCACGGGGCCAACGGCCAGGGTTTTCTGGCCCGACGAATACCTTGATCCAAAGCAGGCTAGCTCGGGCCTGAGGAGTGGTTACGAACAAAGGCAGAGTTTACCTGAGTCAGGAGACGGCAGCGCCGGATGATTCCATATACCAGCTAACATCAGCATTAAAGACTTTTAAAATCATTTACCTCAAAACTCACTCACAAACTCACGTTTGAATGCCTTCTGTTTGTGATCCAATGTGGATTCTGATCACCTACTGGGAGCCATTCTGTAGCCTACTGAGAGTGCTAAAGCTCCTCAGATCGTATTTTTGGTGGCATATTTGTAGAAATTATCATTCTTTCTAAATGTGATGTGGGCTAAATATGTCCTGTAACTACCAAATAAACAGGAGCAACTGAATATGTATGCTAAGTGTGCCATCTTTCTTTGTGAAATATAACTACCGGTAAACCACTTTCTTTCTGTGTGACTAATGTGCAATTTTCATAAATTAATTCATTATGATCAATGTATCACTTTTTTTTATTGTAAACCTGTGGTAAAAACTCAATGCTTGGGTTTTAAATATTCAAGTAAACCACAAAAAAGCCAGCAAAAGGTCGCTTTTATCATGTTTGTTTTGCGATCACGCAGTGATTTCCCAGATAGCATGGAAACAATGTTGACTCAGTGCTGATGCGTCAACGCTAATTGCATTGAATTAATGTTACAGTGATGTTGCTTTTGTATCACTCTTGCACCCTCAGTTAATGGTGAAGCAATGTTGAGATTTCAACCAAAAATCAAGGGTAATAGTATTGATTCAACATTACAAAGTGAGATTTTATCAACATCACTTTTGCACCCTCAGTTAATGTTGAACAAAAAAAATATATCAATGGTAATGCTATTGAATCAACACTACACTATTCTACATCACCGATGAATATTGAGATTAACAAAAATAATAAATGGTAATATTGTTGAATCACCGTTACACTATGATGTCGAATCTACATCACTGCTGTTGAATTAAAACTGAAATTAACAAAAATAATCTTTGGTAAAATGGTTTGATCAATGTTACAATGTGATGTTGATTCTAAATACATTTTGTTGTAACACTGAAAATACAACTGAAAAGGAACGTCAAACAATGTTGCCATCTGATGTACCAAGTTAATGTTGAAACAACATTAATATTTCAACTACACTTCAGTGGTGCATCAAATTCCTGACAATTTCAAAATTTGGCGAAAACCTTTTTAAATATAAATGACACCTTTGACCTAATAGATTTATTTTATTCAATCAATCAGTGACAAAAATATATTGAAAGATCATTCTTTAAAAATGAAAGGGGGAGAAAAGCATTTCAACGTCATAACTACAGGTGGTCCAACGGTGCAGGTTTTAAAAAATCTGTTTTACATCAGACTACTGTCTCTTTTCCTTTGGGTTCTCTGAAATCTGAAAAAGATAGCATGATGTTATTCAAGAACAAGTCAATTCAGTTGTCATACATACAGTTACAGTCACATTCAAGAATGTTAATATACTAAACACAATATGGTTCACTTTAAAAAAAAAGAGTTGCTGAACACAAAATATTCTAACTACGATTATAGTATCATTAAATTCTATTTATTTGATTTATTTTTCTAAAATCTATTAATGCTTATATCTAATATCAAAAGAAAGCACTATGGTAGGGGTGCCCGATTTTATCTCCAGCCCTAATTAAACACACCTGAGGCAGCTAATCAATGTCATTAGGATCAATGAAAACTTCCAGGCAGGTGTGTTGGAGCTAAACTCTTCGTGAAGAGGAACAAACACCTCTGAGATGTAGCCATTAACTATATCTCAGTTCATTTTCTGTGAAACTACATAGCATTCAAGTAACAAGTTTATCTTGTAGAATAAAATAGCTTAGTTTTTTTTCAAAGGGATAGTTCAGCCTGAAATTAAAATTTTGTCATCATTTACTCACCCTCAAGTTGTTCCAAACCTGTATGAGTTTGTTTCTTCTACAGTGAGTAACAGCACAAATTAAACGCAAATAAGCGTGCAAAACAAAGGAACAGAGAGTGCTTCAACAAACAAGACTTCTGTATAGGATGCACCGATGTTTTCTCTCTAATGAGGAAGCATTAGACAACTGAGAAGTGCACGCAAAACCATGGGCGTTTACCAATCAGTGGCCAAATTCAAACTACAATAATGGCGCTTTTCCATTACCAGTACCAGCTCGCCTCGTCTCGGCTCGCTTTTCGCTCCGTTTCCCATTGCAGATAGTACCTCCACAATAGTACCTGGTCGTCATAGCGACGCCGCAGGAAACTGCCGTGACTAATGCTGAGTCCCAATTCGCATACTATCCGTCCTAAATAGTATGCGAAACTAGAATTAGTACGTCCCAAATCGTAGCATGTTGAAAAGAGTATTCCAAAGATACCCGGATGGTCTACTATTTCCGGTTAGAATTCGAAGTGCAGATCAATGCACACTCTAACGGCTAATATTGCCCACAACCCATTGCGTGCGGGAGGGAGGAGCTTTGCGGTGATGATGGTGATGTAAACCTGGCAGTCGGATGCAGCAACGGAGATGCGCCCTCAGTTTTTAAGTGTAAGAATTCAAATGTTTAACCCTAATTAAAGTTATATTTTATTGTCTCGTAATATTAATGGGTTTCTGTTGTGCCAAAAAAGTACCGTGTTTATCTTGTAGGGTCCGATGAAGATACCGAGCGCCTCATTGCAGGCTACAAAACAATAAATAAATAGGCAGTACAGTGTCATGCAAGTGTCTTTTTTTATGTATTTCTTTTTATGTTTGTGTCTGACTTATTTGTAGTAATACTGTGGCTGTACATATGTTAACTTTATCAGTCCAACCAAAGAAACATGGTTACTACACTTTTACTATAGTAAAAGCATGGTTCATTTTCATCGGGGTATTTTTAAGTATTATACATAAGTATAAGATTAAGTATAAAATACGTTAAACAATAGTTACACTATAAACTTTAAATATTTTATCTCAGAAAATAAGTAGCGCTAGCTTTCGTTACACACATTTGCACATGAACGTCAGAACCAGCCGCCTCACAAACGACCTGCGTTTGGTTGATCTACGACGACGCCCTGCTTCACTCCTCAATTTGGTAAACACATTGTAAATGTATTGTGGAAAAAAAGATGGGAATAGTAAATAAAATTATATTGCATATATAAGAATGAATGAAATGTTAAATGTTTTGTTAACAGTCGCGGTGTGCGTAACTAGGCAACCACGTTCAAGTTCACGTTGCATGACGTCATCGAAGTATGTCCCAGAACGTGCATACTTTTTTGCTACACACTCAAAAGTATGTACTTTTTCATCACAAAAAAAGTACATACTTTTAGGTCGTAGTATAAGTAGGCGAATTGGGACTCAGCCTTAATCTTCTACGCAAGACACACCCGCTACCCACACACACAGGACAATGGAGGAAATCGAGTGTATGCTGTTTTTGCTGTTCTTTATTCAGGATACTCCGTCTGGCGCGTGCAATGACGCAGTGAATTGTGACGATTCTCTCTGACCAATCAGCAGTCTGCCATGTTTTCACGTCACATTTTAGTATCGCCTCAGCTCGCTCAGGACCTCGCCGGAGGTGGTATGGATAAAAAGTACCTGGAAGCAGGTACAGGTACAACTTTTACACAGTGGAAAACCAAACAAAGCCGAGGCGAGGCGAGGCGAGCTGGTACTGTGTAGTGGAAAAGCGCCATAAATGTTTTTCAACCATTATTCAACAGACTTGCTAAAATCATGAAGGCCCACCCTAAACCAAGCCCCCCGTGGATTAGAGCAAATCGGGTAAAGCGGTTGAAAATGCCCATTGTGGTTTGAAAACGCCCCACTGATTGAGAAACACCCACTAGTGTTCTGCAGAGATGCATGCCTTAATGATCTTGTGCTCATCAACTACAAATCACTGTTAGTTCAATGTCACTGTCTCCACCCATGTGTGCTGTTGGATTTCATCAGAATTTCAAACATTGTAATTCTCAACCAAAATGATGGTTTGGATCAAAACTCAACATTGTATGTCACCATGCTATCTGGGTTCTTTCTGCTTAGTTTTCTGATAAAACTTCCATTTGTTGTTGAAATTATGGATTTGTGTGACGTTGTTCCAGAGAGGCGTGTTACGGGCGTGTTTTAGTGAAGCGCTGCAGAGCTTCTGGCCCGACAGTGGAAACGCAGCAGATTTTGGGCTCGGTGCTACAGGCCTGGAGCTTTTAGCCTGGCATGGCCCATTTAAAGCCCTGGCTCACACTGGCCCGACAGTGGAAACACAGCTATTGAAACTAACATACTCATGACAGCAGGAACATATTTGAGAACAAGCACAGTTACATATTTGATAAGCAAAGCACAGTATTTGCTTCTACATTCCAATAAACATTAAAGAGCCCTCACCTACAACACCCTAATTTTGTTGGATGTCCTACTCTGTTACAGTGCTATGCTGTCAAATGAATTTGCTGCCAGCCAATTTGGAGGAATTTTAAGAATCTTATAGAGACATTTCACTGAGAACATGCATATGTATGTTTTTATTTAACTTGCAGATTTTGTTATGTGCTTTCTGAAGCACTTCACAGCACACAAAAAAATACTAATTGCAAAAGAAAATGTTCTCGTTTGAAAGTGTGGAAAGCTCCCACCAAAGTGGACATTTATTAAGAGCTTAATCATGTGTTAAGATGCACGTAGCCTACACTGCTGGAATTCTATATGCTAAAGGATTGTGCACTGTAAAAACTAAAGGAGCCTCAAATATCTTGTCGGATACTCAAGGAACTTCAAAATGTAATTTAGGTGCCTCAGAGCTCTTTCTCCTATAGTAGGGTTACTGGAGGAGCATTGACAATCTTTGAGGTTCTTGCTGGAACTTATGGGATCCTTTAAGCACTTTGTATTTACTTCAGAGGTTCTGGAGTCACCTTTTCATTACCATGAGACCTCGAAGTGCTTTGGGGGAAAATAGAGGAACTTAAATGCGATAAAAGGGTTATTGGAAGATCTTTTAACATTTAAGTGGTTCCTGGAAGATCTCTTATGTTAAAGCCAGCATCTGGAGGAACCCAATGGTTCAGTGAGGCCAGAATAAGATTATTATTCTATTATTATTATTATCCTATTATTATTATTATTATAGGCTACTTAAGTTTGATTCAGTATACATACCCAGGTGAAAAAGACGTACTATTAAATGTATTAAAAATGTTCTTGAGTGTGTTTTTAGTAGACCTACAATACAAATATACTTTAATGCATTTTTAATAGGCTACATTTAACAGTAACCTAGTCTTTTTCACTTGGGTCGCTTACATATATTTAGTATAGGCCTATTTTATTAAGTAATTTAAACCTTAAACAACAACACTAAATAATAATAATATTATATGAAGAAGAAGAAGCAGGAGGAGAAAAGTATTATTCTTGCACGAAACTGCTGCTATTCCTCTGCTGTCGTCGCTTCAGTGATCCTCGCGCTGCTCGCGCGCAACAAAGCTCAGCTGATCGACGTCATCGGTTTGAAAGTAACGGCTCCTCTCATCAAAGCTCCCGCCGTTTGTTCGGCTCTCCATTACAAGGTTTGTAGCCTACACTCGCCAAATAAATATAAATACAGAGTCTACTCACTATACATTCAAACATATATATATATAAACTAAATTTATTATACATTACTACGTTTTTACAGTGTTTACCACTCGTTTATTGCACAGTATCTGGTATGAAGGTTTTAGCCGCGATGCTAACGTTGATCTAATAAACAAATTGAAATGATTGACTTATTGTCTTAGATTGATTTAGTCATTCAATTCAACATATTCTGTACAACTGTGTCTTCAAATTGCTGATATAGCCTAACTAATTTAGAAAATTATCTGATTCTTGGCGTTTGTTATGAATAACAAAAACAGGTTATAGTTTGCTCTGTTTTTGTTTAGGCTAACTTTACTTACTACAGGTGCCCTCATTCTCTCAAATATGTTACGATTTTAAAGCCATTTACTGGTCAATAAATATTATGTTGTGAATAATCAGCTTTGTTCTTTTGTTTCCCCAGAACAACCATTACATTTCTAAAATAATCTGAACATTTCAGTGGCAACATTGAATTACAGTAAGTAGCTACCTGCACCACATGCAAGTACTTTATTACTATGAACTTTCTCTGTGTGAAATTGTATTGTTTGACTGTGTACTTGTGTTTTTTAATCAGTTATTCTCTGAAAATCTTCCCTCATGCTCTCAAATCTCATTCATGTTACTCAGAAAAATAATATCACAGGTTTGGTTCACAAATAATGCTATGCATTTTTTCTTATATCTTTATCATTTGCATTTTAATATAAGACATTTTAACTCTGAATTATAACTTCAAGTTTAGTCTTTTTCGACAAAAAAAAAGAAGGAAAAAGCTATTAGGCTTCAGAAGACTTATAACACATGAGTTGTGAACTCATTGATTATTTTTAGGATCTTTTCTGGGACATTTTTGGAGCTTAACCATTTTTACATAAATTGTTGCATTGAATTGAGCTAGACAAGTGTACATAAGAATGGTTTCATGAATGATTTACACAATTTTTTTCTGCTTGTGTTTCTTGCAGTGAAATTGAATGGTGACTGGGGTTGCATTGTGCCTGAGATCTGCTTTTGGGTTCCACAGACAGAAAGTCAAACAGGTTTGGAACGTCACAAGGCTGAGGAAATTATTTAAATTTCACAACTATCACTTTAATAACCTTACTAACAGTAAATTTTGTACTTTGCAGGGATCTTGGTAAGCTGAAATACAAGTTTGAACAAGAATAAAAATCCTCCTGTAGACCTGAAAATCATTGAAATGCCTGGACCATCCACCAGAAAAGAGGGAAACCAAACAGAAAACAAATCTGCTGTACCTTTTCACTTTTCTAACTATTTAAGTAGGCTACCTCACACCAACTTGGTCCCATAGTGACATTTTTGACCACAAACGAAATTGCTGATCATGTGGATTCTTATTGAAATGGCTAGAATTCACCAGTGAACATTCACAGAACAACAGATAATTTTACAGCACCTGAATACTGTTTCCGGGTCGAAGCCTCTACTTCTACTTCCTCTATCTTGTTTCATGAGAATACTCAACAACCATTTATGAACACTGTTGATTAAAGTCACACATTTAAGCTTTACATATTTATCAAAAGCCATAGTGTACATTACAGTCTCCAGTCTCACGGCATCCCAGACTTCAACATTTTATGATTCGAAATAGCTGAATAACTAACCATCTGAGATTTCAGTATAGAGATAAAGGTTAGGATCATAATTTTCAGGAATATTACAGCACAGTGAGTGTATATTAGCACTGTTGTTTGTTTTTGGCATCTGATAGAGCTTTTGGACTTGGAAACAGTGATGTCAGACTAACCATCGGACTGAAACACAAATGTTTTAAAGTTAAGTATGATGGACATTAATTAGTCAAAATGTAATTTTTTTTACATTGATTTATTTCGTGGAACATATGTGTTCCCATGCATTTTGTTGAGATGTCTTTTCTTGTTTATCTATTGTATATACATGGTTGATTATTCATGTTGCTTATGTATTATACTATTTTTTTGTGTATTCATTGATATTAAGCTAGTTAGCTTTTTTTTTCCATGTGCATGGAAGTGCATGTATAAAAATGAATATCAAATATGTAATAAACAATTTTTATTTTGTATTTGGTTCAATTTGTTTATTATAATAGAAGTCAAAGGTAACCATAGTAACAACATGAAATTAAATATTTAAAAAAAAAATGAAATTTGGTTCCTGGAGGCACCCAAAGTGGTTCCACACAGTGCCTAATATATGAGTTCCTCAGGAAACCTGTGTGGTTCCTCAGAGAACCGCCCCTTTTTAAAGGGTGCCTAGAGGATCTACAGACGGTTCCGCCGGTGTGGCGAAGTGAAGAACCCCAAAAGGTTCCTCCAGGCACCTTTTATTTTTACAGTGTGGGTAATCATCCCTGCATAGCTAATCAAGCCAGTCTTTGTTGAGTTGAATCAAGGACATTACACATTAATATCCAGCTAAAATACTGGATATTATTTATATTTATATTTATTTATATTATATATAACAAGCTAATTCTGAACTGAACTTAATTAAATTAAGGATAAGTCTTCATTAAAATTATATTAGAAATGTGTTGAGACACATGACATTATCCTTGGGTGAGATAATGCAGTGGATGCATGTTAACTTGGCAGGGTCAGTTAATGTTTCGCTGTTACTGCTCAGGGTACAATCTAATTCAGCATATAGCTTAAAGGTGATACTGATGCACATCTACCAAAACAGACTAGACAATTTAATGTCTTTAAATGGATTAAACAGGCATGTTTTGCATGTTTATCAACCCAACAGCTTTAAAACACATTAAAGCTTTTGAAGAATTTGCTTAAAGATGATAGCAATCAAATTACTCTGCACCTTTGCAAGGGTAAGAAGGAAAATTTTTCCCCTGCAATAAATAATAATAAAAAAAGTAAAATCTTGCTTTGAAGACAACAAAACAAGCTATTACCTATCCAGCAAAAATATATATATATGGATTTAAACAAAATAGTAGCTTTTTAATTTAATCTGGGCTTTCAACAAAAGGAAATTCTACAGGTGCTAATCTACCAACATGGCATTACCGTGGTGTTGCCTATAGATGAGCACGAAGACTCCGCCGGTCCAAACTTTATGTGGCCCGTTGACTCGAAGCCTGTGTTCCTGCTCGTCTATGCAACAGCATCTGGGCCGAGAACACTTAACCGTACTGTCTGCCTCTTCACCGTAAATCTTTTCTGGATACATTTTAAGTGCAGTAGCCTACATAGGCCTATTTTGCAACGTCCTAAAACAAAGGTAATGCCATGTTGGTAGATTAGCACTTGTAGAATTCCCTTTTGTTGAAAGCCCAGATCAAAGTTAAAAGCTACTATTTTGTTTAGATCCATGTCTGAGGCAGTTCGACTTCACAAATGCATTTCTTTACACACACACACACAAACACACTTTTTTTTTACGTTGTGGTTAAGGGCTTCCGTAGTGTAAAGACTGTCTTGCAAAAGTTTCTTACAAAGGACACAAACAAATAAACAAAAGTAACTGATCAGAATCATGCTGAATTATGGTACATTTATAGTGAAGTTCGAGTCTTTAATATTCAGTTCAAATTTGCATGAATTAATTTTAATACAATTTATTGTTTTATAATAAACTATGTAAAATATATCTTAAATAATATTTAATATTTAATAGGCTATATTTAATAATATACAAAGTTCTGACATGAAACTCCAGATGGCGCAGATTGATAGGTCCTGTCTCAATCTGGGGCACGTTCAAGTTCAAAATGGTGCGCAACGTTTTGCTACGGTTTCGGGTTGAACATCATGTTTCCTGGAAACGGCGTGCACCGGTGTGCAACGGGGTTTGAGATACGTTTTCTCTTGTTTGGTGGGTGTGTCAGAACTGCAGTCCAATCAGCAGCAACATGTAGGCTATATAAAGCACACGGTAGCCTATTAAAGTGAACTCGCACAAATGGTTTCAAGGAAAGTAATTTACAAATGTGTTCGATGCAGCTCGATATACGCAACAACTGAGGATATTAGAAGACATGTTTGTCGTAAGTTTTATTGTAAACATATAGGATATCAACATAATGATGTAGTTGTTTATATTTTTAGCTTCATTGCAAGTGTATAACATTTGGTATAGAAATAAACAATGGTAGCCTAATTAAGTGATTTTCCTAAAAATGAGAAAGAAAATACAGGGTATTAAAACAGTATGAACTACAAATAAAGTCAGTATGTGAGGCTAAATAGATGTTTTAGTCTGAATTAGGTAAGATGTGTGCTTCCACTTCAGTTTCAGCAATCCCTTCACTCGATGTTGTCTTTTGTTCTGGGCGGCAAGTGCAGTAACCGTAACATCGGGCATATTTTGTAGTATTATTAAACACATATTTATACCGACTTCATCAGGCTCAGAAAATTCTTCACAAAGAACACAAAGAATGGCCTTCTCAGCTGCCATAGTTGCAACTCTTGCATCATCAGAACAGTGTGTTCAACGCATCACCGTTTCTGTTTAAAAAACGTTGTGCAACGTTTTGTCTGGGCTGAACGCAGCCATGGTTAACATTTGCTGTAGCAGTTGCAGGTGCTTTCAGAAACCCTCTACTTTCCCCAGCTCCACCTGTAAAGATCTGCAATGGGTAATTAATGTATGCTATATTGTACAGCAGCAGCATGTTGTGTATGTAGGCTACTGGCAGTAGAAAATCCCGTATTTGCTCTTCAGCAGCAGCAATAACAGCAGCAGCATAACAGATGTACTGTATTCCATCAAGACCAAACATATCAACACTGTAATTTCAATTACCATGCCAAACACTCCAAGAGTTGTCATGAAAGAAATGTTGTTACTCATTGCTTTCTACATTGTAATGGACTATATTTAGCAGAAAATCTTAAAGTGTCCAGGAGATTTTTTATTTATTTGGAATAAGTAATCTTTAATGACGAATTAGCACTTAACGATTTGACTATGTGAAATGTTGATAGCCTCAATTAATTGCAGGCCATTATAACGTTATGTACCAACTGTCATCGGTTCTGCTTTGGTATATTAACTGTCCCTCTAATTTGAGGCTGAAAATGACTGCGAGACTATTCATAATTTATAAGGCCAATTACCAAAGACAGTATTAAAATTGTCCTTTTTTGAGATTATCTGTTATAAGAGTTTTTTTTTTTGTTTTTTTTTTTTTGGTAAGAGTTCTCATTAAAGGCAAAATGTGAAATGGTCTGGCATCACAAGGTGTGTGTCAGATAATGGTCACCATTAAATGCTCTCAAATCTCTCAAGCTCTCAAGCTTTTACCTTTTTCACATGAAATATAAGCACAGTATTGCTCCATATGAAGAGAGATTAGATTAGACTGAGTGAGAGCTCTTTGCTCCGATTAGCAGTGGTTTGTCGGAGAGGTGGGTATTTGTTTCTTAAATGATTGAGCTGGAGAAAATGGCTGCTCTTATCAACAGCAAAGAAGTTTTAACCATTTACCAAAGGTCAGAAGTGTATGCAGATATTTACTCATAATGAGAGCCTCCATTGGTTCATAATGATAATCAAAGTCATTTTGTTCAGGGAAAACATTCATTTTTCAAAAATAAAGCTAACAGGTATATAGAATTTTTTTGTATTTTTTTTTTTTTTTCAGCAATCAGAACCTTGTGTGTCAGGAGAATGTGCATATCCAAGGCTTAAACGCAATGTTATTTATTGTTGTGTAAATTGAAAAGACTGAGCAGCTGATTGGCAGGCAACTGTAAACAGGTCCATCAATACCTTTCAGGAAAAGACATTTAAGTCTGTCAGTTTATTAATGACATATCTCTTTTTCGTGCATTATTATATATATATATATATATATACAACACTTCACTCTGTTCGATTTGCGTTAGGTTTTTCAAGGGCAGAACAGAGAGTGAGGGCAGCCACTGCCAGGGCATCTACAGTGTGCCAAAGACATTGATCACTGACCTGTCTTGTTACGGTGACATAAACCTGCTGCCACGGCCAGGGCTTAGCCTCTAGCCCAGATCAAAAAGCTCTAAGGCTTAACGCGCAGGTGATTAATGCCTTCTGTTACAGCATTCTTTCTGGTCACTGTGTCACTCACATGGACAGATGCTTTGTCATAACACTGGAAACCCATTGCAGTTGCAGAATCTATGGATCTAGAAGTGGATCATACAACTCTATAGTTGGTATAATTATAGAGTGAGAAGAAGTGTTAG